>NC_134099.1:6554355-7154355 GCF_000715075.1 Nicotiana tabacum | reverse complement strand
TTGGATTTTATGGCATTTTATGTTAATTATTTGCATGTATGTATGTATGTATGTATATGTATGTATGTCTAAGCACGTGATTTTTGCCCTATATTAATTATTCCAAAAAATTTAAAACAAAATAATTTCTTTCAGTGTTTGCAATTTTGTTGGATTTTATGGCATTTTATGTTAATTATTTGCATTTGTCTGTGCACGTTTTTTGTTTAATGCATGAAAATACAAAAATATCACGCACTGCATTTAGGATTTAATTTTATATTTTTTTAGATTAATTAGTAAATTAGTTTGTATTATAAAATATGAAAATCATAAAAATAGTTCATTTTGCATTTTAACTCTTTAATTTTGAATTGTATAGTTTTTCTTTAAATTTAGGATTTAATTAATTATTATAAATACCATGATGAATGATTAATCTAATTGGGTAGGTTAATTTAGTAAAAATAATTATTAATTAATTTAGGTTGTATTTTAATTTTGAAAAGAAAAGAATTTGAAATTGAAAAAGAAAAAGAAAAGAAATAAAAGAAAATCCGAATTTGGGCTGTTACAATTGAATTTTCCCCAGGCCCAAGTGTTAAACACCCATTACCCATTAAAATTGGCCCAAACCTGTTCCAAAACTCGGGTCCAACCTAGTCTATCTCCACACTAAACCAAACGACCCCGTTTCGATGAGCTTGAAACCCAGCCGTCGATCTTCTTTAGATCCAACGGTTGGGAACCGTGGGCCTTGATGGTATATAAATGTCCAAACCACTCAGACTCCCCCCCCCCGTCGTCTCCAACACTCCCAAAGACCCCAACTCAACCCCACCGTGCACCGCCGCCGGAAATCGCCCTACGGCGGCGGTAGGTCTCCGATGACCACCGGATTTACACCCTAGATCCCTCTCCTTCTTCTCATTCCGAATCCACACTCCTTTTCCCTCGAATCACACCCGAATGTCTCAAATTTGGCTCAGAAATTCCAAACCCTAATCCGCCGCCCTATTTTCCACTGCCTCAACCGGCGGCGCCACCTCTGTTCAACCCCAAATTAACACCCTAAGACCGTCCTCTCTCCCTCATCCCAAATCCTCACTCAGATTTCTTCAAACATTTCTGGAACTCCTCGAATATCAAATCAAAGAGTCGAGCCATGAAACCCTAAGGTCGGAATCATGCATGCAAGCATTTTCAGGAATTTTCCGATTGTTTCAAGTCGGTTTTGATACAAAATAGTGACACTCATTTGTTCCTCACCAAGAACAAATATTTGCCACTGTGTTGGGTCAAATCAGTGCCTCAGTTTTTGATTTCAAGTCTAGTTGGTAAGTCACGTTCATCTTTGTTTTCAAAATTATCTATGTATCACTTCTGTTCCTTTCCTCTCTTTTAATTTGTTTTCTGAATTATTAACTATCCTGTTAGAATTTTTGGTTTGGTCACTGAGCTTAATTAGTTCCCCGCCTGTTTGTGATCATTAATTAGTTGATTTTTTTGGTTTTTAAGTTTTCTGAATTTGTTTAGGTTTCATCTTTGGGCTCTGAGGTCAATCTAAGACCTCATGTTAAAGGAATTCTATTTGGTTTGAATCTGAGCCTATGTCTGTTGAGCTATTGGGTCAATATGACCCATTTGGTTCTCAAAATAAAAACAAGGAACTTGAAGGGTAATTTAGGGAATTGGGGTAAGGAATCTTGTTCTAACTAACTAGGAAGCTTCTAGGAAGCTGGGGTTGGGGATATTATGAATTTCTAGATTGTACATTAAGGACCCTTAAGCTAAAACAAGAAAAAAAGGGGTAAAGGGTAAATAAGTAGTTCTGGGGGCTGCCCTATTGGCTGGGCCTATAAGAGGTATCATTCTTGCCTTTCAAGGCAAGATTTGAAGAGCTAAAAATCCCTAAAAATTCCAGATGGCTAAAAACTTCAAAAAATACTGTTTCATTGAGTTCTTCTGCTAATTTCTGAAATTTTCCTGGTGATGCAACAAGCCCTGACTAGCTGACCTTAGAAATAAATTAAAATCAGCTTGGTTGAAGTTTTCCTGGTCCATTGTTTGGATTGAACTGGTTTCTGGTCGTTTACTTCAATTTCTAGGTTTGAAATTTGATTTGTTCTTGCTGCTGGTTGGTTCTGTTGATTTGTTCTTGCTGCTGACCCTTGCTCTTGTTACTGCTCGTTGCTGATCTTCTTACCCCTCTCTTATTTGTGCTCTCAGGTACATTTTCTTAAGCTTTACTTGATGTAAGAACTATAATGAAGATGGAAATAAAACTAAAAGCATGGAAATCAACCTGGCGTTACTTCATTTGCATCTTTTTTTTATGTTATTGTTGTACTTTGGTCATTTGAAGTGTCACGAATTCTGACACTGTTGTTTGATGAGATTGATTCATATAGTTGTAATTATATTGGGACTATGGGACTTTTGTATGAGAAGATCCAGTTGTATTAAATGAACCCTCAACTTGTATGGTTTTAAGTGATTTAGATCTGCCATTATATCCGAATGTTAGCATTTAAAGGGAAGTTAATATGTAGTCTGTTCTGGTAATAAGCATGAGTATGTATTTAGTGTTCTGTTATAGCGACTTTACAATTCCTAATGTATAAATGGGTATCGTATGAGTGTGGTTCGGCCTGACAGATGGTTTGAATTAGTTATTATTGTAATGTTAGTTAACATTTTCAAAAAAACAAAAGGGGAAAGCTAGTTTTGATAAATTGGATTCTCCAGCTGTTAAGTACCAATTCTCAGCAGTCATTGATATCCTTTCCATGTGGTTCTGAAGATTAAAGTTGCATGTTATTTAGTTCTCCAGAATTTAAAATGACCTGTTATTTATTATAGAGGTGTGGTCCTGTTTTGTGTTCCAAAATCAGTGGCATTAATGTTTGGGATCTGTCATCATTAAATCAGTGTAATTCAGGGTGTCTCATAGATTCGATCCTGAGACTTTATTGCTCAACTGTAGGGCCCCTAACTTGGGCTCAATTATGAAGCCCAATCCTAAAGTCCCTTTTGAACGAAGTCTGGGTTGTCCCTTATCGGACTAATAGTCCTTTGTCCTGGCTCCAGCCTTTTGGCGTGGTTGGATTAGCTGTATCGTGCATCTCAGTTTAAGTGGAACATTGGACTACATTTAGTGTTAATTGAGCCCATTAATTAGGTTGGAGGTGAGCTATCCCCATAACATAAACAATTGTGGCCCTCCGGGTGAGTTGAGTTAATCCTTTTAATTTGAGAATTGAGGTGTGCCATTTAGTTGATTTTCTATGGCCCTCTCAAATACTAATTAGACACTATTGATGAATATTCGTAGAAAGCCTTTAGGACCGTTTAAAATACAATTGTGATTGTGTACACGTTCGCGTGACATGATTACAATTCTAAAAACCAATTCGAAGTATGCGTTCGCGCAACTTCGAACAAACCTTCTTAATAATAAAATGAGTTTTCGTAGTTATTAATTAAATTAGCTCATAGTCCGAGGTGTGCCGTCTACTATTTAATCATACAAAATGACAAATGTTCGTAGTTTGCTTTAGGCACGCGCAACTTTGGCCAAACATTTTTTTTATATATATAATAATAAAGAGTTATTAATTGTGGACACGTTCGCATGATATGATTTTTTGACGCGCCAAACAAATGGGTACACGTACGCGTGACCCGTTTCAAGATAATTTTCTTAATTAAAAAGCGGTAAAGGATAAATGCACATAGGATCTAAAGTTAGTAATTAAACAATTTTAATAAGCCAAGTATGATCAAAGTGACCGTGCTAGAACCACAGAACTCGGGAATACGTAACACCTTCTCCCGGGTTAACAGAATTCCTTACTCGGAGTTCTGGTTCGCAGACTGTAATACAGAGTCAATCTTTTCCTCGACTCGGGATTTGAACCGGTGACTTGGGACACCATAAATCTCCCAAGTGGCGACTCTGATTTTTAATAAATAAACAATCTCGTTTCGATTGTCCTTTAATTGGAAAACTCCCTTATATATATGCCCTTACGGGGTGTAGTGAAAAAGGAGGTGTGACAGCTCTGGCGACTCTGCTGGGGATCGAACCCAGAATCTCTGGTTCAGGGTTGAAGAATTCGAGCTTGTTAATATGATTTTGTTTGGCTTTATTGTTAATATTACTGTATTCCGTGAATCTTTTGTGCTAAATGTTATCTGCTTACCGCTTTAATATTATTTGAATTGTATATAACTGTCTTCTTACGCCACCCATCTGAGTCTTCTGGAAATGGTGCATACGTTCGCGTAGCCCGCTTTTTTGGTAGAAATTATACCAAATAGAACGAGGTTGGGCAAGCGACAAGGCAGGGTAGACTTCAGTGCTCCCGGTACGTCGCCCCCTCCTCATCCCCAGTTGTCCTCTCGGGTACCCTAAGTCTAAACCAAAACCCCAGTATTTAAATCTAGAAAAACACAGCCTCATGTCGGATCCCTAGTAGGAACGTTTGTTTGCATCATGTACATTTGACTTAGGGGACTCAACACAGGGGTTAGGTCCGTCTAGGACAGGTATGCCCGAAATAACAGACCATCCTAATGCATTCTACGTGTTATGTGAACATTTATTTGTTTTGGCTTGCATGCTGATCGGCCACGAAAAATAAAGCGAATATAGGGAAGGAAATAAGGCCCGGTTCTAAAAATCCCGGTATTTGAAAAACGTCCTGACACTCTGCCCAAAAGTTTTCAAAAAAAGTTATTTCAAAAGAGTCAAACACTGTGTTCTTTCAAATGTGTCAAAACTGACCGAACTACGCAGGTTTGATTCTCACCGGATGTGGGATACGTAGGCAACCTACATAAGGTTCGGCCTTATTTTTGAAAAAAAGAGAGAAAGAAAAACAAGAAAACAGAGTCGGTGGTCGAGTGAATGCAATCTTGATTTTTGGTCAAAATAAGCCGATCCAGCTTCGGCAATGTCTTAAACCATTCTTGCCGAGATAGCCTCAGAGTATTTTTTAGTTGTCGAAAGGCTATTTTCGTAAAAGGATGGACAAGTTTGTGAAGGGTCATAAAATAATTCCCCCCCCCCCCGGCCTCAAAATTCGTGTGAAATTGGGAAGGGGCCGCATTTGCAAAAATAGTCACTGGGCTAAAGTTGGCATATAGGGGAAGAAATTATGGTTATTTTCTTCTTTTCTTTTCCTTTTATTTTTCTTTTCTTCAAAAAAAATAAACTGTTTACAAAAGGGCCTACTCGAGTCAACCCTAACCTTAATCTTCTACAGGAACAAATGAATACCATCCAGGAACCACCAGAAGTGGTCAGGGAACAGGCTCAGCTACACTTGCGTATGTGGTAGAATGATCTAGATGAAGATGGTCGGAAATGGGTGAAAAAGCACTTGGGTGCTCTTATAGACATCTTTGAGATCAAACCACGGGAAGATCTGATCAAAGCTTTGGTAACTTTCTGGGATCCTGTCCACAATGTCTTTCGTTTCTCAGATTTTGAGATCACCCCTACTTTGGAGGAAATAGCCGGTTACATTGAATTCGGACGGGACTTAAGGAAACAACAACTTATATTTCCAAGGGCTCCATCGGTGCACAAGTTCTTTGACCTCCTGAATATCAGTAAACAGACAAATAAAGAACATGTGAGCAATGGGTGTTGTGCTTTCCATTTCTTATACTTCAGGTTCGGGCACTCTGCTGGTTTTGAAACGCATGAAAAGGGTCTGAACAACAAACAAGACAAGGGCCTTTGGCAAATTTATCGCTGGTTCGCATTTATTGTGGCATTCTTGGGGATCATGGTTTTTCCAAATGAGAAAGGGACGGTGATATTCGTATGGCTAGAATTGCACAAATCCTCACTACCAAGGAAGATCATACACTTGCCCCATTGGTGCTGGCGGATATTTATCGAGCATTGACTTTATGCAAAGCAGGAGCTCAATTTTTTGAAGGTTGCAGCATCCTTCTACAAATGTGGTTGATCGAGCACCTTCGCCATCATCCCAGATTCATGAGTCATGGTTCGAGCCTAAATAACTTCATCACTAGTTACAAGGAGAGGATAAAAGATTATAATGCACCAGAAAGGTTTGAAGCATGGATCTCTCACTTGAAAGTTCTTAACGTAGGTCAGGTTGAGTGGACTATAGGATGTCTCCCGAGGACAGAAGCCATCTATATGACTGTTACCAAAGGCTACCTGAGGTTAATGGGTGTAAGGAGTATCTAGCCATATGCACCGCAGAGGGTCTTGAGGAAATTGGGAAGGTATTAGATTGTGCTTGAAGATGAAGATATAATCACACATGTCATAGAGTTACATCCAGAAGCTGCATTGCCCGAGGCTGTAGTTCAGCAGGATTGGAGTAGCTGTCGGTATCTAAACAATGGCACCCAGGTACCAGACATCGCCAAGGGGTAAGTAGATCCAAATTATGCAGATTGGTTTGAGAAAATGTCTTATGTAAACGACGAGCCAGAGCCCAAAAGCCTACCAAAAGGCCTCATGTTCAAGCATTTGATGATAAAATTCAGGAGAGGTTAGCTTGGGGGGGAAAGGAAAAGGAATATAAGGCCATCATCCATGTTCTACGAGAAGAGTTGAGAAATGTCACCTTCAACAATGATCTGCAGGCACAAGTGGCCGAAGGTGAAAGGAGAAGATTGGTGCAAGAAAATGAAGCCCTCAGAGCTCAGGTTCGATAGTTGAAAATTGAAGTCGAGAACCCAGGCCGAAGCAGGAAAGATGAAAGGCTCATTTATAACCTCACTCAAAAGGTACGTGACTATGAAGATGACCTGCAGAAAGCTGAGTTTGAACTAGCAAAAGCACGGGCGAGGTTGGCTAAAAACACCGAAGGGCGTGCGGCTTTCGTTCAACAGATGAAAGAAAGATATGAAAAAGGGGTCACAGGTTGGGAAAAGGCAATTGACAACCTCGAGGGTGAAATGGCTAAACAAGCCAAAAATTTTAAGGCTGAAAGAGAACATTGTTACGCCTTAATGGCACGGCTAGAAAAAGACTTGCAACAACTCCAAGAGCAGAACCAGGTAGCCAAACGAACTGTGGAAGCCAAAACCGAACAAATTGGGCATTTTTTGCAAGAGAAGGGCGTCATAAGAGAGCGAGTCAAAAGGGTCGCCAACTATATCGCAATGAAGTGCAGTAGTTGTGAGGATATGACTAGATCTATGTTCTTCGCTACTGTGATAATTTTTGTTCGCGCGGTAATGGAAGATCTCTACCACCTTTAAGGGGATTTAGCGAGTCGGCCCGTAGCAAGGCCGAATGATGCCCCGCGGGTTCCGAGGGTAGGGTTGGAGGCATTGATGTATTCATGATTTTTCACTTGAGTCTACATTTCCTTTTGCGGGAGTTTGTCAGTTGTTTTTGAGTCTGTAATTTCTTTTGTTGGAGTACGATAGCTTATTTTAGAGTCTGTATCTCGTTCTTTCATCAGAATCTGTTAGTTTCTTTCGAGTCTGTTAGTTTCGAGTCTTTGTAATAGCATTTTTATATATATGAAAACTGAAAATCCTAAAATGCTTTTTTTACTTTATTTCACACTTATCCCCCAAGAACTACGCTTGGTCTGATTCATGCGGAGTCATGATACGTAGGCAATCTCCATAGGATTCGACCGTAACCAAATAAAAGAGAGAGAAAGAAAATAAGAGGAAAAACAAGAGAGTAAAGAAAAGACAAAGAGCGGAAAAACAAGAAAGAAAAGAGAGAAAATAAGAGAGAAGAAACGATGGCAAAACAAGAGGGAAATGAGAGGATAAAGAAAAAAAGGGAGAAAAACAAAGAAAAGCAAAGAAAGGGGAAAAGAAAGAAAGTTGAAAATGGAAAGGTCGGGATGACGCAAGCAGTCGATCAAATGTATGATAGAAACGGTTAACTGCTTAGGTGCATTCATTCCCCAAATGTGCGGTTACCAATTTGTTAAAGACCTAACCACTAACAATGTTGTTGTTGATGCATTGAGTCCAGGCAGGTGGTTAGTTGATTGGCATTCTGGCAACTCACTCATACAACACTCGATCGAAAGACAAGCTGAATATGGCCAACCAGGAATCGGAAACAAGTATTGTCGATCCATCAAAAAAGTGGAAGAATTGGACGTTAATGCAATGAGGGAATAAATGTATAAGCTAAAGCAATAGATGGCTGAAATGTACCAAGCTTGGGCCAAGGGGCATCCACCACCGGTTTTTCCCGCCAACCCTGCTTATATCCTACCATCAGCCCAACCTTCAGAGCCTCCCACTGTGAACTCATCTCCAGCCTTTCCCCTCTACCAACAATGCCAAGGCACCACTTCCCATACTTCTCAAGCTCCACCACACAAACAAGTACCATACCCTCCCCCACCAATTACACTTGTTTTTGTGGCACCTCCACCTGCTACATTACACCGATCTTCCAGTGAACCCCTATTCCAAACTCACGACAACCAGTACTATCCCCCTGAACCCACCTTCAAAGTCCCAGAACCATATCCTTACACCCTAATCTTGATCTCCAGGCAGAGATCGAGAAACCACCCAAAAATCCCGAGCATGAAGAGATGATCAGAAAGGTCAAAAGCTTAGAACAGTCATTCTGAGATATGAGGGGGTTGGGAGGTCAAGTAAGTGTGGCCTATAAGGATTAATGTCTGTTCCCAGATGTTGAGTTGCCAGCGGGGTTCAAAATGCCCAAGTTTGATCTGTACGATGGGCATGGTGACTCAATAGCACACTTAAGAGGATTTTGTAGCAAAATGAGAGGAGCAGGTGGAAGAGATGAATTGTTGATGGCATATTTCGGCCAAAGTTTAAGTGGATCGGCTTTAGAATGGTATACCAGACAAGATCACAACAGGTGATACACATGGGACGATTTGGCCCAAGCATTTGCCTGCCATTTTTAGTACAACCTCGAAATTATCCCAGACCGTCTGTCATTGACAAAGCTTGAGAAGAAGCCCGGTGAGAGCTTCAGGGAATATGGATTCCGTTGGAGAGAGCAAGCAGCGAGGGTTGAACCTCCGATGAAAGAAAGCGAGATGGTTGATTATTTCTTGCAGGCTTTGGAACCCACTTATTTTGGTCACTTGGTGTCAGCAGTAGGTAAGTCCTTTAATGAAGTCGTAAAAATGGGAGGCATGGTTGAAGAGGGACTCAAGTCCAACAAGATCATGAGTTATTTAGCAATCAAAGCGACCACTCAGGCCATTCAAAATGGTACTGGGGTGTGCTCGGGAAGAAGAAGAAGGAGGATATTACGACAACTGAGTCGGGAGCTTGGGTTGGATCCAGGAACCTTACCCGTTACTACAACCAGCTGCGACCCTATCCCCAAACTTACCCCCATACTCCATATAACCCACCACAACACTATTACCCACCGCCAGATCCCTATTTCTCTGTCCATCACGCACAAACCTATACCCAACCTCCCGCTCACGCAAAATGGCGTGCGCCAGCTCCATAAAATCCGTACCAAGCTCCAAAAAATAACTATCCACCCCCAAAAGCCTACAGAAATACTCCTGGAATGGGTTTTTGACCCAACCAAGCCTTTAAGAATGAGAGGTTGCAGAAGCAAAAAACTTTCACTCCATTGGAAGAATCATACGCTAGTCTATTCCTCAGACTGAGACAGTTGGGTATGTTGAATCTGATAGAGGCTAAATTGCCGAATTCCCCTCCCAGAAATCTTGACCGCTCTGTGAGTTGTGAGTATTGCTCAGGGGCCCCGGGCTATGACATAGAGAAATGCTGGAAATTGAAAACAGCTATTCAAGAGCTCATTGACACCAATCGGATTGAGGTCCAAGCTCCGGAGGCACCCAATATCAATCAGAACCCCTTGCCAGCCCATCATGAGACAAATATGATTGAGATAGTGCATAAGGGAGGGGAGCCCAAGAACCCTTCGCAAACTGTTATGATGATTCAGGCTAGTGAAGCCAAGCCGACTGAGAAGTCAACAAGTGAGAAGTCTGTGATCAAGTTGAACAGGGCAAATAATCAACCATCTGTGGAGGTCAAGAAGGGGTCCTCAAGTGACGTTGCAGGAAAACATGAAAGAGCAAAAGTGGTTGTGCCAGGAGTGACAAACAAGCCTGTGGTAATTGTGAAGGGCGCCCCGATCCTGTTGTTATCAAACCAGTAACTCAATTACCGACAGTCAACTGCAAGGCAATCCCATGGAATTATGAACGAGTGACAGTGACTTACAAGGGGAAAGAGGTTAAAGAAGAAGTGTGTGAGACTCATGGTTTGACTCGATCGGGAAAATGCTTTGCCCCCGAAGAGTTGAGAAAAGCTAAGACCTCAAAAGATAATCCAGTGTTCGTGAAGAAAGCGGTGACCGAGGAAGAAGTGGAAGAATTTCTTAGAAAGATGAAAGTACAAGACTATTCCATTGTAGAGCAGTTAAGGAAGACACCAGCTCAGATCTCGCTCTTGTCATTATTAATCCATTCAGACGAACACCGTCGTGCTTTGATGAAGATCTTGAATGAAGCCCACGTTCCCGACAAAATCTCAGTTAACCACATGGAAAAGATAGCTAGCAAGATATTTGAGGTAAACCGAGTCACTTTTTCTGATGATGAGTTGCCCGTGGAGGGCACCGAGCACAATAGAGCCCTCTATCTAATTATGAAATGCGAAGATTCCATGGTTACTCAGGTACTGGTTGACAATGGGTCTAGCGTGAACGTTTGTGCCCTCTCCACATTGAACAAGCTGAAAGTGGAAGATCAAAGAATTCACAAGAATAGTATTTGCGTTCGGGCATTCGACGGTGGAGGGAAAGATTCAGTCGGGGACATAGTGCTTGAGCTCACAATAGGGCCAGTTGAATTTACTATGGAATTCCAGGTACTCGATGTGGCTGTTTCTTATAATCTACTATTGGGACGTCCTTGGATTCATGCTGCCAAAGTGGTCTCGTCTACTCTGCATCAAATTGTCAAGTTTGAATGGGATAAACAGGAAATTGTCGTACACGGTGAGGATAATTTGTGTGTGCCCAATGATGCCATTGTTCCGCTCATAGAGGTTGAAGACAACAAGGGGCCATGGGTTTATCAGGTTTTTGACACAGTATCAGTAGAGAAAATGCTAGAAGGGAAGTGCGTTCCAACTCCAAAGGTATCTACTGCATCAGTCATGGTAGCCGTTGAAATGTTGAAAAATGGTTTTGTACCAGGCAAGGGTTTGGGTGCATCTCTGTAAGGTATTGTGCAGCCAGTTTCTCTTCCAAAGAATCTGGATACTTTTGGTTTGGGGTTCAAGCCTATAGTTGCAGATGTGAGACGAGACCGCAAAATGAAACAGAAAGCATGGGCATTGCCAAGGCCAATCCCGCGTCTGTCCAGATCATTCGTCAGGCCGGGTATCAGAAAGCAATTATTGTCAAAGGTTCCTGGACCATTGATTGGTGTTGATGGAGACTTGGAAAAGGGGTTCGAAAGGTTATTCGCCGAGGTTAACATGGTTGAGGCTGGGGAAGGATCCAGCAAGGCAGATGTGCAATTCGTGGGACCACGTGCAAAAGTCAACAACTGGGAAGCTACTCCTCTTCCTACTCGGAGGGAGTCTTGGTAGTGGGTTTTGATTTTCTTTTAGTTGTCTGGATTATTCCAGGGTCTGTAATTCAGATATTATGTTTCGTCCAGTTGGATGTGTCAAAACCCTGGTATCTTTAAATTCAATGAAATGCAACTGTTCTTTTTCCTTCATTTCTTCTAATTTTATTTTTGTTTTCTTCTTTTGCACAGTTCTTTTTATGCTGATATCAATGACATGACATGCATGAGGAATCTTCGGCCCGATTTTAAAAGCCAATCTAATTCTGAAATAATAATACAAGAAATTGAGTGTGATGACGAGTTGGAATTTGATGATGATGAGGCCTATGAAGAAATTAGTAATGAATTAAGTTATTTTGAGGAAAAGACCAAACCTAATTTGAATGATATAGAAGCGATTAATCTAGGGGACCAAGATAATGTCCGTGAAACTAAAGTAAGTGTCCATCTTGAACCACAACTCAGGGAGGAGATAATCAAAGCACTGCTCGAGTTCAAAGATATTTTTGCATGGTCCTATGACGACATGCCAGGTCTAAGCACTGATTTAGTGGTTCACAAATTGCCCACTGACCCGACATTCCCTCCTGTCAAACAGAAGTTGAGAAAGTTCAAAACGGATATGAGTGTAAAAATCAAAGAAGAGGTCACCAAGCAGTTCGATGCGAAAGTTATTCGGGTCACGCGGTATCCCACCTGGTTAGCCAACGTCGTGCCGGTGCCAAAGAAGGATGGAAAGACCAAGTTGTGTGTTGATTATCGAGATCTCAACAAAGCAAGTCCGAAGGATAACTTCCCCCTGCCGAACATCCATATATTGATTGATAATTGCGCCAAACATGAGATTGGTTCTTTTGTGGATTGTTACGCGGGTTATCATCAGATCTTAATGGATGAGAAAGATGCAGAAAAGACGACATTCATCACGCCGTGGGGAACGTACTGCTATCGGGTCATGCCATTTGGCTTGAAAAATGCTGGGGCAACCTACATGAGGGAAATGACAACAATATTCCATGATATGATACACCGGGAAATCGAGGTGTACGTAGATGATGTGATCGTAAAGTCTAGAAAGTAGTCTGACCATGTCAGAGATCTGAGAAAGTTCTTCCAAAGGCTCCGCAGGTACAATCTCAAGCTCAATCCTGCAAAATGCGTGTTCGGTGTTCTGTCTGGAAAATTGTTGGGATTCATAGTCAGCCGACGAGGTATTGAATTATACCCATCAAAAATCAAAGCCATCCAGGAATTGCCACCTCCGAAGAACAAGACTGAGGTGATGATTCTGTTGGGAAGATTGAATTACATCAGCCGATTTATTGCCCAGCTCACGACAACGTGTGAGCCTATCTTCAAATTGTTAAAGAAAGGTGATGCAGTCAAATGGACAAATGAATGTCAGGAAACCTTTGATAATATAAAGGGGTACTTGTCAAACCCACCTGTGTTGGTCCCGCTAGAACCAGAGAGACCTTTGATTTTGTATTTGATAGACTTGGACAATTCATTTGGATATGTGTTGGGACAACATGACATCACTGGAAGAAAGGAGCAGGCCATATATTATCTCAGCAAAAAGTTGACATCTTATGAGGTTAAGTACACTCAGCTTGAGAGGACGTGTTGCGCCCTAACTTGGGTAGCCTAGAAGCTGAAACATTATTTGTCCTCTTATACTACTTACCTCATCTCTCGTTTGGATCCGTTGAATTATATTTTCCAGAATCCCATACCCATGGGAAGGCTCGCAAAGTGGCAGATCTTGCTCACAGAATTTGACATTATCTATGTGACTAGGACCGCAATGAAAGCACAAGCATTGGCCGACCATTTGGCTGAGAATCCTGTGGATGAAGAATACGAACCCTTGAAGACTTGCTTCCCTGATGAAGAGGTAATGCACATTGATGAGTTGGAACAGATTGAAAGGCCAAGATGGAAGCTTTTCTTTGATGGTGCTGCTAACATGAGAGGCATTGGAATAGGAGCGGTACTTGTCTCTAAAACAGGGCATCATTACCCTGTTACAACACAGCTTCGGTTCTACTATACTAACAACATGGTAGAATACGAGGCATGCATTTTGGGTTTGAGGATGGCTGTGGACATGGGTGTCCAGGAAGTCTTGGTCTTGGATGACTCAGACCTTCTGGTGCACCAGATTCAGGGAGAATGGGAAACACAGGATTTGAAACTCATACCGTACAGACAATGTTTGCATGATCTTTGTCAACGGTTTCAGTCAATAGAGTTCAGGCATATCCCAAGAATACATAATGAAGTCGCCGATGCTTTGGCTACTCTGGCGTCAATGTTACATCATCCAGATAAGGCTTATGTGGACCCTTTGCAGATTCAGGTCCGTGATCAGCATGCTTACTGTAATATGGTGGAAGAAGAACTTGATAGGGAGCCATGGTTCCACGATATCAAAAAATACCTCCGGATGGGGGTATATCTGATACAAGCCACTAGTGATCAGAAAAGAACTATTCGACGATTGGCAAGTGGATTTTTCTTCAGTGGAGGGGTATTGTACAAAAAGACTCCAGATCTGGGATTGCTAAGATGCATAAATGCTAGACAGGCCACAGCTATCATGACTGAGGTACACTCCGGAGTTTGTGGACCACATATGAGTGGGTACGTTCTGGCAAAGAAGATTCTCCGAGCAGATTATTACTGGCTCACTATGGAGCGAGATTGCATCAGTTTTGTGCGCAAGTGTCATCAGTGCCAGGTGCATGGAGATTTGATTCATTCCCCACCATCTGAATTGCATACAATGTCGGCACCATGGCCCTTTGTTGCTTGGGGCATGGATGTCATTGGGCCAATCGAGCCAACAGCATCAAGCGAATACAGATTTATTCTGGTAGCCATTGATTATTTTACCAAGTGAGTTGAAGTGAAAACTTTTAAATCTGTGACCAAGAAAGCAGTGGTCGATTTTGTGCATTCAAATATCATCTGTCGGTTTGGGATTCCGAATGTAATCATCACAGACAATGACGCTAATCTCAACAGTCACCTGATGACGGAGACATGTCAGCAGTTTAAGATTATACATCACAATTCCACCCCGTACCGCCCTAAGACGAATGGAGCAGTAGAGGCAGCCAACAAGAATATAAAGAAGATACTTCGAAAAATGGTGGAAGGTTCTAGATAGTGGCATGAGAAGCTGTCGTTTGCATTGCTGGGTTATCGCACTACTGTTCGTACTTCAGTAGGGGCCAATCCTTATTTGTTGGTGTATGGCACGGAGGCAGTAATACCCGCAGAAATTGAAATCACATCCCTTTGGATCATCGCCGAGGCGGAAATTGATGATGTTGAGTGGGTCAAAACCCGCTTGGAGCAATTAAGTCTGATTGATGAAAAGAGATTGGCAGTAGTGTGTCACGGCCAATTGTACCAACAAATAATGGCGAGAGCATATAATAAGAAGGTACGTCCATGGAAGTTCGAAGTGGGTCAGTTAGTGTTGAGACGTATCTTGCCTCATCAGGTTGAAGCAAAAGGAAAGTTCGCCCCAAACTGGCAGGGGCCATTTGTCATAACTAGAGTGTTGTCCAATAGCGCGTTATATTTGACAAATGTAGAAGAGAAATGTGTAGAAATGGCTATCAAATCCGATGCAGTCAAGAGATACTATATATGATTTCTTTGTTTGATTGTACTTGTTTGTATTCGGCATATTTTGAAGATTGAAATGACGAAGGCGTTTTGTTCTGCTATCTAAAACTTTATCCCTCGTCATCCCCTTTGAGCCTTATTTATTTTTCTTTCATATCCCCTTTCGGAATCAATAGCAATATCAGAAACACAAGCGTGAGAAATAAGAAAAGGAAGAAAAGGAAAAGAGAAAGAAAGGAAAGAGAAGGAAAAGAATGAAAAAGAAAGAAAAAAATAAGAGAAAAGAGATAAGAAGAAGAAAAAAAATAAAAGAAAAGAGGGAAAAGCAAAAGAAAGAAAAAAGAGAAGAAAGAGAAAAGGAAAAATCACAACAACAAAGTAATTTCTATGACATGAACTACGTTCGACCTGATTCCTTTTAAGGATACGTAGGCAGCCTCACGGTTCGGTCTCATCAAACAATAATCCAAAAGTCCCCAAGCAAGAAACTGGGGCAGAAGTCGTGGTTGTGAGAAATCTGATTCCGAAAGTTGTAATTTTAACCCATTTGAATTGTTTTGAGCCTTTTATGCCCTTTCTTTCTAACTCTGTCCAAAAGCCCACATTACGGTCCAAAGAAAGACCTTCTGATCAGTCTTTGAGAAATGCCAAGTCGAGCAGGTAAAGGTGATTCATGTCAAGGGCAACACTCTCATTCAAGCAGGAAAAATAAAAATGAGAGAGTCTTATTGGTGAAAACCTTCACAGGCACCGTAAGGCGACGGGAGTTGAGAGAAATAAAATGAGAGAGTCTTATTGGTGAAAACCCTCACGGGCACCTTGAGGTGAAAGTGAGTTGAAAAGTCAACAAGTGAGAAAGGTCTGTTGGTGGAAAACTGTTTCAAGGCATCGCAGGACGAACAAGGTCAAGGTTTGGGTAAAAATAATCAAGTCATGGAAATTCTGAGGCGACAAAGTACGACAACTGAAAGTTGATTGGTTGGACAGATTGGGCTGATTAATCCGAAATGCATGTCATGATCATTGGTACCAGCTGTTCCACTCAGATAAGTTTCTTTTTCTTTTCCCCCTTTTGTAGCAGTCATCTGGTTTTGGATTCTTCTTATCCTTAACCTGCAAGGTCATTGCATTTTATTTTCTTTTGGGTTTATTTGTCTAAGATGTTTCAATGTCAGTCTTGTTCAAAGCAAGTGAAAAAGAAATTCAAATCTCACTACCAACTTCCAAAATTGCAAGCATAGCATGGTCAGAGCGTACTAAGGATAACATGATGTAAGAGGGGGTACAAGGAATCACCAGAAGTTTCATCGGTGGAATGGTTTGGTAATGTCATGGGAGATGCAAAGGTTCGGATAAAGGGGTCAGAGGTGTGAAACAACAACATGGGCATATAACACTCGGTTCGTCAAAGGTCATGGGATTTGAAAGTCAGTCAGAAAGTCAAAGCGGTTCAGGGCCAATTCGGGAAAGCCATTTAGAATAAAACAATGCAGTGGAAAGATCTTCAGCAAGAGTGCCATCGGCTAACCACCACTTTAAACTGACAAAATTTTCTTTCATTGAAATAGGGGCAGAAAATTCGTTTGTTTCGGAGAAACTCTCCGTATGGGAAAGAGTAAGCATCAAAACAGGTTTGATTTTTGATTTTCAGGACCCTCCTGGAAAATGGTACCTAGTTTAAAGTTCAGAAATAGCATGATCTAGCATAAATGTATCCCAAAAGAATACAAGTTAGCTTAGAAGTTTGCATGTTCGAGATAAGAGTCAATTAGGAGCTTCCAGGACCCTCCCGAATAATGGGACTTAGCTTTAAGATTTCGATTAGATAATAATATTTAGCATAAGTTCTACTGTAGGGTAGTATAATTCAGCCATGAAAGTTGTCACTCTTAAGATAAAACTTGACTTTTGATTTTCAGGACCCTCCTGGATAATGGGGAGCAGTTTAAGACCCTCTTAGATAACAAGATTTAGCAGAAATCACACTTTTAGAAGACATAACTTAGATTTTTAAAGATTGTCGAGTTGTCAGGACCCCCTAAATAATGGGATCTAGCTTTCAATTCTTAGTAATACTTGGTAATATGATTTAGTTTTACACTCACATCTGTGCCCAGCCACCAAACTGGGGCAGGAAAATTTTTCTATGTTTTGTCTATTTTGAAGTCAGGAGCCCGCCTGGAGAATAAGGGAGTACAATTTAAGTTTTAGCTTCCAAATTCTATATTTTGTCTATTTTTAAGTCAGGATCCCGCCTGGAGAGCAGGGAGCACATCTCAAGATGAAGTCAGGAGCCCGCCTGGAAAGCAGGGAATACTTTCAAGTTCAGCAGTCAGGAGCCCCCCGGGAGAACAAGGGAGTACAATTTAAGTTTTAGCTTTCAAAATTCTGTGTTTTGTCTATTTTGAAGTCAGGAGCCCGCCTGGAAAGAAGGAAATACATTTCAAGTTGAAGTCAGGAGCCCGCCTGGAGAACAGGGAATACATTCAAGTGCAGCAGTCAGGAGCTCGCTTGGAGAGCAGGGAGCACATCTCAAGATGAAGTCAGGAGCCCGCCTTGAAAGCAGGGAATACTTTCAAGTTCAGTAGTCAGGAGCCCGCCTGGAGAACAAGGGAGTACAATTTAAGTTTTAGTTTTCAAATTCTGCGTTTTGTCTATTTTGAAGTCAGGAGCCCGCCTGGAGAGTAGGGAATACATTTCAAGTTGAAGTCAGGAGCCCGCCTGGAGAGCAGGAAATACATTCAAGCGCAGCAGTCAGGAGCCCGCTTGGAGAGCAAGGAGCACATCTCAAGTTGAAGTTAGGAGCCCGCCTGGAAAGCAGGGAATATTTTCAAGTTTAGCAGTCAGGAACCCGCCTGGAGAACAAGGGAGTACAACTCGAGTTTTGATTTTCAAAATTCTCATTGATATTCGGCAATGTGGTTCGTTTTACACTTACACGTGGGCCCATATACCCAAACTAGGACAGAAAATTTTCTTTATTTTTGTCTATTTTGTTGAAGTTAGGAGCCTGCCTGGATAGCATGGGAATACATTCACGTTTTGAAGTCAAGAGCCCACCTATATAGCATGGGAATACATATCAAGTTCAGCAGTCAGACATCCACCTGGAGAAAGGGAAACATCTCAGTTTACAATTCAAGGCGGAAACGAAGGAATTTTACCAAGAGAATACAAGGCAACAAGGCAACAAGAAACACAAGATCAAGTTTGAAGATCTAGATAGGATTTTGTAAAGCATAGATCATAGTCTAGCCTAGCTTTTTTTATTTTTGACATGGTGTAATAAGGGGATGCAGTAAGCAGCAGCAGCAGCAATAGTGAAATCACAGCCTCATGGTAGTCCCAGCTACCAAACATTCTTGAACTACACTGACCTGATTCCTTTTTAGCCAAGGATATGTAGGCAACCTCGGAAGCAGGGTGCAGTCAAATCTTTCAAAAATGCTTCCCACAGAGTATTCAAACGGACAAAAATCGCTCGTATCCGCTCACTTTATCTTTGCACGAAAACTCTTCGTATTTCCGGGCAAAGAGGGGCAGCTGTGAGCACGTGATTTTTGCTCTATATGAATTATTCCAACAAATTCAATACAAAATAATTTCTTTCAGTGTTTGCAATTTTGTGGGATTTTGTGGCATTTTCTGTTAGTTATTTGCATTTGTCTATGCACGTTTATTTTGTTTAATACATGAAAATATAAAAATATCACGCACTGCATTTAGGATTCAATTTTATATTTTTTAGATTAATTAGTAAATTAGTTTGTTTTATAAAATATGAAAATCACAAAAATAGTTCATTTTGCATTTTAAATCTTTAATTTTGAATTGTATAGTTTTTCTTTAAATTTAGGATTTAATTAATTATTGTAAATACCATGATGAGTGATTAATCTAATTGGCTAGGTTAATTTAGTAAAAAAATTATTAGTTAATTTAGGTTGTATTTTAATTTTGAAAAGAAAAGAATTTGAAATTGAAAAAGAAAAAGAAAAGAAATAAAAGAAAAGAAAATCCGAATTTAGGCTGTTACAATTGAATTTTCCCCAGGCCCAAGTGTTAAACACCCATTACCCATTAAAATTGGCCCAAACCCGTCCCAAAACCCGGGTCCAACCTGGTCCATCTCCACACTAAACCAAACGACCCCGTTTTGATGAGCTTGAATCCCAGCCGTCGATCTTCTTTAGATCCAACAGTTGGGAATCGTGGGTCTTGATGGTATATAAATGTCCGAACCACTCAGACTTCCCCCCTCGTCATCTCCAACACTCCCAAAGACCCCAACTCAACCCAACCGTGCACCGCCACCGAAAATCGCCCTATGGCGGCGGTAGGTCTCTGATGGATACCGGATTTACACCCTAGATCCCTCTCCTTCTTCTCATTCCGAATCCACACTCCTTTTCCCTCGAATCACACTCGAACGTCTCAAATTTGGCTCAAAAATTCCAAACCCTAATCCGCCGCCCTATTTTCCACCGCCTCAACCGGCGGCGCCACCTCTGTTCAACCCCAAATTAACACCCTAAGACCGTCCTCTCTCCCTCATCCCAAATCCTCACTCAGATTTCTTCAAACATCTCTGGAACTCCTCGAATATCAAATCAAAGAGTCGAGCCATGAAACCCTAAGGTCGGAATCATGCATGCAAGCATTTTCAGGAATTTTTCGATTGTTTCAAGTCGGTTTTGACACAAAATAGTGACACTCGTTTGTTCCTCACCAAGAACAAATGTTTGCCACTGTGTTGGGTCAAATCAGTGCCTCAGTTTTTGATTTCAAGTCTAGTTGGTAAGTCTCGTTCATCTTTGTTTTCAAAATTATCTATGTATCACTTCTGTTCCTTTCCTCTCTTTTAATTTGTTTTCTGAATTATTAACTATCCTGTTAGAATTTTTGGTTTGGTCACTGAGCTTAATTAGTTCCCCGCCTGTTTGTGATCGTTAATTAGTTGATTTGTTTGGTTTTTAAGTTTTCTGAATTTGTTTAGGTTTCATCTTTGGGCTCTGAGGTCAATCTAAGACCTCATGTTAAAGGAATTCTATTTGGTTTGAATCTGAGCCCATGTCTGTTGAGCTATTGGGTCAATATGACCCATTTGGTTCTCAAAATAAAAACAAGGAACTTGAAGGGTAATTTAGGGAATTGGGGTAAGGAATCTTGTTCTAACTAACTAGGAAGCTTCTAGGAAGCTGGGGTTGGGGATATTATGAATTTCTGGATTGTACATTAAGGACCCTTAAGCTAAAACAAGAAAAAAAAGGGGTAAAGGGTAAATAAGTAGTTCTGGGGGCTGCCCTATTGGCTGGGCCTATAAGAGGTATCATTCTTGCCTTTCAAGGCAAGATTTGAAGAGCTAAAAATCCCTAAAAATTCCAGATGGCTAAAAACTTCAAAAAATACTGTTTCATTGAGTTCTTCTGCTAATTTCTGAAATTTTCCTGGTGATGTAACAAGCCCTAACTAGCTGACCTTAGAAATGAATTAAAATCAGCTTGGTTGAAGTTTTCCTGGTCCATTGTTTGGATTGAACTGGTTTCTGGTCGTTTACTTCAATTTCTAGGTTTGAAATTTGATTTGTTCTTGCTGCTGACCCTTGCTCTTGTTACTGCTCGTTGCTGATCTTCTTACCTCTCTCTTATTTGTGCTCTCAGGTACATTTTCTTAAGCTTTAGTTGATATAAGAACTATAATGAAGATGGAAATAAAACTATAAGCATGGCAATCAACCTGGCGTTACTTCATTTGCATCTTTTTTTTATGTTATTGTTGTACTTTGGTCATTTGAAGTGTCACGAATTCTGACACTGTTGTTTGATGAGATTGATTCATATAGTTGTAATTATATTGGGACTATGGGACTTTTGTATGAGAAGATCCTGTTGTATTAAATGAACCCTCGACTTGTATGGTTTTAAGTGATTTAGATCTGCCATTATATCTGAATGTTAGCATTTAAAGGGAAGTTAATATGCAGTATGTTCTGGTAATAAGCATGAGTATGTATTTAGTGTTCTTTTATAGCGACTTTACAATTCCTAATGTGTAAATGGGTATCGTATGAGTGTGGTTAGGCCTGACAGATGGTTTGAATTAGTTATTATAGTAATGTTAATTAACATTTTCAAAAAAACAAAAGGGGAAATCTAGTTTTGATAAATTGGATTCTCCAGCTGTTAAGTACCAATTCTCAGCAGTCGTTGATATCTTTTCCATATGGTTCTGAAGATTAAAGTTGCATGTTATTTAGTTCTCCAAAATTTAAAGTGACCTATTATTTAGTTATAGAGGCGTGGTCCTGTTTTGTGTTCCAAAATCAGTGGCATTAACGTTTGGGATCTGTCATCATTAAATCAGTGTAATTCAGGGTGTCTCATGGATTCGATCTTGAGACTTTATTGCTCAACTGCAGGGCCCCTAACTTGGGCTCAATTATGAAGCCCAATCCTAAAGTCCCTTTTGAACGAAGTCTGGGTTGTCCCTTATCGGACTATCAATCCTTTGTCCTGGCTCCAGCCTTTTGGTGTGGTTGGATTAGCTGTATTATGCAGCCCAGTTTAAGTGGAACATTGGACTACATTTAGTGTTAATTGAGCCCATTAATTAGGTTAGAGGTGAGCTATCCCCATAACATAAACAATTGTGGCCCTCCGGATAAGTTGAGTTAATCCTTTTAATTTGAGAATTGAGGTGTGCCATTTAGTTGATTTTCTATGGCCCTCTCAAATACTAATTAGACACTATTGATGAATATTCGTAGAAAACCTTTAGAGCCGTTTAAAATACAATTGTGATTGTGTACACGTTCGCATGACATGATTACAATTCTAAAAACCAATTCGGAGTATGCGTTCGCGCAACTTCGAACAAACCTTCTTAATAATAAAATGAATTTTCGTAGGTTATTAATTAAATTAGCTCATATAGTCTGAGGTATGTCGTCTACCATTTAATCATACAAAATGACAAATGTTCGTAGTTTGCTTTAGGCACGCGCAACTTTGGACAAACTTTTCTTTTTTATATATAATAATAAAGCGTTATTAACTGTGGACACGTTCGCGTGACATGATTTTTTGACGTGCCAAACAAATGGGTACACGTACGCGTGACCCGTTTCAAGATAATTTTCTTAATTAAAAAGTGGTAAAGGATAAATGCACATAGGATCTAAAGTCAGTAATTAAATAATTTTAATAAGCCAAGTATGATCAAAGTGACCGTGCTTGAACCACGGAACTCGGGAATGCCTAACACCTTCTCTCGGGTTAACAGAATTCCTTACTCGGAGTTCTGGTTCGCAGACTGTAATACAGAGTCAATCTTTTCCTCTACTCGGGATTTGAACCGGTGACTTGGGACACCATAAATCTCCCAAGTGGCGACTCTGATTTTTAATAAATAAACAATCCCGTTTCGATTGTCCTTTAATTGGAAAACCTCCCTTATATATACCCCTTACGAGGTGTAGTGAAAAAGGAGGTGTGACAGTATGTATGTATGTATGTATGTATGTATGTATGTATGTATGTATGTATATGGGATATGGGAAAAGGTTACGGCGTTATATACGCACCATCACCTGAGCAGCTAGTACACGATGATGATTTTGCCCACAGTGGCCGAGATGATATGATGGGATGCCCTCAGAGGCCTGATGATGTTATGAAACATATACCTATGCGCGACATGACATTCATACGCATATGCATGACACTATAATTATTTTATGATTTACAGAGCTGTCCAGAATTATAGGTTGAGTCATTTACTTCATGTTTCTTCCATGTCTTTAATTAGTGTTGACTTACTATTATATTTCAGTTCTGCCTTACATACTCAGTACATTATTCGTACTGACGTCCTTTTGTTGGGGACGCTGCACTCATGCCTACAGGTATAGACAATCAGTTTGACGAGCCCTCATAGTAAACGAGGTTAGCATTCAGCGAAGGATCGGTAAGACTCCACCTCATTCGGAGTACAGCCGTGTTTATAAGTCATCGTGTCAGAGTTTTGCTATAGAATTATGAGTAGGCCGGTACCCTGTCTCATTTTATGTCAAATAATCTTAGAGGCTTTGTAGACACAGGTTTATTGTATACAGTATGTCATAGGCCTTGACGACCCATATGTACTCATATTTTATGAACGAAGGTTCATTGATATAACATTTGCCCACTTAGAACTGTACATTACGAGTTATAGCCATGTCGGCCCATGATAGTTACAAAAGGAATGAATGAGTTACAGAGTGGTTCGCTCAGGCCACTACGGCACCGGATGCTAGCCACGCCTCCCCAGGTTTGGGGCGTGACAAGAACCTATTTCATCAAGATTACTTGGTACGTACTCTCCACTCTGCATATGTTGAAATAATTATATTTGGATTGTGATCGAGATGAGAGTCCCATTTAATCCTAACCTCCTTGAGCTTATATGTTACGAAGTGAACCAGTTTCATTCAAACAGAGTCACAAAACATAATAAGTGCCTAAATTCTAGGGAGAGTCTTCAATGTCTTTTCAAACTGACTTCCAGTTTGATTAGACTTCTGAAAAAGCTGTCGTTACCCAATTAAACTCTTCCTCTTTAAATTGATTAGGCCTTAGTTATTTCTTCACTTCCAATTCACAACCGTCAAACAATTCTCTCTATCTTCTCTCATCTTCCAAACACACACACACACACACACTTATCCTCTCCCATACCCAAACACTAAAATGACAAACCCTTCTGAGAACCCCTCGTATCTACCCAAGGAAACTACATCCACACTATCCATCATGCCCTTAACCACACCCATCTCTAAGAAAGGAAGGTTTAAGATGATTGCACGCAAGATTGTCGTTGGAGGAGAACAAATGAAGAAAACTAATGAAAAATTGAAAGCAAGTCGGGAAGAAGAACCCTAAAAATTTGATGAATCATTCAAATTTGCTACTGAGGGGGAAGAAACCTTTTCTTCTTAAACAGAACGGGTAACATCTCATCAGAAAATTACTTCTGAAATCATCTTTGAGGTTGCTACAAATTTGGAGAATAATTTTGTTCTAGTAGGAACTGTGGCTGGGGTTAAGACCACTGAGTTTGGGAGAATATGTGGTAAAAATAAAAAGAGAAAAGAAAATGAGAGTGAGGGTGTTCAAAGTGTTGTAAGAGTTATGGGAAAAGGAGTGGCTGAACCTTCACCCACTCCTTCTAGTTTGACTATAGAAATAGGGGCAATGGTAGTATGGAGTGAGAAATCTGATGGACAAGAAGAAACTGTGAAAGAAAAACAGGGAAGTGGGTCTAGAGAAGCTACTGAGGGGCTGGTTAGATTAGGGAAGAATGTTTAAGAATAGATTCCATCTGAGCAGGAACCCTTTGAAGACCTACTAAGAAAGGTGTCTGACAGTTACAATCCTAATAAGAAAAGGAATTCAAGAGTTAAATTCCCTGGTATTGTTAGGTCAAATAAGAAGAGAAAGGGTGCCTCTTCTATCCCTGTAGAAACTTCTCCTACAAGAGAAAGAGCTACAAGGAGTTAGAAGAAGTAGGAGTAAGGCTGAACTGGAAAAGGCCCTAGAAGAAAGTAAGAGAAAACTTGCTGCTAGGGGAAAGAAGAAGGTGGTTGAGCCTGTTGAGGCAGTTAAAATTAAAGATATGAACTTGGTTATTTGTGATGAAGAGGAGACAGAAGAAATGGAGGTTATGACTCCAAAGGCAAAGAAAATCAAGACTTACACAATAAAGTCTATTTCAAAACAAAGTCTGCAGAGCCTTCTACCTTGGCTAAAAGAACCAGGTCTACATTGAAATCTAGAAAAATGAAAGTAGTGGAGGAAGAAGAATGGAGTGAAGAAGAAGAAGAAGAAGAAGAAGAAGAAGAAGAAGAAGAAGAAGAAGAATCTGATGAAGAGAAGGATAAGATGGTTAAGTTTGGAAAAGAACCATCTTGAAGGGTAGACTCCTCAGGAACTTCGAGGAGGAAGGTATGTTGATGCTGCTAGAAAAATTACAATTGCAGGTTTGGAGGGACATGGTCCGTCAGATGGATGGAAAACTTGCTAGAGCTGAGATTGTGGAGTTCATGGCAAATTGTGAGATCAAAAATGGCAAAGTCACCAGTGTGGTGAAGGGGGTAACGGTGAGTTTTGATGACAAGGAATTGGAAGAGATCTTAGGTGTACCTTCTGAAGGGTACAATGATTACAAGAAGCTCAGATGTCCAAGTCCAGAGAATCTCCCTACCTCCCTTGCCATTACAAGGAATTTTGGTGACAATGAAGAAGAGCTTCAACCCAAGGTGATATACAAAAGTGAGATGAAACCACCCCACAAGGTGTTGTTCGAATTTGTTAACAAAGTTGTGTTGCCTAGGCAGGAAAGGAGGCATTTTGCCACATTCATAGACCTGGAACTTATGGAATGTTTGGTCAGTGGAAGGAAAAGTAATTGGCCTTGATTTATCATCCAACTTCTTGATAGGGTTCTGACTAGCACCAAAACTCATGCCATACCCTATGGTATTATTCTTACGGTTGTACTTGCACACTTCAAGGTACCCATCAAGAAATGGTAAGTTGATACAAGCAAGGACCACTTTGGGGAAAATACTCTTACTTCTTGTGACTATCAAGTCCACAACACTCCCAAAGAACCTAGTTCATCTAAAAAGGTACCTGTGAACAGCAAAATGCGAGCCTTGGTGCAAGAGAGTGGGGCTAAGAATGATGAAATTGAAAGGCTGAAGAAGAGGTTGGCAGAAGTAGAAATTGAGAGAGATGCTCTCAGAGCTGAGCTAGCAAAGGAGAAGGAGAAGAATGTTGGCATTCTTCATGATATGCTGAAACTGCTTCAAGACAAGAACCAAGAACGTGGTCCTTCCCAACCTTAAGACCTTCTAGCCTAATTAGACAAACCAGTGACCCGGATGAGATTTTTTTGCTCTGTTTGCTCATGATCCAGTATTTTTATTTCTCTTTATGCTTTTTGGATGACTAGTATCAATAACAATCAACTATCATTTTTGCTTTAACTGTTTGTTGATGCTTCTTAGATGGCTAATATCATTAGATTGATAAGAATGATGCTTGAATCCATGATTGCATTTGAAGTAGCCCCAGTAGTCATGAGTAATTTCTGGTTATCTAACATAATTATGCAATTTTTCGATGATGTCAAAAGGGGAAAGATTAGGTAGTTCTTTTACTTTGGACTTTGATGTTTATAATCTAATAAACCTGGTCCTTGATGTTTTGTGACTTTAAAATAGAAAGTATTCTAACATTGTGTTGATGTTGAGTTGAGTTGAAACAGGGCCTATAGTTATGAAAAGCACAGAGTTTGTCATCATCAAAAAGGAGAATCTGTTGGTCCAAGTGAAGTTTGTTTTAATGATTGATAAAAGAACTCAAGCATGAACCAGGTCCATGCATAGTGTACACAAAAATGGGCAGATTCGAGCAACGTGAATGAGATAAGCTTAAGTTGTTATATCTGATATCTCCTGATCGAAAAGGTTGCATAAGTGATAAGGAGAAAGACTTCTTAATTGAAGAGAATTTTATCAAAAGATAAGAGAGGAGTTAGAAGTTGAAAATAATTAGAACTCTTCCACCAAGAAAGAGTATAGCATTGGAACTCCAGTTATTTCCTAACTCTATATATTTCAGGATGTTCTCATTTTACAGGGACACACAAAAGCTGAAGATAAACATGAGTTGACAGCAAAATAGCAAGGTATTTTACAAGC
Organism: Nicotiana tabacum; assembly: GCF_000715075.1. Lineage (NCBI taxonomy): Eukaryota > Viridiplantae > Streptophyta > Magnoliopsida > Solanales > Solanaceae > Nicotiana > Nicotiana tabacum. The sequence goes on along the minus strand of NC_134099.1, from coordinate 7,127,397 downwards.
AATTCTTGTGTGATCCAAGTGTGCGAACCTGAAGCTACATTAACCAGATAGAAGAACCAATTCCAAGTGTTTGTCTTTTATTCTAGTTCCATTGTAGTAGGTATTTTCAAATTGTACCTTTCAACTTTATCCAACAGTAATTGTATTAGGTACTTTGAGTATTCAAGTTAGAGTTAACTTGATGTTGTCGCAACAGTTAGAGGTTGGTTGCCACAACAGAATTAGAGGTAATTCTTAGGTTTACAAAGAGTTTTGTAAATGCTATTTTGGCTCAGTGATTAAGTAAGTGTTGGAAAAAATCCTACTGAGTAGTACAGCGTAATTTTTTCACCTTTTGAGCCGGGTGTTTTTCACGTAAAAATATTTGTGTTCTTTACTTTCTGCATTTACTAATTTCGCAAGCGTAGTATAAGGAACACGTAGAAAAATCATGTCCTTCTATAATATGTGCATGTGAAAAATCTGACACCACACAAATCACTCCCTCTCTTCCTGTGTGGTATTGAAGTATAAAACATCATAGTGATAGTTATTTTAATTTATAATTCGTAGTTTATGTTCAGCTAGTTTTCTTTTGTTTGACTTCGGCTTATAATGAAACTAATGAGGTTGGTTTTTTATTTTTATCTTCCTTTTGGCTATATATTCTTCTTTTTAATTAATTTTCAAGTTTCTTGAACCGAGGAATATCTATCGAAAACAGTCTATCTACCTTCTCATGGTAGGGGTAAGGTATGCGTATACACAACCCTCCCCAGACCCCACTTGTAGGATCTCACTGGTTTTTTATTGTTATTGTTATTGTTGTAATTAATTTCCCAGTTTGTTCAACTAGTTTTCTTTTGTGGAAATATTGCAGTAAATAAATTTGTTATAAGTTGTTTTAATTTGGGCTATGTATTTTCTTTTTCCTTTTGTAGTTATTTCATGTTGATTATCTCCATTTCTACTATTATCATGATGTTCTATAAAAAGAAACTTTTTCGTTTGAATTACATGATAAATTGTCTAACATTGAAGTGTTTCCAGCTTAATTCTATGCCATTTTTCAGTATTTGATGGAAAATAATCAGATTGGTAATACTCCTAATATAGTGTCTTGATGTATTTGATTTGCGACACCTAATTTGCTAATAACTTGTGATTGCCATGACATAGGGCGGGCTGATGAAAGTGGGTCAAGTAGGACGTTTATATGGTACGTATTCTTTTGCCATTTGATGTGGCTGTATATAGGATAAATATGTTATGTTAAGTAATTGCATAACAACGTGATACGTGGAGCCGAAGGCAGAGGATAGCTGAAGCCGAAGATAATTGTTCCGTTTGTTACCAAAAAGAGTGATGCTCATAAATATGAAATAAATACCTGCCACCCAGTAGCATTTAATGGAGAATATTCTACATCATTTAGTACACTGCCCGTTATAAAGAATTTTTTCATTCATGCCCGCCGTTACACATTTTTTAATGACCCTCATAATTGACATTAAATAGGGGCATGATCCTAGGACCTTGTTCTCTATGTGCAGCAATAAATAGTGAGGTCTGTCATCATTGTAAGGGGACATATTTCCTGGCAAACTTATATTATAATCTATTCAAAGCTCTATACAATTTTATCTTCTTACTTTTTGTTTTCATACGGAAGCCCCGCTCCCGAAAATACTATTTTTGCTATTTCTTCTTCATATCAAAGCTAAGTGTTACATATTTCTTTAATTTTTTTATTATTTCAGGATCAAATTAATTCACTTGTCTAGAAGTCACATATAAATTCAATTGTACCATTTTACGCATCATTTTTTCCTGTAACAAACGGAACAGTTATCTTTGGATTCAGGTATCCTCTACTTTTGGCTCCACGTGTCACGTTCTTATACAATTACTTAACATAGCATATTTTACTCTATACAGATAGTCCCACTACTTTTCGGTGATATAACTTCGTGTCACCGGAAAGTTGGTAGAAACATTCTTTCTGGCGGAAATTTCACTGGCCCTCCTCTAAGAGACTCCTGACGGTTGATTAGATTCATATCTCTCCGTATTTAATTATCCGAACACGCGTCATCCTACTATTCAACATAACTTTTGTGGGTTATTGAGGTAATTATGGCTATGAGTTTAGCCATCTAAACCTTTGCTTGTACGCACCAACTTCCTTTATTATACTTCATAACACTCCGAAATTTCTAAGGTTTTTTTTGCTCAACTCATCTTCCGACTTTCACCTTTCTTTAGCTTCCTTCTTTGAGAAAAAGAAAACCCTTCTTCTGATAAAAATGGCTTCCTCTTCAAGAAAACATAATTCTTCAAAGAACAAAGGCAAAGCTGATGATACCGCTCCTCCTACGGTAAGTACCATTGTTCCAAAGAGCCTCGTTACCACTAAGGATTTAGAAGAGAAGTTTCCTTTTGGTAACCATCGCACATGGGCCATTCACAGATGCTCTTCTTCCATCCGTCCTTCCAGTATTTCTGCTGTAAAGTAAGATTGTCGCTGCCAAGATTTGGACATTATTGCTCCTGATCAAACACAATGAGTAACCCTACCCAATGAGGGTTATACATATTTGTACGTGTATCCCTTTATTTTGGGAGCATTTTCTTTAACTGGAGAGCTTGGCTCTGTTATTGCAAAGTTCTGCTCCCTCTACAAGGTACGTTTGGCACAAGTAAGTCCTTTTGTGTGGAGGACGATTGCTTGTCTTCGGCGATTGTGCCAAGAGACGGGAGATGACCTATCCTTAGCTCATGTGATGAACCTCTATTCCCCCAAAATCTTCCGCAGGGGAATAATAAACTTCAACAAACGCGGCCACCATGCTCTATTATCTAGTATAGATGATGACAACGACCGTGGGTGGATGAAAAGGTTTGTTGCAGTTGTTACCAATAATATCATTCCGGCAACGACTTCATCTTTTCCGGAATCATGGAATCACACTCATAATCTCCTTGTTCAATATTTCTTTTATTAGATTTTTTTCATATTCGTATTAATCTACCTTCCTTCGCCTGTTTCAGCAACTCGATGGGTTCGACCTAGAGTTGAAGGCTTGGACCAGTGGGTCCAGAAAATCTTTGACGTTACTATGTCCGAAATCCTCACGTGAAAAGAACTGGCCCTTAAATATGGGTGGAATGCCATAACTTAGACTCATCTCGTCTTTGTTTTGTGTGTGAGGAAATTAATTAACCCTTTCTCTTTTTGTCGAATTCAGGTCTACCCGCGGGCTCGGTTGTCGTCCTCGAGGAGGACATTTTGGCTGATCTTGCTGATGCGGCGAGGTTGCTTCAAGAGACGCTTACTCGAATAGGTATCTGCTTCGGGTATAAATGTTTCTTCATGGAGCCCACAGTCGGAGAACAAGCAACCAAAAAGAAGGCGTTCATTTGCTGCCAGGGAAAGAATAAGAGGGCAAAGATGCCGCCCCCAAGTCATCTTCGGAGATCATGGAGAGGACCCCTCCGCTTGGGCCGGCTATAGACACCATGATGATTGATGATGATGGAGAGGCTAGTCATGAGGAAGCTTCTCTACATAGAAGACAACGATCCTTATCAACTCAACAGAATGCTCAACCTGTTGAGTTAGTTACACCAATCGAGGACGATGTCTCGGTGCTTTGGAGAAGTTCGAGATGGTAGAAAATGCCAACTCACGTTGCCCGATCCCAGTTGATGTGCCCGGTATTGTGAGGCTAAGTACCGGGCCCCTTCCATCTTCGCTTGATAAACAACTAGCATCCAGCACTGCAGTTGTCGCAGCTGTTTCAACTCCATCAGCTCCATCAACTTCTTCACCCATTCTTCCATCATCAACTGCTACATTATTTTCACCGGTCATATTTATTCGAGAAGAGGATGTTCCCCTTCCCAGTCCTCAGTTCATGGGATGTTGGGGCAAAATTATGCCGCCTCCTCAGAAGATCCGTAAAGGAGGAGGAGCATTACTCTCTCTGTCTCTACTAGGTACAACCTGATGTCCCGACCGGTGGAACTTGCTAACTATCTGGCCTTTGACTTCAGAAAAATATTGAAAAAAGATACAGGCTCTCTTGGGAGAGTGCTTGTTGAATAATATCATGCACGCCGCAATGGTATATTCTTCTTTTCCTCTGTTATTTCTTCTATACTGACCGTTACAAAGAATTTATCATTCATGCCCGCCATTACACATTCTTCAGTGGCCCTCATAATTGACATTAAAGAGAGGCATGATCCTACGACCTTGTTCCCTAGGTGCAGCTATAAATAGTGAGCTCTATTATCATTTTAAGAGGACGAATTTTCTGGCAAACTCCTATAATCTATTGAAAGCTCTATAAAATTTTATTTTCTTACTTTTTGGTTTCATTATTGCTATGCCCGGAAGCCCCGCTCCGGAAAATACTATTTCTGCTATTTCATCTTCATATCAAGGCTAAGTGTTACATATTTCTTCAATTCTTCATTATTTCAGGATCGAATTAATTCACTTGTCTAGAAACTACGTATAAATTTAATTGTACCATTTTACGGGTAAATAATAGTGTAACCCGAAAAATAAATTCGTGTAGGCCTAGGCCCAAAGCGGACAATACATATCATGGGATTGGTTCCTGACATAAGACTCTATAATCATGGAAATGATGCCTCTAAATTTGTCAAATTTACGTGAAATAATTTAGAAAAGATGAAGACTTTAGCTACATCCAGCGATATGATTATAATCGCATACACAACTAGCTCTTTACAGCTATGTTTCTAGCTTTTTATCTTGAAAATGACTGATCTTCAAACACATTATATTACATAAGGTACAAATAATCAACTTCCTTAAAACTTCAGATTTTACTATATTCTTCCCTGTATTCGTTGTGAATGTTATAATTTTACATTAAAAGATTTGAAAAAATATTCATGTGAGAAAAATTAGTATTACGTAGCAATTGATTTTTATTTATCAAACAAATGAATGCAACACATATATTTTGGAAATAAATTGATATGTATTCTCATATAAGACTCTTACAATTAATTCTTTATTATTTTGAGTAACAGTTTGTTTTTTGCGGAAATCACTTTCCCTAATCCAGATTCACGGTGCCATTTAAGATGGAATCGCTCCCTATTAGGAAGGAATAATATTGACAACAGTATTTCAACGCATAGCATAAATTTATGAGTAAAAATTACTAATAGCAATAAATAATATATTTGAACTCATAACTTTAAAACTATAATAAGTTAAATACCAAAATTTTTGAAAGTTGAACACATAAAACTTAAATTCTGGATTCGTCTCTGTTGACGGCCTCTAAAACTTGCAGTAAATTTCATGTAAAACGTGAACTTTTAGTATGTTCCAATGTCATAAACACGAATTTCAGAATATTTATTTTTCACTATAAATATTTAATCTGAAATTGGATGTTTAATAATTTGAAACCTAACATACCACCAAACGTCGAGAAAATAGGGGGAAAGAGGAGGAGTAAAGATAGGCAAAATATGCGGGAGTGACAGCTGTGGATGGCAGACAAATAGTAGACGCCGTTAAGGTTGGGACAATGGTTTGGTTTTAACATGTCGTCGTAGTCAGACATCATCGGATCCTGCCCTTCTACCCCACAAGCCTTGCCATTTGGTGCTAATCTCAAGGCCACTGGATGACTCAACTAATTAACAGCATCTTTTTGTTCCCCCACAACATTTCAAGGGATTCGAACCGTAAAAATAATTATTAATATTGCATTATTATAAGCTATCTATATTATGTAGGCGTTTGGACATGTATTTTAAAAAAAAAAAAAAATTGAAATTTCACTAAAATTTGAATTGAAGATGAAGTTGTGTTTGGTTATAATTTTTGCAAAATATTTGAATGTCTATTTTTCCAAAACCAAGAAACATGATTTATACCCCAATAACTTGTAAAAAATATCAAAATCACCCCAATTTGATTATCCTATTTGAAATAAACAATCAAAATGATATTGTTTAATTGTTATCATATTCTGCTTTACTGCAATACACAGAAGATTCAAAATCAATATCACATTTTCTAATTCAACTAACACACAAAGAAGTGCAAAAGTAGGCATAGCCACATATTTCTCATAACTATATAATCAAACTTCCAGTAGGCAGAGTTTAAGTATCAACTAAGACTGATGTTCCACCATCAGTCGCCAAAGATGTATCTGTCAAAGATGAAAAACTGATGGGGTCATTTTATAAATTTTAAAAATATAGAGTAAATTTATAAAACTAAAAACTAGTAAATTGCCATTTTCAATTGAAAAAGTGGTGAGAACCAGTTTTTCAAATTTGAAAATGAATTTTCAAGTGAAAAATGAAAAATTGGTAAGAATGGGATAACCAAACATTATCTTCAAAAAAATAATTTGAAAAAAAGGAAAAAATTTGTATGTCCAAACGGGCTCATATATCTTTAGGAGTGTAGCCTTTTTCCGGACGCTGTATGAATATACTGGGCTGGCCTTTAACATCTCACCACATTATAAGACCATCTCCAACCCTGCCTTCATTTTCTCCTCCAAGTTGGAGTAAACTCCAACATTGAGTAAAGTTACTTCAATCATTACTCTATGTTTTACTCAAAAAAAAATATTTTATTTTATATTATTCTTTTTCTTTAATATTATATTATTATCTTTTATTTAAATTTTATTTTCTTATATCTATTAAAAATTTCTATATTTTTTTACATATTCATCACATATAATTTAATATAAAATTATTTATACGATAAATTTTTAAATAATATAATTTATAAGCAAATATTGTAGTTTATATATATTAACGGATATTTCAAATAAAAGTGAAATCATTGAGATACAATATAATTAAATACATATTACATTATGGTAAAATTCTAATTAAATATTTCATAAATATTCAACTTCCACCTCTAGTATGCTCCCATAAATGATCTATTAATGTATTACGAAGTACAAAATGAGAAACTTTGTCCTTAATTCTTTTGTGTCGGGCTAAAAATTGTTCAAATCGGTGATTTTTATCTACTACCAATTCTACTGTTAGAGGTGGATATTCTCAATCATCTTGAATTAGTGCATTAAGGTCACACTCAACTTCGACCATTAATGTATTTTTATTTAATATATTTTCAATTTTTACTTTTTAATTTTAGCAATATCTAATATATTATATTCGCACCTTTCAATTTTAGCAACATCTTTTATTTTATATTTGCACCACTCATTTTTTGAGATAAATATATATTTTTTATACAATTATAACTTATAATAAAATTAACTTATAATTTTACATAAAAATAATAAAAGCACGAAAATTAATTTATCAACATTATACGCCAAAGTTAAGATGTAAAATTAAGGTTATAAAGATATTACATAAACATAGAGATAAATTAAAAGAGTTAAATAATAAAATAATAATAAAGTAAGGATGAATAGTAAGTATCCAATACAAATATCTGACAAAGGATGAATAGCAAAAAAGAATTAACCCTAATAGCCGCACACCCTACTACTTAAACTAAAAATAGCCGGTGAATATATGATATATGCATAATTAATGTATTATATATGTATAATTGTGTATAATACATGTATAATTTATGTATATAACTAAAAAAAATTAAACAATTAATATGGCCACTATTTGTGTAAAAATGCCAAAAAAATGTGCGTTTTGTCTTCAATATATATGCACTGATCTCAAACAATAAGAGGGGACAACTACAGATCAAAACTATACTGTGAGACTCTATCAGCTTACTATGTACTGTACAAGTATTATGTATCCATTTCAGAAATTTTAGTTTATTACTCTCTTTCATTTTCATATATGTTTTACTTTTCATTTTATTTTAATCTGTATAAAAATATGATTCTTTCTATAGTTAGTAGTAACTTCTTAATTTCAACATTTTTATTTTATTCCTGTTGACACTATATGAATGAAATTATATCTTTTACTATGTAAGATTTAAAGAGTATTTTTTTTTTATATTATATACATCTAAAGTTTAAGATCAAAAAATTTATAAGCCTTTTCAATATTTTAATTTGTGCCATGTCTAACCAAAATACATTGCATTTTCTAAGGTTGTTTACTAACTTCAATATTTTTTTTGTTTCTCATTCGGTGTCCAATACTATATTGGAGCCCGACTATATCCAGATTCGCTCCGTATTGATTTTATTTGTGGAGAAGCGCTTCCTACCAAAAAATAAAAAAAATTCATATTTAGGATTCAAACCCGAAACCTCTAATTAAAGGAAGAGCAGTTTCATTCATTGCATCACATTATTTGACGGTTACTAACTTCAACGATAGCATTCTTGAGTACGATAGTTTGGACTTGTTCCCTTTGGCATCTTTGGGTTTGTTTCGATCGGCTAACAAGTTAACATTAAATGTTTAAATTATTGTTTGTGCATTTCTTGCTTTTAGCATTTGATCATCATACATTTATTTATTCCTTTATATTTTTATTGTTTTATGTTTTTAGATCGCACTTGTGGAATTATAATGAGTTTATTATTATATTGTTATTATTATTCTTTTAATAAATAAAAAACAAAAAGCTTATTCATTTTATAGGCAGTATCATGTACTCCTTCTATTTTATTTTCTATAAACTTATTTGACTAGACAAAAGTTCATAAAAATAAAAAATAAAAATATGAACTATTGGTTCAAAATATGACGTGATATTTATGTGGTCATACACTCAGAGGCGGATCCAGGATTTAAAGTTTATGGGTTCCTATATCGATCTTAAGTAAATATACAATAAATAACTTGGTTCACAACTAAATATTTATGGATATTTAGTTAATTTTTTAATACATATACAGGGTATATGCAAAAGCTATTGGGTTCATGGGAACCCACTGTTAGGTGTTTGCCATAATTTTCTAACCATATTTGGTTTTCCTATTTGTTGAAGGAAAGGACAATATAATTACCTTAATTGGGTTTTCCTTTTTGTAGAAGGAAATTATAATTCTCCTATACTTGGCTAGTCCTTTTTCTTATAGGAAAATGTTTGGACTTCTATAAATTGAGGATCCTTCCTTCTCATTCAGTAGCATACACAATGTAGCCATAGGGGGCTTGAGATTCGTGTTTAGGTGGAGAACTTTACGGGACAAGTGTTAGTGTGTCACTTGTGTTTGCCTCTTCATGAGGTTATTCTCTCGATATTATGTACTCTCTTTTTATATAGTGGATTGCTCATCTCCGTCGTGGACGTAGGTCAGTTGACCGAACCACGTTAAATGTTTGTGTCTCTTTTGGTAGATTTCTCCTTTGTTGTCTGATTTATCGTCGTTGAAGGTTTGCTTTGCTAGCTTCCGTATGACACCTAGTTTTTCGGTCATAACAGTGGTATCAGAGCTAGCTTCGAGCGAGGTTCAAGACAGGTTCATCTTGGCGGTTCAGTTCTAGCCACAACATATTTGACGATAATCGTGATTTTTTTCTGAGAAATTTGACCGGTGTGCTACGCACGTTGAGACAAACTTTGTGGTGGAGATTTGGAGATGCGACCTGTTGAAGGCTATGTGAAGAAGGTGGATCAAGTTTATTTTGTCAGAAAATTCCGGCCAAGGGGGAGAATTGTTAGGTCTTTGCCATAATTTTCTTACCATATTTAGTTTTCCTATTTGTTGAAGGAAAGGGCAATATAATTACCTTAATTGGGTTTTCTTTTTTGTAGAAGGAAATTATAATTCTCCTATACTTGGCTAGTCCTTTTTCTTGTAGGAAAAGGTTTGGACTTCTATAAATTGAGGATCCTTCCTTCTCATTCAATAGCATACACAATGTAGCCATAGGGGGCTCGAGGGTCGTGTTTAGGGGGAGAACTTTACGGGACAAGTGTTAGTGTGTCACTTGTGTTTGCCTCTTCGTGAGGTTATTCTCTCGATATTATGTACTCTCTTTTTATATAGTTGATTGTTCATCTCCGTCGTGGACGTAGGTCAGTTGACCGAACCACGTTAAATGTTTGTGTCTCTTTTGGTAGATTCTCCTTTGTTGTCTGATTTATCATCGTTGAAGGTTTGTTTTGCTAGCTTCCGCATGACACCTAATTTTTCGGTCCTAACACCCACGTATAATAGGCTGCATCCGCCCCTGAATACACTCATTTTATTAAGGATAAAATAAAATATATAAATTTAAATTATTTTTAAATATAAAAATATTGTTCTTTTGGTGACATACTAAATGAAGTAATGTTACATAAAATGAAAATGAAGCAGAGTAAGTAATTAACTTCTCCTTGTATGATAATTGATGAATTACTAGAACATCTCTTATAAATAATTATTTATTGGTGGATGTCTATAACTCATAAAAGAGTAATATCCACTACTCTTTTCCATTATCTCCATAACTCTGACTGCTCCAATATTTATGGAGTTATGGTTGTAACTTCCATACCTTCATAACCTCCCCGTGATGTTCCTCCATGATCTAAAATGTTTAATACCATGCTTATGATATTCTTTTGTATACTTTTATGTAATACTATAAATAGAGGATGAAGTGATAATGTACATACTTGAAACACTTGAAAGAAATAAGAAGCTCTTATCTCTTGCCCTCTACATTCTTGTCTATTTTTTTTGTTTCATATGATTACTTTGAGCTAAGTTTCTTAACACGTTACCAGCACTAACACCTCATTCTTCGTTAGGTTGTGATAGGTGTTTCTTAACTTTCACGGCTTGCTTACATATACCCTTTTGGTTGTCAGGTAATAACTATTTGTTTATCTGTTTTCACATACAATGGTAAGAGTCTTTATGCTATTTTTGTTTACTAATTCACAAATTTTTAATTTTAAGATTATGCTTAAAAACTAACATGCAAACTGTGTATTACATTAAACTGCTACATTGCACAAAAACAAAAAATTACATTAAATGCTCTCCTATGTCGGAAACGAACAGTACAGCTTCTGCTGGTACTTCAAGAAATATAGCCAGCAACTCTTCAATTGGATCAAAGATCGGATATACTTACATTATCATGATGACACAATTTATCACTTAGAACATGGAGTCAATTCATCGCGTATAACCATGATAATAGAGTGAATTACTAGTTCACTTATGATAACCGCGTATAAGCTGACACGCATTCGATGTGGTGGTTTACACTTTCAACCTATAGATAATTCTGATTTAATATACTCCATTAGAATACGTGTTCTAAGTCCAATTGACCTATTTTAACAACTTCAAGTAATGATCTAATACGACTACTAGGCTAATTCAATTTTAATATATAGGTGCATTATGGTAATAAGACAACTTACCATATCGTCGTTGTCTGCATAAGCCATATAATATTTTTCCTTAGAGTTAATATTAATAGATATGCATAATTTGTTTATGTTTTTAATTTGTGTCTACAATATTAAAAGTTATGATTAGTTCTCCCCTTTATGTTTTTCTGTCTACAGGCCAGGACATAAGTCCTATGAATTTTGTATTGGCCTTTTAAATATTATTTCCTCCCTCTTAATTTATGTGTAGTATTTGGTTATGTACAAAATTAAAAAAAAAAAAATTTAAAAATTTGTAATTCAGAACAAGCTATAAATATGTGTGTCATAAATCATCTCATTAAAAATAAAATGAGATCATTTTGTCTCAATTTATATGGTGCAATTCTGATTTCTAGTCGAATATAAAATCTTTAAATTTTGATATAAAATTCATATATTTGGAAACTATTTCAAAATCATTATAAGTCACAATAATAATAATTTAAAATATGAAATAATCATAAGAAACTTGTTTGATTCGCAAAATCTGAGAGGAAATGATATGTGGTTATTTCGATTCGAATAGAAGAAAATAACCTTTTCAAATCTCTTTATATTTCATTTTCAAATATCTTATGTGTAAGAACGAAGATCTTGGGTAATAATAGAATAGTACTAGTATTATTTAGATAGATGCACTTAGTCCAAATATAGTCATACATTTCTATAACAACAGTATTGTTTGTTTCGAATATTTTTTAATATTATAGTGAAATATTGTTATAAAGAATATATATTATAATAGAACATGAAAATTATTCTGAAAAAAAGTTTGACTTTTATAATGAATTGTTGTTATACAAAAATAATGTTGTAGAGAGCTTTGACGATAAATGTAAATATTTTTTGTGATGATATAATAGTACTAATCATTATAGGCCAAAGATAAATAAATACTACTACTCCTCCATATCAATCAATAATAGAAAGAGAGTAACACGTACGTATAAATGCAACCAACCCTTCTTCTCCATTTCTCTTTCTTTCCCAGATCTTAAACGTTACTCTTTACAGTACAACTCCCTCTCTAATCTCGCATTATTAATCTCCAATGGGAAGAGCATTGTTGTACCTTATCTTTTCTCTCTTCTTCCTCTCCTCCGCCGCAAACCACCGTAAAGTCGAATACCTAAAACTCCCATTACTTCACAAAGACACATTCCCACCAAACCCTTCACAATCCCTTTCCTCCGACCTCCGGCGCTTAAACACTCTTTACTCCTCCCTTAACCACCGTAGCATCCGCTCAGCTAAACTCCCATTAACTTCTGGCGCATCTTCCGGCAGTGGACAGTACTTCGTCGATCTTAAGCTCGGTACACCGCCGCAACGCCTCCTTTTAGTCGCCGACACCGGCAGTGACCTTGTTTGGGTCACTTGTTCTGCCTGCCGAAACTGCTCTTCCCGCCGCCGTGGCTCCGCATTCCTCGCCCGCCATTCCTCCACGTACTTCCCCTTCCATTGCTACGATAAAAAATGTAGGCTCGTCCCCAACCCACGAGGCGTTGCGTGTAACCTCACGCGCCAACACAGTCCGTGCCGTTACGTGTACTCTTACTCCGATGAGTCTGAAACCAGAGGATTTTTCTCTACTGAAACGACGACGCTTAATGCCAGCTCAGGCAGTGCTGTGAAGTTTAAAAAGTTTGCATTTGGTTGTAGTTTTGAAGCGACCGGTCCAAGCATTACCGGTCCGAGTTTTAACGGAGCTCAAGGTGTAATGGGCTTGGGCCGCGGTTCGATTTCATTAGCGAGTCAACTAGGCCGCCGGTTCGGCAACAAGTTTTCTTACTGTTTTATGGACTACACATTATCTCCAACTCCAACGAGTTACTTATTAATCGGCCGGTCCGCTCAAGTCAACGATTCGAAAATGAGTTATACGCCGATGATAAATAACCCATTTACGTCGACGTTTTACTATATTGGGATTGAAAGTGTTTATATTGAGCATGTAAAATTACAAATAAACCCTTCCGTTTGGGCTATTGATGAGTTGGGAAATGGCGGGACTGTTATGGATTCAGGGACAACATTGACTTTTCTCGCCGAGCCGGCTTACCGGCGTATAGTGAGAGAGTTTAAGCGGTTGGTTAGGCTGCCAGAAGTCAATGACCCGACTCTTGGGTTTGACTTGTGTGTAAACGTATCGGGCGTGTCGAGACCGAGTTTCCCTAAAATGAGTTTCAAACTCAGTGGTGACTCGGTCCTTTCCCCGCCACCCGGGAACTACTTCATTGACACCGCGGAGGACGTTAAATGCCTCGCATTGCAGCCGTTGGCGGCTCCCTCGGGGTTCTCGGTCATCGGAAACTTAATGCAGCAAGGATTCGTGTTCGAGTTCGATAGGGATCGATCGCGGATTGGTTTTACGCGACACGGATGTGGTTTGCCATGATAACTCGGCAACTCACTGAGTCGTGGATACTTTTTTTTTTTGTTGAAGGGTGGGGTACATTTTTTTTCCTGTGGAAATTAATATAAGTCGATTTGTTGTAGTAAATTGTGTTAAATATAATTTGTATTCTTTGTCGTTTTTGTTTGTATGATTTTTATAGGAAACGGCCAAAAAATGTGGAGAGAGGGAAAAATAATAAGGGAGGAGATGTTTTTGTTGCTTTTCGCTCTGTCTGATTTATGTTGATGCTTTCACGTGAAATTCTTAATGAATTATGACATTAATTTGGGTGGGTGGGTGTGGGGGTAGGGGGTGGGGGGAAAATAGGAGCTTTGTCTACTATGGGGTTGTAATATTATATGCTTTCCTAAACACAAATTCAACTGTATGGTGACTGTATCCACATGAACATGTCAATGCTTGTGAAAATGAAGATTAACTATATTAGGTATCTTGCTCTTTTCACATTAGTAGTCCGTCAAAAAAATGATACATTTATCAAAGGGTGGTAACAGAACACAATTTGTCAAAAAATATATGAAGTTTTTCAAATTTCTAAAAAATTTCGAAATTCGACTTCAAATAAAATCTGAAATTTTCATCGTTAAAAACTGTTTCCGAAAAAAAGTGAATAATTTCTTATGGCCAAAAGGGTCAGTCCTCCAATTGAAAATATTGAAGCGTGCTCAATTGCTCATCGTTCACCTGCTTCGCTCTATTGTCATTCCTAATGTAAATAATTCGTAGAATAGGTATTGAATGGACAGCTAGGCGAAAAATTGAAAACGAAAGCTATCAATATTAGACAAAACAAACCAAAAGAAAGAAGTTAACTGTAATTTTCATGAACTGTATATATCACTGTATTCTCATTTAGTTTTATGAATTCAAATGAGTATTTTTCAAGAATTACTATTTCCAAACAAAAGGGCAAATAAACTTTCAATGTTTTCTACCCCATGTTTCTAAAATGTCATTGTATGGTTGTTATATATGTTTGGGGGTCGAAAAATTAAAGGATATTCCTGTCAATTTCTTGTCTGATTGTCATGTCAAACGACAACTTTTTTCCTATTTGCCAGCTCTACTCATATATCCCTAGGCTTAGTTCAAATTTACATTCTCACTATTTTATTGGACCCCAAAAATAGAGATTGCTTTGTATTGCAAAAGAGACTTTACTTTCTCTACGTCCCCATTGAATTATAGCTATTAAACTTTGGTCTATGAATGATTTAGTGGGCGTTTGGACACATCAGAATTGTAAAATTTCGAAAAAAAGTGATTTTTTAAAGTGAAAATGATATTTAAAAATTAAAGTTGTGTTTAGACATAAATATAATTTTAGGCTTTTTTAAATTTTTGTGTGAACATTTTTAAAAACAGTTTTTTGGAATTTTTATATCTTTGTTCATCTTCAAGTGAAAATTGAAGATTTTATGGCCAAGTATTAATTTCGAAAAGAAATAAAAAAATTCTTATGGCCAAACGGGCCCTTAGTTTCTTGCCTTTATTAGGGAACATTTTTATCTTTCAATATGAGATTTTTAAGTATGAATTCGGATTTAGTCGACCCCAATGCGAATATCAAAAATTAGATGAAAAACCAAAAAATAAGACTTAGCTTTTGAGACATTGCATTCATTTCGGGGAGGAGTTTATCAGAGACAAATCAAGATTTAAAGGTAATGAATTTGAAATTTAATCTTTTTAGATTATTAAATTCTAAATAATTTGTACATATAAATGAATATCTTAAGAAGGATCAAGCTTAATGAGTTCGAAATAAAGAATTTTATTTTAAAAAGTTGTGATTAATTTGAAATGTACCCTTAACATTCATATATCATGTAGTTAATAATAAAACGAAAAGTTTAAAATTAATTTATTATTAAATATCACGAAAATATCATTTTTTTGTCATAGATTAAAACTCCATTTGTGGGATTATACTGACCGTTGTTATTGTTGTCATATATTAAAAAAATTGTCACATAGAATGATACGGTCTACCCTCTATATCATGGAGCTAGTCAAGAATCAAGTTTATGTCAATTTGTGTTGAGTGTACTCATTAACAATTTTGTCCAAACAACTACATTTTTTGTTTTGGGACCCAATCAATAATTTGGTTTATTTTTCATTTATTTTACGTATGTATTTATCCATTCCAAACCTTAATATGTATAACCTTTGAACTGCTAATATAAATTAAGCGCTTCTTAAAAAGGTAAAAGTCTTTTAAACAATCATTAGTGTATCTAGGTGTCATTAAAAAGTACATGATCACATGGTTGTAAAACGATTTTTTCAGAAAAGTTTTTCAAAAGTTTCTTCAAAAACATTCTCCAAATTAAACCTTTCAAGAAAAGCAAGCTTAACTACCCTACACTTGGACCATTCCCAAAAAAAAAAAAAAGATTAAAAAGGAAAAGAAAAAGTGAGTTGAAAGTTAATTCTTCTATGAAAACTTTTACTCTTATCGTGCGATGATATAGCAAAATTCTTTCCTCCTTAATCAAATATTTCGTGTTTAAGTTACAGAAATAAAGAACTTTTTAGTAAAAAATATTTTATCATTTTTCAGCTCATCGACGTAAATTTAAAATTATTGAACTAGTGAAATGCGAATACCAATAATTCAAACAAACAAAAAAAGTACAATTTTCGCTTTTTCTTTACGTGTCAACATAAAAAATTTGAAAATAATAAAAGTCACATGATGGACAGTGCTACCATTATTTTCATTCTTGTTTTCTAGTAGAAAATTGATTACTCCCTTTGAAGATCTTAGAAGATTGATCAGTTATGAATCACCAACTTTATTTAGCAATAATTAAAACATAATAAGTTCGAGTATATACATCTTTGAGTATGACATTATTATTGTCAATGCCAACACTCCTTTTTCATTCCATGCAACACAGACCCGGTCAAATTGTCTTTCCGGAATAATTGTCAATTGATATTTTGAAATATATATTTTTAAAATTGCATAATAATAGTCCGATAGAGGCCTTTGCACGGATTGCAAGGTCATGAGAACCTCTCGACCCTTCATAGGCTCCTGGTCATGGACCTTGAGATCACGAGGAAGAGAAGGAAGAGGGCGATATATAGTCAGCATAGGATCAAGCGGGGAGCCTTGACAGAAGTTAAAGCGCAGGAATTGGGGTCCAAGCTGGTGACTATGGGGGCTTAGAGGAGTAGTGGGGACGTAAGCGCTATGTGGACCACGACTGCACAGTGCATTAGAGAAGCTGTGAGAGAGGTATTAGGAGTCTCAAAGAGTTACTCTAGTGGTCACAAGGAGACTGGTGGTGGAATGGAGAGGTGCAAGAAAAAGTGGAAACCAAAAAAGCAGCGTATCTAAAGCTAGTGGAAAGTGTAGACGAGGAGGAGAAGAGAGCGAGTATGGAGCATTATAAGTTGGCTAAGAAAGAGGCAAAGCTAGCAGTTACGGCGGCCAAAACTGCAACTTTTAATCATTTGTATGAGGAACTCGAGGGTCGAGGAGGGGATAAGAGGTTGTTCAGATTAGCCAAGGCGCGAGAAAGGAAGGCGCGTGACTTGGACCATGAAGTGCATTAAGGACGAAGATGGTAGAATTTTTTTTATGAAGGGCTTATCCGTCGGAGATGGCAGACCTACTTTCATAGTCTCTTGAACGAATAGGGGGATATGAGCATTGTATTATGTGATTTGGAACTATCCAGGAGTCATTGTGAATTTGGATATTCTAGGCGGATTAGAGTTGATGTTGTAAGGGGGCTATGTGTAAGATGAGCAGGGTAAAGCGACCGGGCTAGATAAAATCTCAGTGGAGTCTTGGAAGAGTACGAGTAAGGCATACTTGGAGTATCTCACTAGGATATTTAATGTCATTTTTTGAACGAACAAGATGCCCGAAGAGTGGAGGTTGAGCACGATTGTTCCTGTATATAAGAACAAGGTGATATCCAAAATTGCAATAACTATCGGGGTATCAAGCTGCTTAGACATACTATGAAAGTATGTGAGAGAGTGGTAGAGCTAAGGATGAAGAGGAGTATGTCTATTTTCGAGAATCAGTTTGGGTTTATGCTGGGGTGTTCGACTACAGAAGCCATCCACCTTGTTAGGAGATTGATGGAGCAGTATAGGGAGAGAAAGAAGGACTTGCATATGGTGTTCATCAACTTAGAAAAGACATACGATAAAGTTCCAATGGAGGTTTTGTGGAGATGTTTGGAAGCTAAAGGTGTACCTATTGCCTATGTTAGGTTGATTAAGGACATGTATGATGGATTAAAGACCCAAGTGAGGATGAGTAGGTGGGGACTCAGACCATTTTCTCGTTATGATGGGGTTGCATCAACGGTCGGCACTCAGCCCTTTTTTGTTTGCTCTGGTGATGGACGTACTGACGCGCCACATTCAAGGGGAGGTGCCGTAGTGCATGATATTTACAGATAATAGTATATTGATTAACGAGACGCGATATGGTATGAACACGCAATTAGAGGTATGTAGGCAGATCCTGGAATCTAAAGGTTTCAAATTAAGCAGGACCAAGACAAAATACTTGGAGTGTAAGTTCAGTGGTGAGACTCAAGGAGGGGAGGGGGAGGGGAGGCTGGACTCGCAGGTCATCCCCAGGAGAGGGAGTTTTAAGTACCTTAAGTCTATTATTCAGGGGGATAGGGAGATTGATGAAGATGTCACACATCGTATTGGGGCGGGATGAATGAAATAGTGACTCGCTTTCGGTATTTTGTCAACAAAAAGATGCCACGAAACTTTAGGATAAGTTCTATAGAGTGGTGGTCAGACTAATGATGTTGTATGAGGGTGAGTGTTGACCAGTCAAGTTCGCTCATGTAGTTAAGATGAAAGTAGCAGAGATGAGGATGTTGAGATGGATGTGCGGGCACACCAGGTTAGATAGGATCAGAAACGAGGTTATTCGCGACAAGGTGGATGTGGCCCGTACTGAGGACAAGATGCGCGAAGTACAGCTTAGGTGGTTTGGTCATGTGAGGAGGAGGAGCACAGATGCCCCGGTGAGGAGGTGTGAGAGGTTGAAATTGGAGGGCCTATAGAGAGGTAGAGGTAGGCCAAAAAAGCGGTGGGGAGAGGTGATTAGGCAAGACATGCGCAGCCTCAGCTGACCGAGGATATGACCCTTGATATGAAGGTATGAAGGTCGAGGATTAGGGTAGTAGAGTAGGTAGTCTAGAGTGTTCATAACAGTAGTATTGACACACAGTCTCGCTTTCTGGTGCTAGGTTTCTGTATTTTTCTTTCATTGTTGATCACCTTACTATCTTGTTGTTTTATCCTGCTTTTATATGATTTTTTGGTACTGTCTCTTCTTGTCTATATTTTCATTAATGTGGTGCTTATATTTTCCTGAGTTCAGGGTCTATATGAAACAACCTCTCTATGCTCACAAGGTAGGGGTAAGGTCTGCATACACACTACTCTTCCCAGACCCCACGGTGTGGGATAATATTGGGTATGTTGTTGTTGTTGCATAATAATAGTATAAAAATGCACTTTAAAAAAATTAATAACTAGAAATAAAGAAGGGATTTTAGAAAAACTTACTATGATCAAAGTATAAAAATAACTTAATTCTTAAAAAAACAGTCTAATTAATGCTATTTGGCTTCAAACATTTTGGGATTTGGCAACCTAAATCACATTCACATTGGCTACTCAAATGTTTGGGCAAATGGTAAGTTTTGGCGGAACACGATTTTTTGCATTGGACACTTAATATTTTTTTCTTTAATTAAAATCTTCTTATCCTATAATTTAGTTATTTTCTTATTTGATAATTTATTTCATGGTCATATTTTTATTGAGTAAAGTCTACATTTATATATTTGAATTTTTTTATTAAATCTACTCCTAAATCATGTTTGATAAATTTATTTCACCCTTCGTGTCTCCAAATTGGCATCACACAACTACAACACCACATATATTTGAGAGCCCCTTATGTGAATAATAATCAGGGCATATCGGCATCGTAGCTCCAGTTAATTCGGATTCTCGCTAGTAAGGCCCACTAAAGGTGGAAATGTTCTATATCAATATTTTTCTAATATTTAAGGCTCGAAGTATCTCTTATTAAGATGAACGAATTTTATTTATTCCATCACAACCTTTAGTAGTATTTGATCCACATGTAACAATTTGAATCTCAGTGCAACAACAACAAACCTAGTGCAATCTTATAAGTAGGATCTGGGAAGGATAATAATACACAGTCTTATTCCTGCCTTGCAAAATTAGAAAAACGATTTCCGATATATCCTCAGCTCAATCTCAGTATTACGAGTTCAAATCTAATAGCCTCCTAATTACTGTTTGCCGAATTGACTTTTCCTGTTCTTATTAATTAAGTACTTGTTTACTAAAAGAAAACAATTTAATTTGGTTCATAAGGGACCACTCAATGTTTCAAGAATGGAGTCGAGTCTTTTGTAGGCCCAAAGTAGTTCGTTCTAATTGGAAATTATTGAGGAGGCTTTTTGGGCTAAGCTAATGGCAGTGATTTAGTATTAGATTTCTTTCTCAATAAAAGAAGAGAATCTAATGATGAACAAAATAATACGTTAAATGTTGTGGGCTTGGTCTACACAACAAGTATTGTTTTGGTCCACATGAGTGATGATTGTTTGGTGTACTGCCATTATAAGTTTGAACAACCCCAGCACCCCATTTTGCTTTCTTTGCGTGGGTTTGTGTCAGATTGAAGAGTTATTGCTGAAGATATAGGAATGGTCTGCACTTGCTAAAGCCACCTACAATAAAGGTTCTCTATTTATTTCATCTTCCGAGAATCTGTATTATGAATGGTTAACATATATTTGAAAGATACATACATGCAACTGTCTCTAATAAGTTAGTCTTCGTGTGAGCTATAAGTCACGAATTTAAGTCGCGAAAGTAGCCATTAATAATTACATTAGGGTTGGATATCTATGTCATACCCTCAGGATAGATACGACTCTTTCTCGGACACTGCACGTGAACGCGAGATGTTTTATCTTTTATTATATACAAGCAACTGCCTATCTGAAATTTGTAAACCCCAAAAATAAAGGCAAATAACCTTTTATAGTAGGCTACATTGTACTACATTGTTCATACTGTTTTTATTCCTTTTTGTTTTCCTAGTACCTTGTCATTGTTACTGGTTACATATATTGCTTTTTCCATCTATTTTTCTGGTTCTTAGGTTGCTGGTATTATTTTTCTGGTATCTGTTGCTATTACTGATCAATTGTCTCTTTTGTTTTTCTTGAGACGAGAGTCTATTAAAAATAATCTTTCTATCTTCACAGGGTAGTGATAAAGTCTGCGTACACACTACCCTCCCCACACTCCACTTGTGAGGTTATACTGGATTGTAGCTGTTGTAGGTTACATTGTACAAATAATGTAAAATACTCAACAGAATGAATATAAGTTTAGTCCTCTCACAATCCGCAATGAGATAGTTTAATGTTCAAACGATCAAAATTCAAATAGCATTATCAAAAGTTATCCATGGCTTCAAATTTTAGATAAGTGATGCAGGTCAATAAAAGTTTTCTTACTCATATATTGATTATGTGATAGGAAAACTTATTCCTCCCACGTGATATGTGATATTTTCTTTTTAATTTTTATTTTTTGGGTGGCCATCTCAATATTTAATGAGCCAAGCCTTTCTTTACACTTTACAACATATAGTACATTTAAATTTTTGTCTTGGTATAGATGGAAGTTGGGGGTCTTTCTACTACCCAACGTGCACAAATTTATTGATGGAAAGACACTCGTGAAAAACATATATTCCCATTTATTTATCTTATATGCCCTTTTGCTAATTTTAATTCTCTTATAAAAATATACAGCAAAAAATAATGTTCATATTTTTTTATTGTTCAAAAGATTGTAGAATATATAGGACCAAAGTTTACTTCGTTGAATTCATCATTTCAACGTCTTGAGAAAGGTGCATGTTTCAAATATGAAAAGTCATTGGTACTATAAACATTTAATCCCAAACGTTCAAATGTTGTACTATGTTATATATTTGAAAAACAAGAATTGTTACTTCAAATATAAACTTGTCCATCTTCCAATACAATTATTAACTTTTTAATACGAACAATGTTTGTTGTGTGTAAGCAGTAAGCTGTGACATTTATAACTTGTGCATAAATGCATGTAGAGAGGGAGAAGTGGAGGTACAATCCATACTGAGATGTCATGAGGCTAATACATAGTACAACGTAGTAAAAACTTATTTGTATTCGATCACAGTTCCTTCAATATCATATGGTTGGTCTAGAATTGTAACTTTCAGTCCAGATTTTAATAATTTAAAGAAAATTATATTGGAATTCACAATGAAAATTGAATACTTTGTTGCACTCCAACTCTAGTCAATCTTTTTAATATTGAGGAGTTGTACTTTATAGTCTTTCCCACAAAAAGTAGATATGTCATGTATTTAGGAGTATTGGCGATGCAGTTTGACTCAGTTTTATTTACCAGAAAAATACAACTAATTTGTTGATAAATATTTGCTCAAAACCAAATCAAACATATTACAATTTAATTGGTTTTGATTTTTGGTTGATTTTGCAATCATTTGAACACCCGTACAACTATGACTTCAGTCACTTGATCTCAATCTTTTTTCTTCTCTTTGTACAAAGTAAAGGGAATTTGAAATTCTAGGGTAAGTGACAAATTAGATTTTTTTTGTTTCCCACCCCGTAATTGTTATTTATAATGGGACCACCCGATAGTGACGTACACAGAAAAATTTGTATGCCGTGTCACCATTTGAAAAGGTGAATAAGTAATGAATAAATTATTATAACGATAAGAATTGTCATTTGTATATTTTTATCTCATATTTTATTTCTCTTATTATTTAACATATATATTTAATATAAAAATAACAAAGCAATGTCACGTGACACCGTTCGGGACAAGGTGCCTGCGGCCCTGCCACTCGATTAATCCGCATTCGCATCATATAAGGTCTATTAAAGGAAAAATCTCTCATACTAAGATTTATCCATTCTTGAGACTTGTACCTCAAACCTCTAGTTAAGAGTAGAGATATCATATCCATCCCACCGTGGTGCAAATTTGAAGTGAGTACTGTTGCACCTATAAAAAATTGTGAAAGATAATTAGTTGTAAATTTGGGATGGGAATCGGAAGCTTTATTTGAAGCTGGACAAGTGTTGCAAAAAGACAAATTTTGTTTGATGGGCTTGAATAGTCATTCTACTGGGCCGTCGACTCATATAAGTTAGGTCCAAAGAATTGGGAAAATGAAGGTAGAAATTCAAAAATAGCCAGATTTATAACTGGTCGTTTAAAAATAGCCCAATTTTAAAAGTAATCGAAATTTAGCCACTTTTCATGTAAAGATAAATCTGAACAAAAACACTGTTCAAAACCCAAAAAATACGCCAGTATATTATGTTGGAGTTCCAGCATAAGTATACTTGAACTCCAGCATATTATTCTGGAGTTCCAGGATAAGTATGCTGGAACTCCAGCATAATATAATGGAGTTCCAGCATAAGTACACTAGAACTCCAGCATAATATACTAGAGTTTGGAGCACCGGTGCTCCAGTCTCTAGTATATTATACTAGAGCCAGCAAAGTATACCGGTCCAGCATAATATGCTGGAATTCATACACAGGTGCACCAAACTCCAGTATATTATGCTGGATCGGTCTCTGTTGCAGCAAAATAGTGGCTATTTTTCATTGACTTAGTAAACACTGACTATTTTTGAATGACCAGTCCGAAAACTGGCTATACCGTGCTATTTTTACCCATAAGTAATGTTTGTACAGTCGAACAACTGTAAACGGGAGTTTTATATTTTACCTAGTTATTTGGGAATTATTTTTAGGGCAACATACAAAATTAGTTGGTTGTCCGAAATTAATTGTATTTGCTAGTAAAAAAATATAAAATATATGTGTTATATGTATATAGTACACATATTTGAGAATCGCTTTTTCCAGAATCAAAGGAAGAGTTTTGGTAAACATATTTTGATAAACAATATTTATTGGTAAACAAAATAAGATCAGCGTGAAAGATAGACGAAATAGATACCAATTAGAGAGCTAATTGCCTCCTCCCCAAGAAACCTAAAAGAATTTGTAACCTAAAATTACTCTATAAAACCCTAAGCCTCTCTCACCCCAGAATTTGTAACCTAGAGAGCTTACGACTGCATATTTGCATAAGTACTGCTCTAACATATAGGTAAAAACTTAATCATAGTTAGTGAATATATGTTTTCTTCATTTTAAATAACTTAACCATGGTAAATCGATATAATTTGTTATAAATACTTGACGCCTTCCCCCAATTCATTCTCCCCATTCTTACGTACACCAAATCACTCATTAGAAATTATTAATCTTCTCCAATATGTATTACTATTAAAATTCATTGTATTTTAAAGGAGAATGGGATGAGAGTAACAAAGGACAATGATTTCCACCTTCTTAACAGAACCTCTGTTCGAGTTCCATTCATGACTAGCAAGAAAAACCAATATGTGAAAGCTTTTGAAGGTTTTAAGGTATTAAGACTTCCTTATAAACAAGGTAAAGATTCTCGAGATTTCTCAATGTATATCTTTTTACCTGATGCTAATAATGGACTATCCAAATTGGTAGAAAAAATCAGTTCTAAACCACAATTCTTGGAAAACTACCTTCCTTGTTATCGGAAGGTTTCAGTTGGTGAATTTCGTGACCCCAAATTTAAAATATCTTATGGATTAAATGCTAAAGAAGCTTGGCCTGGATTTGCCTTTCTCTGATGTTAATGAACTTACAGAGATGGTGGAGCCTGATTGCCTTCATGTTTCTAGCATGTTTCATAAGTCTTTTATTGAGGTAAATGAAGAGGGACAGAAGTTGCTGTTGTAAAAGCAAGTGTAGACAATAAATTTGCATCGAGAAAATAAAATTAAGACCGAAAATATTGCAACAATTGTAGTATTTTATTTCAAATAATATGAGTGTACAATCTCTATGAATCCTCTGATTCTACTTTTCAATAGTAAATAAATTCAAGAGCCTTTGAGCTTGATTTTGAATATGTATCTGTTGCCTCGAACGATGATCTTGTTCTTGAGCTTGAGCTTGATTGCTTGAACTTGACCTTGATTTGTTCTTCGTTCTTGAACTTGCACTTGATTTCTTGAACTTGAACTTGAAGCCTAAAACTTGTGGAGGAATTTGCAGCGTTTGATCCACAAGCTCTTTCTTGCTTCTTGTTATAACTTCTGGTGTCTTTTTTGAGTTATGAAGACCCCTATTTATAGTTGTGGAAGGAAAGAGTTGTGATAAGAACAAACTCTTTCCGACCAATCAAATTGAAGTGTGACATGGCTGCATTTGATTGGCCAGAACATGTCACTTGCACACGTGGTGCGATTTCATTGGCCCTTTAGCGCGACTGAACATGCCTTGTCATTTTGACACATGGCATGGTCCTATTGGCTCTTCCGCTTGACTTGGCGCGCTACGTCATTTGACACGTGGCACCAAATTGGGCCTCTAGGAAGATGACATCTTGGGCTTAATGAAGTGGGCTCATCACTTTAGCCCAATTAAATGGGCTAGCCCAATGGATTAAGATTTATTTATTTAATCCATATATATTGGACTTATATAATTAATTTAATTATATTAGCCCATAATATTTATTCGAACTAATATATTTAGCATATAGTCCAAATTTTTTATTGAATTCAAATTCAATAAAATTTAAATGCTTACAAATACCCCTACTTCAAGACTTGTTGAGGTGCAAACTTGTCGAAACCGAATCGGGCCTTGAAGTACTACTTTAACGCTCGTTTAGGTTAATAATAATCTATGCACTGTACTTCCTGTATGCCCAAAAATGATAATAGACCAATATCTTAGGCCACGTTTGATAGGAGCATGTAGAAATCATTTCCATGTTAATAATATTTGGTAGTACTTTGGTATGTTGGATTTTAAAATGATTTCAAGCACTGTAAATGCTAGTGCCAGGAGATCAAGGGATAATTGAACAATAATAATAATAATTATTATCACTTCAACATGCCTTTTATTTATTCATTTTAGAACAATCTTACGGGCACTCTAAAGTTAATTTTCTTATAGAGATGATCCCATTCTTTGACTGGATTGAAGGATAATATTTTGCAATAAGAATTCTTCCATCATGAACTTAACTTAGACACGTGGAATCTACTACTCAAGTAAGAATTGAAACCAAAAGCTTTTTCTTTCATAGCAATTTCAATCACAATTGGACGCTACTAACCAGTTCCAATTCAAAATGGAATTGGAGACACCACCACCGTTAGCCTACCGAGTCCGTATAGGAGAACAATTGTGGCAACAATCCCACATCGAAAATGTGGCCCAATTCTTGGAGAGATGAGTCTCAAAATAGTCCGATTCTTGGAGAGATTACTCTCAATGTGGTCCGATTCTTGGAGAGATTACTCTTAATGTGGCCCAATTCTTGGAGAGATGACTCTCAAAATGACCCAATTCTTGGAGAGATTACTCTCAAAATGGCCCGATTCTTGGAGAATTACTCTCAATGTGACCCAATTTTTGGAGAGATTACTCTCAAAATGGCCCGATTCTTGGAGAGATTACTCTCAATGTGGCCCAATTCTTGGAGAGATGACTCTCAAAATGGTCGATTCTTGGAGAGATTACTCTCAATGTGGCCCGATTCTTGGAGAGATTACTCTCAAACGGCCCGACTATCTGAGAGATTACTCTCAAAATGACCCGACTATCGGCGAGGCCCACTTAAGGTGAAAAAGGACTCATATGTCCACCTTAAGATTGGAAAGTTATAGTTCTTTTTAAGGACAAACCCACGAAGAGGCCAACTTAAGGTGCAAAGGGGCTCATATGTCCACCTTAAGATTGAAAAGTTATAGTTCCTCTTAAGGACAAACCCACGAAGAGGCCAACTTAAGGTGCAAAGGGACTTATATGTCCACCTTAAGATTGGAAAGTTATAAAGCTTCAACTTGAAGACGACATCGACTTGAACACTTGGAGAACTTTGAAGATTTGGCGGACTTTGCAGATTTCAACTCGAAGATTTGGAGGGCTTAAACAATTCAACTTTAAGATCGACGAATTTGAAGACTGAATCTTGAAGACCGACGAACTTGAAGACTTCAACTTTGAGACTTGGAGGGCCTAAATATTTCAACTTGAAGATCGGCGAATTTGAAGACTTCAACTTGAAGACCGACGGACTTGAAGACTTCAACTTTGAGACTTGAATGGCCTAAATATTTCAACTTGAAGATCGGCGAATTTGAAGACTTCAACTTAAAGACCGACGGAGTTGAAGATTTCAACCTGGGGACTTCAACTTGAATACCGACGGACATGAAGATTTTAACTTGGAGACTTGGAGGGCTTAAAATATTTCAGCTTCTCTTTTGCTTTACATTGTTCGACTTTTATCTTAGTCGCATAATTTTCAGTTTTACGCGCTTGTAACAAAAGATTCATAACTTGTCGTGGGAGAGTCCAAATAATGAACCATTTGATGACTTCAATATCTAAAATATATCCAATAATTAGAATCAAAAACCTTCAGAATCGCCCCAGATAATATTTTGGAACCAACTTTAGATCCCACCATGTTGTAAATTTCAGATTTGCGCAGTCTTACTAAAAAAATCATATCTTGGTGTAGGAACGTTGAAATTATAAACCATTTGATTTCTTGAAAACTAGACTTCAAAATCTAGAATATATCCAAAATTCTCAATCAAATAACTTCAGAATCGTCCCATATAATATTTTGAAATCAACTTTAGGTTCCACCACGTTGAAAATTTCAGATTTGCGCGACATCGCCAAAAGTTTTTTATCTTGAAGTAGGAATGTCGAAATCATGAACCGTTTGATCTAATGGAAACTTAACTTCCAAATATATAACATATCCAAAATTCAAGATTTAATGCCTTACGGATACATTCAGATAATATTTCGAAATCAACACTAAATTCTGATACACCGACAATTTCAGATTTGCGCGACTTTACCAAATATTTTGTATCTTGATATGGAAGCCCCGAGATCGGAAGACGTCTTACTTGCCATAAATCGAAATTTAAGATCCATACTCTCACAAATATCTTGGGGTTCAAATCTCACTGAATTTGAAACGTTGCACCAAGCAATCATTTCCTTATACTTGTGTTTCCTTTTGACGCCTCGCTTCTCTTCCCCTTTTTTTAGGCAGAGGGAGGACTTGGAGACCAAAAAGTTTGAAGGTTTGGAGAACCTAAAGACATAGAGAATCCCTGGACTTCAATGCAAATACTTGACATCCTTCTAAAATCGGCCCATTGAAGATATCAATTTACCAAGGAAGGTTGCCCCTTTTAAATCAAATGAGATCAAAGTTCAACAGGAGAATGGCATTTCAGCTTGATTTTGCATTCCTCCATACTTCACTCGAACAACAATTGGGGCAATATGTATCTTTTGAACTTATGCGACTAAACTTAGAATGAAACTCTAAGCTGTCTACGTACCTCGGTGAAGAGGATCAAGTCATACCGTAGTTCAGACTGGGTAGATTTTATTTTTTACGTCCTAACTTTTTCCTAGCCCACCTCTTTAGAAATTTTCAACCTAGAGGACTTTTTTTTGGGCCGTACACAGTTTATACTCTTGCGGGCCAGGAGTGTAGCAACATGCAGTTTAGGCTCGTGCGTCAAGGAGCGTCATAACTTGCAGTTTAGGCTCGTACGTCGAGGAGCGTCATGACTTGCAGTTTAGGCTCGTATGTCAAGGAGCATCATGACTTGCAGTTTAGGCTCGTACGTCGAGGAGCATCATGACTTGCAGTTTAGGCTTGTACATCGAGGAGCATCATGACTTACAGTTTAGGCTTGTACATCGAGGAGCATTATGACTTGCAACTTCGTGGATAATACTTCTTCAAAAACTTGCCAATGATAGGGTCGATTCTCATACCATCTGCATCAACCAGCTTGTAAGCCCCACTTGAATAAGCTTCTTGTATGACATATGGCCTATTCCATTTTGAAGTGAACTTCCATACAGGTTTATGGGAAGTAATTATGGGTCTTCGTACGACAAGGACTTGATATCCTACTTGAAAGGATCTCGGACAAACTCTTTTATTGAAGGCGCAAGACAATCGAGCTTGATAACATTCAAGACTCTGTTGAGATTCCAATCTCTTTTCATCGAGAGCTTCCAACTTTGCTAATTGAAGTCGAGCATTTTCTTCATTAGTGATCCCTTCTTGAATAGCTAGTCGTAACGAAGGTATTTGACGCTCAAGTGGCAAGACGGCTTCGACTCCATAAATGAGTGAATAAGGAGACGCCTGTGTTGGCGTACGATGAGTCGTTCTATATGCCCATAGAGCTTCTTACATACGGTCATTCCAATCTCGTTTGGATTTGGAGACAACTTTCTTTAACAAGTTGCATAGAGTCTTGTTGAATGCCTCAGCTAGACCATTGGCGGCAGCATTGTACATCGAAGAGTTACGTTGCTTGAAGCCAAAGAGATCACAAATCCTGTTCATCAACCTATTATCGAATGGCTTTCCATTATCCGTTATTATGTAACGAGGAATGCCAAAGCGATAAATAATGTTTACTCAGATGAAACTTGCAACATTTTCCTTTTTTACTTCCTTAAGAGCAACAACTTCAGCCCATTTTGAGAAGTAGTCAGTTGCAGCCAAGATGTATAGGTGCCCACCAGAGGACTTTGGCAGTGGTCCAACAACATCCAATCCCCAAGCGTCAAATGGCCAGGATGCAACAGTCGGGTGCAACACCTCAGGAGGTTGATGAATAAAATTCGCATGGAATTGACAAGCCTTGCATCTTCGAGCGTAGTCCAAGTAATCTTTTACCATCGTTGGCCAATAATATCCCATCCTTTTTATATAAAAGTGGAGCTTTGGTCTGGACTGGTGTGACCCACATATCCCAGGATGTGCCTCTTGCAAAGCTTGGAGAGCTTCTTCTTCTTCTTGGCATCGCAAGAGTACTCCCTCGAACAACCTTCTGTATAGAGTATCCTTATAGTAAAGGAAGCGAGGTGCACGATGACGGATTTCAGTCCTTCTCCTCGAATTTTCTGGAAGTATCCATAGCATAAATAGTCGATAATGGGTTGTCGCCATTCTTCTTTCTCAACTTCAGAAACAGCAACAAGATGCTTGAGTTCGTTATCTTCACCTTCGACATCATTTGGCGGTGGTACTACCCATTTTTAGCAGGCGGTAACTTGCGCTTGGTTAGACAGGGCTAATGATGAAGCTAGAGCAGCTAAAGCATCAGCCTTCTTATTTTCTTTCCTTAGTACATACTGAATAGTCACATCGCTAAGCCACCCCATCAACTTTTTTGCATAATCATGATATGGGCGTAGTTTAGGCTTCTTGACCTCGTAACTACCCAAAAGCTGATTGACCACTAATTGGGAGTCACCAAAGACTTGCAATTGCAATTGCTTCATATCATCGGCCATTTCAAGCCCAAGTATTAATGCTTGATATTCAACAACATTGTTGGAATAGAGTTGTGTCAAGGTGAAAGAGTAGGGCAAGACTTCACCTTGAGGAGTGACAAATACTACGCCAGCCCTGGCTCCCCCACGATGCGCAGCACCATCAAAGTACATCTTCCATGGAGGTTAAACTTTAACAACCATTGCGTCCTCATCAGATAGTTCATCAGTTAGCTCCCAGTCATCAGGTATCGGATGATCTGCCAAGAAGTCTGCCAATGCTTGTCCTTTTACAGCCTTTTGAGGGATGTAAAAAATCTCGAATTGTTGAAATTGGAGGTACCATCTCGCTAGTCGATCACTAAGAACAGGTTTTGACATCACGAACTTGATGGGATTTTCTTTAGAAACAAGACGGACAACATGAGCTTGAAAGTAGTGCTTCAACTTTTAAATTGAGAAGACTAGCGCCAAACACAACTTTTCCACGTAATGGACAAATAAAGTAGTAAAGAGAGTTTTCTTTCCCCTCACTATATTCTTGGGTCAACAGTGCTCCAACAGACCTTTCCTGTGCCGCAATGTATAGTATCAATGGCTTCCCTGGTATAGGAGCTGCTAAAACTGGAGGTTTCATCAAGTAGGTTTTGATACTTTAGAAGGCATTGCTACAAGCTTGATCCCACTTGAAAGGAATGCCTTTCTTCATGAGGTGACTAAATGGTTGGCACCTCCCAGCCAGGTTTGATATGAATCTTATAAGGTATGCTAGCTTTCCTTGCAGACTTTTAAATTCATGGATATCTCGAGGCTCAGGTATTTTCAAAATGGCATCCACTTTGGCTTGATCAATTTCGATCCCTCGATGGCGGACAATGAAACCAAGGAACTTTCCAGAAGTAACTCCAAAGGCACATTTCAACAGATTCATCCTAAGTTGGTACCTCCGGAGCAATTCAAATACCATAATCAAGTCTTTCATGTGGTCGCCCTTCTCTCTTGATTTCACCACCAAGTCGTTAACATAGCATTCAACATTCTTGTGGAGAAGATCGATGAAAATATTCTGCATAGCCCTTTCGTAAGTAGCAACAACATTCTTCAAGACAAAAGGCATTACCTTGTAGCAATAAAAACCCTTGGGGGCGCGAAACGTAGTAAGATCTTCATCTTTTGGTGCCATGCGAATTTGGTTATAGCCCGACAAACCGTCCATGAAATACATTGCCTCGTAACCAGTAGTAGCATCGATCATTAGCTCTGTAATAGAAAGCGGAAATTCATCTTTGGGACATGCATTATTGAGGTCCCTGAAGTCAACGCATACTCGAATCTGGCCATTCTTCTTCCTTACAGGGACAATACTTGAAATCTATGTTAGGTATTTAACTTCCCGAATAAATCCAGCTTCAATGAGTTTGTTAACTTCAGTTTCAATTAGGGGAACCAAGTCCGGCCTAAAACGCCTTTGAGCTTGTTTAACAGGGCGAAGGTGATGGACTGCTACTTTTGGGTCCAAGCCAGGCATCTCTTTGTAACTCCAAGCAAATACATCCCTGAATTCTTTGAGTAACTCAATATAAGTGCTCTCTTCATCAGTTTCTAGTAAAGCACTTAGGTAGGTGGGTCTTAGTTCCTCATCGGTGCCATGGTTAACTTCTTCTAAGGCATCAACTGTCGTCTTCACTCCTTCTTCAAGTTCAGGTGGAGCATCTTTCGCATCTTCATCTTCTTGAAGGTCCCCATCATTGAAGGATATGTGATAACACAGCGAAACATCCTCCAATTCCGCATTATCTTCCATCGAAAATGGAATGCCATTCTTGATTTGTCCAGTAACATGATACGAAGAACCTACACTTTCTTCGTCTTTGTCACACCTCCTTTTTACATACCCGAGAGGGTACAAGGGAGTTTTTTCCAATTAAAGGACAATCAGAACGGGATTTGTTTATTTATTTCAGAGTCGCCACTTGGGAGATTTAGGGTGTCCCAAGTCACCAATTTTAATCCCGAATCAAGGAAAAGAATGACTACATATTACAGTCTGCGTACCAGAAATCCGGATAAGGAATTCTGTTAACCCGGGAGAAGGTGTTAGGCATTCCCGAGTTCCGTGGTTCTAGCACGGTCGCTCAACTGTTATATTCAGCTTGATTATCTGATTTTATACGAATGTGAACTTATGTGCGAATTTTAACTTTTTACCGCTTTCATAATTATTATTATTATATATTTTTTATAAAGAATTGCAACGTCGTGAAAATATATCTCGAACCACGTTACATCAATGCACACGTGGTTGTTGACACATCTCGACTCGGTTGAGATTTGGATTTGGGTCACATAAATGTGCACCCGAGTTAAGGAAAATAAATTATTAAAGGCGCGCCTAAAGCACCTAGCGTATTATTATTTTGGGGAAAGCCATAAAATTCGCTAAACGGCACGTCCCGAATTCTAAATATTTTAATATATATACATTTAGAGGGCCCCGCAGCTTTGTACATTTTTGTTTGTCGAGGCTCGTCTCATTTATTATTAAAAGAGTTTGCAACGTCATGGAAATGCATCTCGGATCATGCCACAGTCGATGTACCCATGAGTAGAGACACATTTCGATTCCGCTGAGATTTGGATTTGGGTCACATAAATGTTCACCCGAGTTTAAGGAGATAACATTCCGGGAGGGTCGTGAGATTTGCTAAACGACCCGCCTTGGAAACTGAATGCTTCGATATATACATTTAACGAGGGCCCCGCAGCTTGTGCGTTTTTATTTGTCGAGGCTCATCTCGTCTTTATTTTAAAAGGATATCCTATAGCAACTACGTTTCTTGTCGCGTTTGTCTCTACTAATTGAAAGCAGAGATAGTCCTAGTTAATTACATGCTTGCAGGTTATTTATAGCAAGATTCAGAATGCTTTTACACGATCAGAATCATGGCCACATACACAGGCCGCATCCCGAATATTATGGGCCCAAACCCAGCCCACACAGTATCGGCAGGGCCTGGGCCACTGTTTTTCCGACGGAAGCCTGCTTGGTTCGTTCGACTTGGGCCCAACCTTCGTGAGGTTGAGAAATGCAGGCTTGTATTATTTATTCTAAAGGCAATGATTTGCCAATTATAATGAGGCAGTTTGTTGAAGGGAAATGAATTTAACTATCAAGGGATAACTTCCATACTTGACGTGCATTAAAGGATATGCTAAACACAATTAGCCAAAGTCTAAGATACAACCTACTGCACTGTAAATCCTTTTATCTACCAGCCTATATACACAATCTAACATTCAATTACCATACATTGATATTTACTAGGCATGAGGGCTACCTCCAGTATCCAAACAAGAATGTAAACTATTATACATTACATGATGTTCAATATAACAGTCTATGTATGAAATAAACATCTTCAACTCTTCTCTTTTGTATTCATGCTCAACTTTCAAGTTACATTGACAGTGTATTAATCGTGTACCTGGTATAGCAAAGCAAAAGAAGAAGGAGAATGATCAGCTGAGTAGTATGCAACAAGCACAGCAACAACAGATAAGCAGCAACAACACAGCAACAACAACCAGCCACAATGATGAAGCTCAAAAGTGGTCGAGCGACAAACAAGCAATCCCAGAAACAGAATGGTGACCCAGCAGAAAAACCAGAGTATTCAATGTAACAGCACTAGCAGTTCAACAATCACAAACAGCTCGGCAAATAACCAACATCAATTGGCAAAGACAGCTTGACCGACTTGAACTCTTAAGCAGTTTTCAGACAGTGTTTGGTTACAATATTCTGAAAATTTCTTTATGTTTCTTTCTTTCTCTGAAGATTAAAAAATGTCCAGCCCTTTTTATGTTCTGAAGACAGCTTATTTATAAGCTAATAACCCAGTACAGTCAAGCTGCCTGGATCCTGCAAATTGCAGTCTGCCCATACCCCTTAGCTTCCCATGCCTAAAGGCATTTTTCTTGGTAAACTTAATCAGCCCCAATGCTTTGTCCTATTGCTCTAATCAAGAGTTATGGGTTTAAAGTATTCATTTGATCCCCATGCTCTTATGTTTTGTTCCCCATTTTCATTAGGTTAATAATACTTTAATTACCACTTGACATGCTCTTAAGTTAATGCCTGACCAAACTCTGTTTAATGCCAAGATTACCCTTAAACCTTGCATATTACTGTATTACCCTAACTCTTAATAGTCAGTATATAAACCTCTCTGATTTCAACTAATTACTAATTACTAATTACTTAACTTAAACTCAATGCTCACTTCAGGTGGATCTGCAAGCTTTCCATAGCTAACAATCAATTTTCAGCCTAAATTCAGCCAATGATTCCAATTCAATCAAACAGGGGTGCCAATTAAAGGGTACGAGTTAGTCATGCTGATATAAGTAATACCAAATAGAAACAGGCATAGTAATCAATATTGAAATTCAACTCCTGATTTTCTAATCTTTTAAGTGAATTTAGTTGACGACACCTATTTAAATGACTATACGAACTATAATATACAGCAAACAATCATCAAAACTATAAAACAAACTAAACATTTAACTCAAAATTCAAATACATGGACAGATAGGTCAGAAACCAAACCAAACCAGAACATGAACGACAGATAGAATTTAGGAGGACAAAGGAAAAGGGAAAATTACCTCAGGGATATGAATTTTAAGACTGACTCAAGCTCGAACTCGGACCAGGTCATTTTGGGGTCTAATGGACTTTAGCCGAAGTGTTCTCAACTGAGAACACCTCGGTAAAAGTCTATTAGACCCTGATCCTGCTACTGACTCGGACAGACCCCCCCATAGATCTGAGTTCTAGGGTTCTTGAGGTTTGAGTTAGGGGTTCGAGCCCCTTTGGTTAGATTTGAACGAAAACAAAGCCGTTCAGGGGGTGAGGGAGGTCAGGAGATGCTGTGGTGTGAGTTTGGGGTCGAAGGGTGTAGATCGGGGTTTGGTCTCGAATCTTCAAATCAAGATTCGAGATGACGAAGTGTGATTCGAGGCCAGGGAGTAACAGATTTGGGTTTGGGGTGGTGAGATGCATCAGGGGTGTTATTTTGGTGGTCATCGGAACTGTGGTTGCCGGGCTTACGGTGGGAAACCTAGGGCTGCTAAGGTTTGAGAGGAAAGGGGTCCTGGGACGAAGGGTGAACAATAGGTTAGTGGGGGTTTGGTTTGGGGCGTGGGGTAAGGGGTTAGGTTTATATACGGGCTAAGGGTTTAGATCCTGGCCGTGGGATCAAATGAGATCGAAGGCCAGGATACATTTATTTAGGAGGGACGACGTCGTTCGGGTGTGTGGTGAGACCGGGTGGGGGAACGGATCGGGTTATGGGTGTGAGTGTGGACCGTTGAATTAGTTTGAATGGACGGCTCAGATCAGACGCCCTATGCGTTGTCATTTTGGGTCCGTGCCTGGGCAGGCCTGATTTGGACTGGGTCCTTGTGCTGGCTGATGTGGGCTGATTTTGGGCCTCAATTTTGAAAATGAAAATAGGCTCAAGTCCGATTTCCTAAACAATTTGCACTTTTTCTTTGGTTTTCTAATTTTAAACACAATTAAAAATAAAACGAAATAAAGACACCCATTAATTAATACTTAACACATTTATCACACACATGTTAAAAATATTTAAATAGGTTAAATCACATCCTAAAATAAAAGATGCATATTTTTTGTGAATTTTCTTTTAATTTTCTTTTAATGACCGACTCACGGTTCAATTACACATATAAGATTAAATAAAAAAAAACAAAACCACAAATGACTACCAGCACATGTCACGTAAAATCGGAAAATTGTACAGCGAGGCCATTTATCATTATTTTTTGATTTCTTTTGGAGTGAGCGTCCGTGAAGCAAAAATCACATGCTTACAGTCTTCATCACGTTCCTTAGTGTAGACCACATTATATGTCTTTACCTTCAGTACTTCTTCACATGAAACCACCAGTTTTGTTGGTTGCCTCATTCTGGAAGGAACCAAACTTTGGAAATCCTTAGAGATCTCCTGAATTTTGGGTGAAGTGGGTGTTCTTGTATTTCGATGATTTCTATGGAACTTATTCCCCTTCTTTAATGGACCCAATCTCTCAAATACAGAAGTTCTCACAGTTGGTTTTCCAAGCTGATTAAAGACAGAAGGCTTGTTAGAAGCGGCAGATTTGTCTTCTACACTGATATAATTGCTACTCGCCTTTCTTATTGACATGTGCACTGGTGACGGTTGCTTGTATCCCAGACCTTCACATTGTATCCAGCTTTTGCAAATAGCTTGTAAGCGTTAGGATCGAAACTTTCATCTGTTCGCTTTGTAGGGAGTGCCACATTCTGCAAATGATTTTGGGCTACAAACTCTGCAAGTGGCTTTGAGGACAGCTTTACTGCCTCAATTTGTTTTACCGGAAGAGTTAACTCCCTTAGTGTCTTGGTTTGGAGATTATGTGACCCGCCCTTGTCTTTCTTCCTTTTAGGGACATATTGGAACGCATGACTTACTTTATTTCCATAAGACGTAATACCCCTTTATGAGATTTATTCACGTTGGTGGGTACCTCCTCAGTAACAGTTTTGGCTTTACCAATAATCACATCAGCTCTTTTAGTTATGGGTTTGTCATTCTTGCTTTTCGTACCATCATCAACTTTCAGCTCCTTCACAATGCGGTTCTTCAAGTAGAACTTTGCATCGGCAAAGTGTGACTCAGCCTCGGTGAATGGCTCATCATCGGCAACTACTGTCTTCTCAACTTTACCCTCGTAGTATTTTAAACATTGATGGTAGGTAGATGGAACTACTTTATTCTCATGTATCCAAGGCCTCCCAAGCAAAACATTATATGAAGTCTTCGTGTCGATCACATGCAGCCATGCACTTGATTGCATATCTTCAATGGTGATTCCCAGCCTGATCGTGCCTATGGCTCTTTGCCCCCTTGGTTGAATCCTTGGATCATCACAGACTTTCTGAGAGTTTGTTCATGGGAATACCAAGTTCTTCCATAGTGTGGATTGTCAAAATATTCACTGAGGATCCTCCATCAACCAAAATCCGATTTACCCTTTCATCGCGCATATAGCCAACCATGTACAATGGGCGGTTATGAGGAGTGTTGCCTAGCAAAAGATCGTCATTTGTGAACGTGACCTTTTCCTCACAAGCATTAACTTCTTGAGGAGTGGACTCGATGAACTTTTCCGAAGATGGTGCCAATGGTAGGTCATCACTCTTTTCTTCCCCTTTGTCAACATGGCAACAAGACGCATCAATGCCCTCATGGGAAATCTTCGTGTGGAACCAACTTGGTAAAAGCTCCTCCAAGGTCACTGGATTTTGTGGCTTTTGAGGGTGGTGCATCTCCACTTTTGCTTTCTTCAAATGCCTAACTGGATTCTTTTTTATTGGTCTTTTTACCATCATCTTCCTTGTTGGTTGTTCTATTGATTCTTTTCGTGGGCTCCTTTTGTGGTGCCTACGACGAGTCACCAATGTCCAACCTTCATCGTCATCAGGTTGATTGACTTCAGCTTTGTTGCTCTCCTGTAATTCTTCATCTTTACTTTCTTTAAAACCACATAAGTCATCCGGACTAAATGAGCCAAAGGTGATAAAGACTTGGTTTGCACTTGCTTTCTCATCTTCAAGCACGATCTTCTTTTCGCGAGCTAAATCCATGACTTTATCCTTGAAGACAAAGCACTTCTCCTGAGTGTGGCTTACAAGTCGGTGATATTTGCAGTAGTTCGGGTCATTTGTTTTTCCAGCTTCATTTGGTCGCTTCATCTCCGGAAGCTCAATGAGATTTAACTCGAGGAGTTCTTCGAAAATGGCTGGAACATCAGAATCTAGGAATGGGTACTCTTTCTCTTGCATTTCTTTTAGAGTAAGCTTCCCACTTGGCTTATCTTGAAACAAGTGGATTTCATACTTTGCTTCTTGCTCACCTTCGTCGTGAACTTCATAGGTGACGTATTGACATTCATAGCTTCTTTGCTTTCAGACTTGGGTACGAACTTGCCCTACTTCCTGACTTCTTGCTTGTCATTCACTTTGCGAGGTTCATAGATGGGAAGCCTTTCATTTCCAGTGGAGGCCATGGTCAATTCCATGTCATGGGCACGAGTTGCAAGTTCTTCAAATGTGCTAGGCTTGATACCTTACAAGATGTAGCGCAATCCCCAATGCATGCCTTGGATGCACATCTCTATGCCTGAAGTTTCACTAAGCCTGTCTTTGCAGTTGAGGCTTGTATTCCTCCAACGATTGATAAACTCGATAACTGGTTCCCTCTTTCATTGACGAGTATTTGTAAGCTCTATCATACTCACCGTGCGTCTTGTGCTAAAAAAGCGATTGAGAAACTCTTGCTCTAGTTGATCCCAACTGTCAATAGATCTAGCCTCGAGGTCCGTGTACCAGTCAAAAGCATTTCCTTTTAGCAAGCGGACAAACTGCTTGATGAGGTAATCTCCATAAGTCCCAGCATTGTTGCACGTCTCCACGAAGTGCGCAATATGTTGCTTTGGGTTACCTTTACCATCAAACTGTTGAAACTTCGGAGGTTGATAGCCAGCAGGCATCTTCAACATATCGACCCTTGCAGTGTACAACTTTGCATATGTAAGGGAGGATTTGGCAGCAACTTCATATTTGTTCTTAATGGTTCCTTCAATGAACTCCTTCAGTTGATCGATTGGAATTATCCCTTCAGATGAGACAGGGATAGCCTTAGTAGATGTCCCTTGTCTTAGGGGAGAGTTACTCTCTAGAACTTCTGGGAGCTTGCCGGGTGCATGGGTAGATTTTTCTTCCATCAAGATTCTCACTCTGTCTGTTAGCTTGTCAATTCTAGCCTCTTGATTTTGCATGCATTTGGTCAAGCCAGCGATTGCTTCCGTCAAGTTTGCCAACTGCTCCTCCATAGATGAAGTGTTTGTCACCATGGCTTGCATGATTGTCGTGGACGACGGAGAGTAGCATGGATTTTTACACAGATTGATCCTTGATTGGCTCACGCTATGTGGTGTAAGTGGGGAGGATCCATCACTTGAAACATCATCATCTTCTTTCACAGCAGAGTGCTTGGAGCCGGAGAGGTAAAGCAGAGCAAGAGTTTTCTTGTGGAAGATGTTGCTCCTTTTGAGGATGAAGATCCGAAAACAGGGGTTGATGCGGACAACACTTGGGGTGCTTGTTGTCCTAAAGAGCTTGCTTTGCTCCTCTTAACTGGTCCGAAGCTTCCAAAAGTGACATCGAGGATGCTTTCCACATCAGCATAGAACCTGGAGTTAGCAGCCTTGGTGGATGTTGATCTGGAGTTGATTTTCTTCGAAGCCATTTCAATGTTCTTGAACTTTGGTGATTGAAAAGTTGAGATGAGAGGTAGAGACTGTCCCACTGGGTGTGCCAGAATTTGTAGACAATAAATTTGCGTCGAGAAATTAAAATCAATACCGAAAATATTGCAACAATTGTAGTATTTTATTTCAAATAATATGAGTGTACAATCTCTATGAATCCTCTGATTCTACTTTTCAATAGTAAATAAATTCAAGGGCCTTTGAGCTTGATCTTGAATATGTATTTGTTGCCTCGAACGATGATCTTGTTCTTGAGCTTGAGCTTGATTGCGTGAACTTGACCTTGATTTGTTCTTCGTTCTTGAACTTGCACTTGATTTCTTGAACTTGAACTTGAAGCCTGAAACTTGTGGAGGAATTTGCAGCGTTTGATCCACGAGCTCTTTCTTGCTTCTTGTTATAACTTGTGGTGTCTTTTCTGAGTTATGAAGACCCCTATTTATAGTTGTGGAAGGGAAGACTTGTGATAAGAATAAACCCTTTCCGACCAATCAAATTGAAGTGTGACATGACTGCATTTGATTGACCAGAACATGTTACTTTGCACACGTGGCGCGATTTCATTGGCCTTTTAGCGCGACTGGACATGCCTTGTCATTTTGACACGTGGCATGGTCCTATTGGCTCTTCCGCTTGACTTGGCGCGCCACGTCATTTGACACGTGGCACCAAACTGGGCCTCTAGGAAGATGACATCTTGGGCATAATGAAGTGGGCTCATCACTCTAGTCCAATTTAATGGGCTAGCCCAATGGATTAAAACTTATTTATTTAATCCATATATATTGGACTTATATAATTAATTCAATTATATTAGCCCATAATATTTATTCGAACTAATATATTTAACATATAGTCCAAATAATTTTATTGAATTTAAATCTAATAAAATTTGAATGCTTACAGCAGGTTTGTTTAAACCAAAGTCAATGTCGATAGAGAAGAAAGTAGACTTCGTTGTTGATCATCCATTTCTTTTTCTGATAAGAGAAGATGAGACAGGCGTAATATTGTTTGCAGGTAGCGTTCTTATAGCCTGTTTGACCAAGCTTATTTTTGACCAAAAGTGTTTTTTTTTCCAAAAGCACTTTTGGCCAAAAATTGAGGTGTTTGGCCAAGCTTCTAGAAGGAAAAAAGTGCTTTTGAGGAGAAACAGAAGTAGTTTTGGAGAAGTAGAAAAAAGTAGTTTCTCTCCAAAAGCACTTTTTTGAGAAGCACTTTTGAGAAAAATACACTTAGAAGCAGTTTTTTAAAGCTTGGTCAAACACTAATTGCTGCTCAAAAGTACTTTTCAAACTAATTAGCCAAACACAAACTTCTTCTCACCAAAAGTACTTTTGAGAAAAGCACTTTTGAAAAAAAGTACTTCTTAAAATAAGTTGATTTTTACAGCTTGGCCAAATGGGCTATTAATCCAGAGTAGGGCTGATTTTGGGCGGGTCAAAATGGGTTGATAAATGAACCTGTTCAAAAGTTACTTCGGCTGAGATGAGCTAAATTTAGTTCAAAATTGTAAAAGGGTATGATGTACAAATAGCACGATATTTTGCCAAAGTTACTCATGAATCAGTTTGGGTTAAAAATTAACTTAATTTTAAATAGATTGAGATGAATTGTATTAAGATGGGTTAAGTTCAATAAATTAACAAATTATTAACCAATTCAACCTTGGACGGGGTGGACAGTTCATTTGGGCTTGGGCTGAATTTGACAGCCCTATCGTGGGGGAAGTGCACGGTTAGCCACTAATAACATATATATATTTACTTTTAAGCCATTATTTAAAATGTCTTTAGTCTTTATCCACTGCTTTAATAAATTTTAACTACCTAGATGAAAATACCCTTCTGGTCATGTCCTTTACTTTTGAACTTAATTTTAACTTCAGGACTACATGTCCTTAACTTTTGAACTTGTAACTCTAAGTTCAGGACTACATGTCCTTAACTTTTGAACTTAACTTCAGGACTATATGTCCTTAACTTCAGCACTTCAGGATTATATGTGCTTAACTATTGAACTTGTAACTCTAAATTCATGACTTCAGGACTACATGTCATTAACTTTTGAACTTAACTTGAGGACTTCAGGACTACATGTCCTTAACTTTTGAACTTAACTTCAGGACTTCAGGACTACATGTCCTTAACTTTTGAACTAGGAACTCTAAGTTCAGGACTTCGGGACTACATGCCCTTAACTTTGAACTTAACTTCAGGACTTTAGGACTAATGTCCTTAACTTTTGAACTTGGAACTCTAAGTTCAGGACTTCAGAACGACATGCCCTTAACTTTTGAACTTGTAATTCTAAGTTCAGGACTTCAGGACTACATGTCCTTAACTTTTGAACTTGGAACTAAAACCAAACAAAAATAGGGAAACTATCCCATATAAATAAATAACATGGGTTAAAACAGAGTTCGTTGTGACTTGGGGCCTACTCTGTTCTCTCACATTCTTCTACCCAAACAAAAGCCTAAAATAATACCAAATTTCATCTCATGGATTGGGTTCGTGGTGAAGCTGTTGGTCAAGGAAGTTTTTGAAAAGTCAGTTTTGCAATACCCACAAAGCAGAGTACTCAAATTCTTCCATTGATGGTAGTAAGTTCATCTTGGGTTTCCCACTCTACTACTCTCAGCAACGAGAAGAAAAGCGTATTTTCGTTTGGGAAGGAATGGGTAACACTTCAAATTAATTTTAATAGACTAGTGGCTACTTTTGCTCAGCATTAAAAATGCTCGATAAAAAGTAAATACCACTTTAAAAAGTGGCTACCTCACACAATTTTTACCCGTATCGTCTGAATTAGCTCTGCTCCAATTTGTGAAAATATATAGTGATAGTTTCATTACATATATGGAGGTTGATATGTTTGCATCTTTTCTGTGTTGCATTGGACTTTTTTGGTATCGTGATTCGTGAGGTAGAAATGTAGAATTACTCATTCCGTTCACTTTTACTTAGCACGTTTTGACTTTTTACGACCCTAAAGAAATAATAAATAAAGTGCATAATTTACATGATACCCATATTAATTGATGCATATTTTATTGGATTTGGGAAGATAATTTGAACTATGTAATAAATACTATGGTATAACAGGAAAAAAAAATTGTCTTCTCTTAATATGTGTAAAGTGACAAGTAAAAATGAAAATCTATTTTTAGTATACATGTCAAGTAAAAGTGAACAGAGTGAGTAATTTATACTATGAGGGCTCGTTTGGTATGAGGGACAAAGAATAATTAATCCCGAGAATAAATTTAAGAAGAGTTTATCCTATGTTTGGTTGGGAGAAAATTGCAGTATAATTAATCTCGTGATTAATTATCCCAGGATTGTAGTATTTTTTTATCTCCATAAAAAGGTGAAATAACTAATCTCGGAATAATTAATCCTAGGATAACATCCTTCCAACCAAACGACCCCTGAAAGAGTATTGCCATGTACTGTGCATGAATCCTACTTATCCTTTATCTTGCACTTCGAAAACATAAACATAAAAGGTGAGTCCAATATTAAAATCACCATAGGAGCTAATGCCTAATAATCGAAACTGATCAACTCATAGAGTCAGCGGCGAATTTAGGGGCGGAAGGGGTTTCCCCGAACCACCTTTGTTGAAAAACATTATACTGTATATATATGGCAAATTTTTTTTTTAATTTTATATATTATGTTGGGAATCTTACAGAAATATCCCAAAAATATCTCAACTTACCAACTGTAAGCATTTAAATTTTATTGGATTTAAATTCAATAAAATTATTTGGACTATATGTTAAATATATTAGTTCGAATAAATATTATGGGCTAATATAATTGAATTAATAATATAAGTCCAATATATATGGATTAAATAAATAAGTCTTAATCCATTGGTCTAGCCCATTTAATTGAGCTAAAGTGATGAGCCCACTTCATTAAGCCCAAGATGTCATCTTCCTAGAGGCCCAGTTTGGTGCCACGTGTCAAATGATGTGGCGCGCCAATTCAAGCGGAAGAGCCAATAGGACCATGCCACGTGTCAAAATGACAAGGCATG
Organism: Nicotiana tabacum; assembly: GCF_000715075.1. NCBI lineage: Eukaryota > Viridiplantae > Streptophyta > Magnoliopsida > Solanales > Solanaceae > Nicotiana > Nicotiana tabacum. The sequence goes on along the minus strand of NC_134099.1, from coordinate 7,083,641 downwards.
TCCAGTCGCGCTAAAAGGTCAATGAAATTGTGCCACGTGTGCAAATGACATGTTCTGGCCAATCAAATGCAGCCATGTCACACTTCAATTTGATTGGTCGGAAAGAGTTTGTTCTTATCACAACTCCTCCCTTCCACAACTATAAATAGGGGTCTTCATAACTCAGAAAAGACACCAGAAGTTATAACAAGAAGCAAGAAAGAGCTCGTGGATCAAACGCTGCAAATACCTCCACAAGTAATTTCAAGCTTCAAGCAACCAAGTTCAAGATCAAGCAATCAAGTTCAAGCTCAAGAACGAAGAACAAATCAAGATTAAGTTCAAGCTCAAGAACAAGATCATCGTTCGAGGCAACAAATACATATTCAAGATCAAGCCCAAAGGTCCTTGAATTTATTTACTATTGGAAGGAAGAATCAGAGGATTCATAGAGATTGTAACACTCAAATATTTGAAATAAAATACTACGATTGTTGCGATATTTTTCGGTCTTGATCTTATTTTCTCGATGCAAATTTATTGTCTACAAATTCTGGCACGCCCAGTGGGACAATCTCTACCTCTCAACTCAACTTTTCAATCACCAAAGTTCAAGAACATTGAAATATCTTTGAATAAAATCAACTCCAAATCAACATCCACCAAGGCTTCTAACTCTAGGTTCTATGCTGACGTGGAAAGCATCCTCGATGTCACTTTTGGAAGCTTCGAACCAATTACGAGGAGCAAAGCAAGCTCTTTAGGACAACAAGCACCCTAAGTGCCGTCCGCATCAACCCCTGTTTTCGGATCTTCATCCTCAAAAGGAGCAAGATCTTCCACAAACGCATCTGAAGGAGGAAGCGATGTCGCTGAAAAGATCAAGAAAACTCTTGTTCTGCTTGACCTCTCCGGATCCAAGCACTCTGTTGTGAAGAAAGATGATGATGGTTCAAGTGATGGATCCTCCCCACTTACACCACATAGCATGAGCCAGTCAAGGATCAATCTGTATGAAAATCCATGCTACTCTCCGTCATCCATGACAATCATGCAAGCCATGATGACAAACACTTCATCTATGGAGAAGCAGTTGGCAAACTTGACGGAAGCAATCGTTGGCTTGACCAAATTCATGCAAAATCAAGAGGCTAGAATTGACAAGCTAACAGACAGGGTGGAAATCTTGATGGAAGAAGAATCTACCCATGCACCCGGCAAGCTCCCAGAAGTTCTAGAGAGTGACTCTCCCCCAAGACAAGCAACATCCACTAAGGCTATCCCTGTGTCATCTGAAGGGATGATTCCAATCGATCAACTGAAGGAGTTCATCGAAGGAACCATTAAGAACAAATATGAAGTTGCTGCCAAATCGTCCCTTACATATGCAAAGCCGTACACTGCAAGGGTCGATATGTTGAAGATGCCTGCTGGTTATCAACCTCTGAAGTTTCAATAGTTTGATGGTAAAGGTAACCCAAAGCAACATATTGCGCACTTCGTGGAGACGTGCAACAATGCTGGGACTTATGAAGATTACCTCATCAAGCAGTTTGTCCGCTCGCTAAAAGGAAATGCTTTTGACTTGTACACGGACCTCGAGGCTGGATCTATCTACAACTGGGATCAACTAGAGCAAAAGTTTCTCAATCGATTTTATAGCACAAGACAAACGGTGAGTATGATAGAGCTTACAAATACTCGTCAATGAAAGGGGGAACCAATTATCGAGTTTATCAATTGTTTCAGGAATGCAAGACTCAACTGCAAAGACAGGCTTAGTGAAGATTCAGGCATAGAGATGTATATCCAAGGCATGCATTGGGGATTGCGCTACATCTTGCAAGGTATCAAGCCTAGCACATTTGAAGGACTTGCAACTCATGCCCATAGCATGGAATTGAGCATGGCCTCCGCTGGAAATGAAAGGCTACCCATCTATGAACCTCGCAAAGTGAATGACAAGCAAGAAGTCAGGAAGTGGGGCAAGTTCGTACCCAAGTCTAAAAGTAAAGAAGATATGAATGTCAATACGTCACCTATGAAGTTCATGAGGAAGGTGAACAAGAAGCAGAGTATGAAATCCACTTCTTTTCAATACAAGCCAAGTGGAAAGTTGACTCTAAAAGAAATGCAGGAAAAAGAGTACCCATTCCTGGATTCTGATGTGCCAACCATTTTGAAGAACTCCTCGAGTTAAATCTCATTGAGCTTCTGGAGATGAAGCGACCAAATGAAGCTGGGGAAACAAATGACCCGAACTACTACAAATATCACCGACTTGTAAGCCACCCTCTGTAGAAGTGCTTTGTCTTCAAGGATAAAGTCATGGATTTGGCTCGCGAAAAGAAGATCGTGCTTGAAGATGAGAAATCAAGTGCAAACCAAGTCTCTATTACCTTTGGCTCATTCAGTCTGGATGACGTATGTGGTTTTAAAGAAATTAAAGATGAAGGATTACTGGAGAGTGACAAAGCTGAAGTCAATCAACCTGATGATGATGAAGGTTGGACATTGGTGACTCGTCGTAGGCACCACAAAAGGAGCTCACAAAAAGAATTAGTAGAACAATCAACAAGGAAGATGATGGTAAAAAGACCAATGAAAAAGAATCCAGTTAGGCATTTGAAGAAAGCAAAAGTGGAGATGCACCACCCTCAAAAGCCACGACATCCAGTGACCTTGGAGGAGTTCTTACCAAGTTGGTTCCGCACGAAGATTTCCCATGAGGACATTGACGCCTCTTGTTGCCATGCTGACAAAGGGGAAGAAAAGAGTGATGACCTACCGTTGGCGCCATCTTCGGAAAAACCCATCGAGTCCACTCCTCAAGAAGTTAATGCTTGTGAGGAAAAGGTCACGTTCACAAATGACGATCTTTTTCTAGGTGACACTCCTCATAACCGCCCATTGTACCTGGCTGGCTATATGCACGACGAAAAGGTAAAACGAATTTTGGTTGATGAAGGATCCTCAGTGAAAATTTTGCCAACACATACTGTGAAAGAACTTGGTATTCCCATGAACAATCTCTCAGAAAATCGTGTGATGATCCAAGGATTCAACCAAGGGGGCGAAGAGCCATAGGCGCGATCAGGCTGGGAATCACTATTGAAGATATGCAATCAAGTGCATGGCTGCATGTGATCGACGCGAAGACTTCATACAATGTTTTGCTTGGGAGGCCTTGGATACATGAGAATAAAGTAGTTCCATCTACCTACCATCAATGTTTAAAATACTACGAGGGTAAAGTCAAGAAGACGGTAGTTGCCGATGATGAGCCATTCATCGAGGCTGAGTCACAGTTTGCCGATGCAAAGTTCTACTTGAAGAACCGCATTGTGAAAGAGCTGAAAGTTGATGATGGTACGAAAAGCAAGAATGACGAACCCATAACTAAAAAAGCTGATGTTACTATTGGTAAAGCCAAAACTGTTACTGAGGAGGTACCCGCCAACGTGAATAAATCTCATAAAGGGGGTATTGCGTCTTATGGAAAGAAAGTAAGTCCCGCACTCCAATATGTCCCTAAAAGGAAGAAAGACGAGGGCGAATCACATAATATCCAAACCAAGATGCTAAGGGAGTTAACTCTTCTAGTAAAACGAATTGAGGCAGTAAAGTTGTCCTCAAAGCCGCTTGCAGGGTTTGTAGCCCAAAATCATTTGCAGAATGTGGCACTCCCTACAAAGCGAACAAATGAAGGTTTCGATCCTAACGCTTACAAGCTATTTGCAAAAGCTGGATACAATCCCAATGAGCCATCAAAGTTAGGGAAGCTCCCATCAGAAGCTGCAACAAGGCAACCACGTGAAGGTCTGGGATACAAGCAACCGTCACCAGTGCGCATCTCAATAAGAAGGGCGAGTAGCAATTATATCAGTGTAGAAGATAAATCTGTCGCTTCTAACAGGCCTTCTGCCTTTGATCGGCTTGGAAAATCAATTGTGAGAACTTTTGTATTTGAGAGATTGGGTCCATTAAAGAAGGGGAATAAGTTCCAGAGAAATCATCGAAATACAAGAACACCCGCTTCACCAAAATTCAGGAGATCTCTAAGGATTTCCAAAGTTTGGTTCCTTCCAGAATGAGGCGACAAACAAAACTGGTGGTTTCATGTGAAGAAGTACTGAAGGTAAAGCCATATACTGTGGTCTACACTAAGGAACGTGATGAAGATGAAGAAAGTGTAGGTTCTTCGTATCATGTCACTATACAATGCGAGAATGGTGTTTCATCTTCGATGGAAGATAATGCGGAATTGGAGGATGTTTCGCCATATTATCACATATCCTTCAATGATGGGGACCCTCAAGAAGATGAAGATGCGAAAGATGCTCCACCTGAACTTGAAGAAGGAGTGAAGACGATAGTTGATGCCTTAAAAGAAGTTAACCTTGGCACCGATGAGGAACCAAGACCCACCTACGTAAGTGCTTTACTAGAAGCTGATGAAGAGAGTACTTATATTGAGTTACTCAAAGAATTCAGGGATGTCTTTGCTTGAAGTTACAAAGAAATGCCTGGCTTGGACCCGAAAGTAGCAGTCCATCACCTTGCAGTCAGAAATGGTGCTCGCCCTGTTAAACAAGCTCAAAGGCGTTTTCGGCCGGACTTGGTTCCCCAGATTGAAATTGAAGTTAACAAACTCATTGAAGCTGGATTTATTCGAAAAGTTAAATACCCAACATGGGTTTCAAGTATTGTCCCTGTAAGGAAGAAGAATGGCCAGATTCGAGTATGCGTTGACTTCAGGGACCTCAATAATGCATGTCCCAAAGATGAATTCCCGCTTCCTATTCCAGAAAGCTGATGATCGATGCTACTACTGGTTACGAGGCAATGTCTTTCATGGACGGTTTGTCGGGCTATAACCAAATTCGCATGGCACCAAAAGATGAAGAGCTTACTACGTTTCGCACCCCAAGGGTATTTATTGCTACAAGGTAATGCCTTTTGGCTTGAAAAATGTTGGTGCTACTTACCAAAGGGCTATGCAGAATATTTTCGACGATTGTCTCCACAAGAATGTCAAATACTATGTTGACGACTTGGTGGTGAAATCAAGAGAGAAGAGCGACCACATGAAAGACTTGATTATGGTATTTGAATTGCTCTGGAGGTACCAACATAGTATGAATCTGTTGAAATGAGCCTTTGGAGTTACTTCTGAAGAGTTCTTTGGTTTCATTCTCCGCCATTGAGGGATCGAAATTGATCAATCCAAAGTGGATGCCATTTTGAAAATGCCTGAGCCTCGAGATATCCATGAATTGAAAAGTTTGCAAGGAAAGCTAGCATACCTTAGAAGATTCATATCAAACCTGGCTGGGAGGTGCCAACCATTTAGTCACCTCATGAATAAAGGCGTTCCTTTCAAGTGGGATCAAGCTTGTAGCAATGCCTTCGAAAGTATCAAAACCTACTTGATGAAGCCTTCAGTTTTAGCAGCTCCTATACCAGGAAAGCCATTGATATTATACATTGCGACGCAGGAAAGGTCTGTTGGAGCACTGTTGGCCCAAGAAAATAGTGAGGGGAAAGAAAACTCTCTTTACTACTTGAGCAGGATGATGACACCTAACGAGTTAAACTATTCGCCAATTGAAAAGTTGTGTTTGGCGCTAGTTTTCTCAATTCAAAAGTTGAAGCACTATTTTCAAGCTCATGTTGTCCGTCTTGTTTCTAAAGCAAATCCCATCAAGTTTGTGATGTCCAAACCTGTTCTTAGTGATCGACTAGCGAGATGGTACCTCCAATTTCAACAATTCGAGATTTTGTACATCCCTCAAAAGGCTGTAAAAGGACAAGCATTGGCAGACTTCTTGGCAGATCATCCGATACCTGATGACTGGGAGCTAACTGATGAACTACCTGATGAGGACGCAATGATCGTTGAAGTTCAACCTCCATGGAAGATGTACTTTGATGGTGCTGCGCATCGTGGGGGAGCCGGGGCTGGCGTAGGATTTGTCACTCCTCAAGGTGAAGTCTTGCCCTACTCTTTCACCTTGACACAACTTTGTTCCAATAATGTTGCTGAATATCAAGCATTAATACTTGGGATTGAAATGGTCGTTGATATGAAGCAATTGCAATTGCAAGTCTTTGATGACTCCCAGTTAGTGGTCAATCAGCTTTTGGGTAGTTACGAGGTCAAGAAGCCTGAACCACGCCTATATCATGATTACGCAAAAAAGTTGATGGGGTGGCTCAGCGATATGACTATTCAATATGTACCAAGGAAAGAAAATAAGAAGGCTGATGCTTTAGCTGCTCTAGCTTCATCATTAGCCCTGCCTGACCAAGCGCAAGTTACCGCCTGCTAAAAATGGGCAGTACCGCCGCCAAATGAAGTCGAAGGTGAAGATAACAAACTCAAGCATCTTGTTGCTGTTTCTGAAGTTGATAAAGAAGAATGTCAACAACCCATTATCGACTACTTATGCTATGGGATACTTCTAGAAAATCCGAGGAGAAGGACTGAAATTCGTCGTCGTGCACCTCGCTTCCTTTACTATAAGGATACTCTATACAGAAGGTCGTTCGAGGGAGTACTCTTGCGATGCCTAGAAGAAGAAGAAGCTCTCCAAGCTTTGAAAGAGGCACATTCTGGGATATGTGGGTCACACCAGTCCGGACCAAAGCTCCACTTCCATATAAAAGGGATGGGATATTATTGGCCAACAATGGTAAAAGATTGCTTGGACTACGCTCGAGGATGCAAGGCTTGTCAATTCCATGCGAATTTTATTCATCAACCTCCTGAAATATTGCACCCGACTGTTGCATCCTGGCCATTTGATGCTTGGGGATTGGATGTTGTTGGACCACTGCCAAAGTCCTCTAGTGGGCACCTATACATCTTGGCTGCAACTGACTACTTCTCAAAATGGGCTGAAGCTGTTACTCTTAAGGAAGTAAAAAAGGAAAATGTTGCAAGTTTCATCCGAGTAAACATTATTTATCGCTTTGGCATTCCTCGTTACATAATAACGGATAATGGAAAACCATTCGATAATAGGTTGATGAACAGGATTGGTGATCTCTTTGGCTTCAAGCAACGTAACTCTTCGATGTACAATGCTGCCGCCAATGGTCTAGCTGAGGCATTTAACAAGACTCTATGCAACTTATTAAAGAAAGTTGTCTCCAAATCCAAACGAGATTGGAATGACCGTATGGAAGAAGCTCTATGGGCATATAGAACGACTCATCGCACACCAACATAGGCGACTCCTTATTCACTCATTTATGAAGTCGAAGCCGTCTTGCCACTTGAGCGTCAAATACCTTCGTTACAACTGGCTATTCAAGAAGGGATCACTAATGAAGAAAATGCTCGACTTTGATTAGTAGAGTTGGAAGCTCTTGATGAAAAGAGATTGGAAGCTCAACGGAGTCTTGAATGTTATCAAGCTCGATTGTCTCGCGCCTTCAATAAAAGAGTTCGTACGAGATACTTTCAAGTAGGAGATCAAGTCCTTGCCATACAAAGACCCATAATTACTTCCCATAAACCTGTAGGGAAGTTCACTTCAAAATAGGATGGGTCATATGTCGTACAAGAAGCTTATTCAAGTGGGGCTTACAAGCTGGTTGATGCAGATGGTATGAGAATCGGCCCTATCAACGACAAGTTTTTTAAGAAGTATTATCCATGAAGTTGCAAGTCATAATGCTCCTCGACGTACGAGCCTAAACTGCAAGTCATAACGCTCCTCGACGTACGAGCCTAAACTGCAAGTCATGACGCACGAGCCTAAACTGCATGTTGCTACACTCCTGGCCCGCAAGAGTATAAACTGTGTACGACCAAAAAAAAAGTCCGCTAGGTTGAAAATCTCGAAAGAGGCGACCTAAGCAAAAGTTAGGACGTAAAAAAAAATCTACCCAGTCTGAACTACGGTATGACTTGATCCTCTTCACCGAGGTACGTAGGCAGCTTAGAGTTTCATTCTAAGTTCAGTCGCATAAGTTCAAAAGATACATATTGCCCCAATTGTTGTTCGAGTGAAGTATGGAGAAATGCAAAATCAAGCTGAAATGCCATTCTCCTGTTGAACTTTGATCTCATTTGATTTAAAGGGGGCAACCCTCCTTGGTAAATTGATATCTTCAATGGGCCGATTTTAGAAGGATGTCAAGTATTTGCATTGAAGTCCAGGGATTCTCTATGTCTTCAGGTTCGCCAAACCTTCAAGTGTCTCCAAGTCCGCCCCTGCCTATAAAAAAAGGGGAAGAGAAGCGAGGCGTCAAAAGGAAACACAAGTATAAGGAAATGATTGCTTGGCGCAACGTTTCAAATTCAGTGAGATTTGAACCCCAAGATATTTGTGAGAATATGGCTCTTAAATTTCAATTTATGGCAAGTAAGACGCCTTCCGATCTCGAGGCTTCCATATCAAGATACAAAATATTTGGTAAAGTCGCGCAAATTTGAAATATTTGTTATATATTTGGAAGTTAAGTTTCCAGTAGATCAAACAGTTCATAATTTTGATGTTCCTACTTCAAGATACAAAATGTTTGGCGACGTCGCACAAATCTGAAATTTTCAACATGGTGGAACTTAAAGTTGATTTCAAAATATTATCTGGGACGATTCTGAAGTTATTTGATTGAGAATTTTGGATATGTTCTAGATTTGGAATTCTAGTTTTCAAGAAATCAAACGGTTTGTAATTTCAACGTTCCTACACTAAGACATGATTTGTTTAGTAAGACTGCGCATATCTGAAATTTTCAACATGGTGGGATCTAAAGTTGGTTTCAAAATATTATCTGGGACGATTCTGAAGTTATTTGATTGAGAATTTTGAATATGCTCTAGTTTGGAAGTCTAGTTTTCAAGAAATCAAACGGTTCGTAATTTCAACATTCCTACGTCAAGATATGAATTTTTTAGTAAGACTGCGCAAATCTGAAATTTTCATCATGGTGGGATCTAAAGTTGGTTCTAAAATATTATCTGGGGCGATTCTGAAGGTTTTTGATTCTAAGTATTGGATATATTTTAGATATTGAAGTCATCAAACGGTTTATTATTTGGACTCTCCCATGACAAGATATGAATCTTTTGTTACAAGCGCGTAAAACTGAAAATTATGCGACTAAAATAAAAGTCGGACAATGTAAAGCAAAAGAGAAGCCGAAATATTTTAAGCCCTCGAAGTCTCCAAGTTGAAGTCTTCAAGTCCGTCGGTATTCAAGTTGAAGTCCCCAGGTTGAAATCTTCAACTCCGTCGGTCTTCAAGTTGAAGTCTTCAAATTCGCCGATCTTCAAGTTGAAATATTTAGGCCATCCAAGTCTCAAAGTTGAAGTCTTCAAGTCCATCGGTCTTCAAGTTGAAGTCTTCAAATTCTCCGACCTTCAAGTTGAAATATTTAAGCCCTCCAAGTCTCAAAGTTGAAGTCTTCAAGTTCGTCGGTCTTCAAGTTTCAGTCTTCAAATTCGCCGATCTTAAAATTGAATTGTTTAAGCCCTTCAAATCTTCGAGTTGAAGTCTGCAATGTCCGCCAAATCTTCAAAGTTCTCCAAGTTTTCAAGTTGATATCGTCTTCAAGTTGAAGCTTTATAACTTTCCAATCTTAAGGTGGACATATAAGTCCCTTTGCACCTTAAGTTGGCCTCTTCGTGGGTTTGTCTTTAAGAAGAACTACAACTTTTCAATCTTAAGGTGGACATATGAGCCCCTTTGCACCTTAAGTTGGCCTCTTCGTGGGTTTGTCCTTAAAAAGAACTATAACTTTCCAATCTTAAGGTGGACATATGAGTCCCTTTTCACCTTAAGTGGGCCTCGCCAATAGTCGGGTCATTTTGAGAGTAATCTCTCCGATAGTCGGGTCATTTTGAGAGTAATCTCTCTGATAGTCGGGCCGTTTTGAGAGTAATCTCTCCAAGAATTGGGCCACATTGAGAGTAATCTCTCCAAAAGTCGGGCCATTTTGAGAGTCATCTCTCCAAGAATTGGGCCACATTGAGAGAAATTTCTCCAAGAATCGGGCTATTTTGAGAGTAATCTCTCCAAGAATTGGGCCACATTGAGAGTAATCTCTCCAAGAATCGGGCCATTTTGAGAGTAATCTCTCCAAGAATCGGGCCATTTTGAGAGTCATCTCTCCAAGAATTGGGCCATATTGAGAGTAATCTCTCCAAGAATCGGGCCACATTGAGAGCAATCTCTCCAAGAATCAGGCTATTTTGAGAGTCAACTCTCCAAGAATTGGGCCACATTTTCGATGTGGGATTGTTGCCACAATTGTTCTCCTATACGAACTCGGCAGGCTAACGGCGGTGGTGTCTCCAATTCCATTTTGAATTGGAACTGGTTAGTAGCGTCCAATTGTGATTGAAATTGCTACGAAAGAAAAAGCTTTTGGTTTCAATTCTTACTTGAGTAGTAGATTCCACGTGTCTAAGTTAAGTTCATGATGGAAGAATTCTTATTGCAAAATATTATCCTTCAATCCAGTCAATGTCAAATAATGGGATCATCTCTATAAGAAAATTAACTTTAGAGGGCCCGTAAGATTGTTCTAAAATGAATAAATAAAAGGCATGTTGAAGTGATAATAATAATAATTATTATTGTTCAATTATCCCTTGATCTCCTGGCACTAGCATTTACAGTGCTTGAAATCATTTTAAAATCCAACATACCAAAGTACTACCAAATATTATTAACATGGAAATGATTTCTACATGATCCTATCAAACGTGACCTAAGATATTGGTCTATTATCATTTTTGGGCATACAAGAAGTACAGTGCATAGATTATTATTAACCTAAACGAGCGTTAAAGTAGTACTTCAAGGCCCGATTCGGTTTCGACAAGTTTGCACCTCAACAAGTCTTGAAGTAGGGGCATTTGTAAGCATTTAAATTTTATTGGATTTAAATTAAATAAAAGTTTTTGGACTATATGTTAAATATATTAGTTCGAATAAATATTATGGGCTAATATAATTGAATTAATTATATAAGTCCAATATATATGGATTAAATAAATAAATCTTAATCCAGTGGGCTAGCCCATTTAATTGGGATAAAGTGATGAGCCCACTTCATTAAGCCCAAGATGTCATCTTCCTAGAGGCCCAGTTTGGTGCCACGTGTCAAATGACGTGGCGCGCCAAGTCAAGTGGAAGAGCCAATAGGAGCATGCCACGTGTCAAAATGACAAGGCATGTCCAGTCGCGCTAAAAGGCCAATAAAATCGCGCCACGTGTGTAAAGTGACATGTTCTGGCCAATCAAATGCAGCCATGTCACACTTCAAATTGATTGGTCGGAAAGAGTTTGTTCTTATTACAACTCTTCCCTTCCACAACTATAAATAAGGGTCTTCATAACTCAGAAAAGACACCAGAAGTATAACAAGAAGCAAGAAAGAGCTCGTGGATCAAACGCTGCAAATACCTCCACAAGTAATTTCAAGCTTCAAGCAACCAAGTTCAAGTTCAAGCAATCAAGTTCAAGTTCAAGCAATCAAGTTCAAGCTCAAGAACGAAGAACAAATCAAGTTCAAGCTCAAGAACGAAGAACAAATCAAGATCAAGTTCAAGCTCAAGAACAAGATCATCATTCGAGGCAACAAATACATATTCAAGATTAAGCCCAAAGGCCCTTGAATTTATTTACTATTGGAAGGAAGAATCAGAGGATTCATAGAGATTGTAACACTCAAATATTTGAAATAAAATACTACGATTGTTGCGATATTTTTCGGTCTTGATCTTATTTTCTCGACGCAAATTTATTGTCTACACCAACCTCTAGTCATTAATAATAAACTTACCAAAACTAGCCAAACACATATAAAAATTAAAAATCCAAAGAAATAAGGTTCTTTTTCTCCAAGAATCATACACAAAGATCTCCTTCCATATTCTTAAGTGTGATTAACAACATTAGATGCAAGACGGAAAGGAAATTTTATGGATGAGATAGCAAATAAGGTGATGAAATACTATATATATATACGCACACACACACAAGATTCCAAAAATATAAGAAAAAAGGACTTTTTTCAGTGGATATGGTTGAGATTCATTGAAAACATATAGATGAGTTATATGCAAAATTTGAGGAAGATTGGAGATGATTTTGGTATCAAAATTTGTAGTTAAAATCGAATTCAAAAAATTCTTTTGCGATACATGTATCAAACATGTATCACGCATGTATCTCACACGCAAGAATATATGGATATACATGTGATACACATTTGATGTAAATATGATATACAGTGTGATACACCTATTATTTTTTTTCATGTTCATCTTCTACTTCGAATTTTCAATTCAAACCACCTCAAAATTCCACCAAATCATCTCAAAATTGAGATTCAAGGTCTTTAAGATGTACCTGATCTATTCTAATAACACTCACTCAATTAGCTACAAATAGCTAATTGGCTAATATTGGTAATTTATGATTGACCAATTTTTGTAATAAGCTACTTATAAATGAACATAGTTGATATTTTTCCTATTATGTTTTGAATCCCCAAGACACAACCCAAAAGCATAGCTTAATACTTAAGAGGGTTCAAAACCTTTGTAAGGTCATTGGTTCAAATCATACTAGCTATAATCTTTTTTAAGTTTTTTTTAACACATTTAGCAGAAATCATGCCTCTGCCACTGCATACAGTAACCAATTCCATTTATTAAAGTAAGCAATAAATTTCTACTAAATTAAAGCCTTACATAATTGAAAATGATTTACTCGTTACATGCATGCTTGCTAATTAGTAGGAAAATCAATGCTTATTTGTACCTCCTATAGCAAAGGTTAACACCTTATTTATTTTAAATAAATATCATTTAAAAAAACTATATTCTATAGATACCTTTTAATGTATATAGCAAAATATCTAATTTTGGTTACCTCCTACCCCTAAGCTACTAAATACGCTATTCAGTTACATTATTTTTTTTCTCTCTACTTTGATACATGTCATTCTCTTCCCCCATTCCCTGAAAACATGACCGAGGGCTCTACTCGCCGCCACTTTCATGGCTTCCTCTGCCCGGACTCGCCGGTTCCGCCATCCTTCACTCTATCGGAACCCTAACTAACTTTTATGTATCCTGAGAATGATGATCCGAGAGAAAGTATTGATTGATTTCGTTCAATAGTATGAGAGAAAGAACTTTGTATTTGGCGGAAAATGGTAGCCTTTGATGGCTTTTATAAGCTGTGTTATGCGACAGTGTTCACTATAGCAGGGAAAAACCTATTTTTAATACACAAGGCCTAGTTTCTTTTAAGGAATTTTTACCTCCTATAGCTCGGCTACTGTACAGGATGCGTGGGAACAGTGAAATTCAGGATTTTTGCTCGACGGCGGATTCGTCGGAAATTAAGGTTTGTTCTTGAACAAAGACGACAGAGTCTGGAGCTGAGCAACTTGATTTTCTGTTAATATATTTCAATGTATTTTCAACGTATCACGCTGTATTTTTATGTATTTTATTATATTCATTGTCTTTTTTTTTTCATTGTAATTCAATGTAGCTCGCTGTATTCCATGTATTTCATTGTATTCAATGTCTTTTTTTATTGTATTTCGATGTATCCCACTGTATTTTATGTATTTCATTGTATTAACTGTCTCAATATATGCCATGAATGTATTCATATGTTTTTTCTAATTAATATAATTTATGTATTCAGATGTATTATATAATTTCTCTAAAGATCGCTATGTTTTTGGGGAACTTTTCAGTTGAGAATCTTTTTTATACAAAAATACAAAATTTGTGTGTTATAATTGAGTTTATTGAGTTATATTAGGAGTCTATTATGTTAATTGATTCACTTTCCATTTAAAAACAGTGTAATCCCCAGTTTCACGCCATGAATACAGTCAAATACAATAATCTGTTCAGCTGTAATCCCATGTTTCATGCCATGAATATAGTTGAATACACTCGAATATAACAACCGATTAGCTGGATTTCCCTGATTCACGCCTATTTTTGCTACTGCATTCATGAATACAGTAGCTTAAATACATCTAATACATTTTATAAGAATAGAAAATATATCTACAATCCCTAATATAGCAAATGGTATCTATAGATAGCCAATTACCACTAAAAGATAGTGCTTTATGAAAATTTCTCATAAAATTTTGCTACCAATTATCTTATTAGGAAAGCCAATGATTGAGAAATAGAATAAGAAAACCTCGTTGGACATGCAGATTCAAAACTGTTGTTGTAAAAGCAGGTTTGTTTAAACCAAAGTCAATGTCGATAGAGAAGAAAGTAGACTTCATTGTTGATCATCCATTTCTTTTTCTGATTAGAGAAGATGAGACAGGTGTAATATTGTTTGCTGGTAGCGTTCTTAATCCTGAATAGGGCTAATTTTGGGCAAGTCAAAATGGGTTGATAAATAAAATCATTTGAAAGTTACTTCTGCTGAAATGAGCTAAATTTAGGTCATAGCCATATTCTCCCAACTCGTACCAAGCTTTAATTAATATATGTTGTGTATTGGTCGAAATCTAACCATCACTATCGAACTGATCAACGTCCCACCTAATGGACCGGGCAGTGATAGATAACATAGTCCAATCTACCCCCTTTTCCCGACATCCGTCGAGTCTGGAGGAACAACGCCTAAAGGGGTAACCAAGGCACATTGGAGGCAGGCGGACGTCGGACCAAGCAAATGGCAATGGTGCCTTGACTATATATAGCAAGGGAAAACCTTCAATAAAGGGGACTCCCTTCTCTCTCCCTCTAGGGCTAAAAAAGCCCTCTTCTTGTATTCCTGATAAAAAACAAAGTGATCTCTAGAAGAAAATGTAAAGTCATCTCCTTATCAATCGATGGGAGATACAATATTGAATTTCAATAAGATCATTTATATTTCTTTTATCTTATATGCGATCCGCACTGCCAGCTCTTTGATCTGGAATTAATTATGTCTGACTAAGATTTACCCCTTTATTTTTGATTGATTTGTTCAAAAAGGTTTCGATATCTTTTGAGTCAAACAATTTGGCGCCGTCTGTGGGGATTTCTTAGTGAAGTTTCCTAGTCTCTCCCAGATCAAAGACAGGAAGCACGATCATCCACCAAAAGGAACGCGAAGGAAAAACCCAACCTACGCAAGACAAAGGTGCAGTGCGGTAGGGGGGAGAAGAGCCGAGCAAAATTACCAAACTTAGATATCTTTGCCCCATCAGCCATCGATATGCCAAACAAGACGAACAACGTTGCCAACCTGTTCTCCTCCATCGGATCACTGGACGGGGGCAAGGAAAGTATCACTCTAACTCACATGCTCTCTACTCAAGTAGGGACACAAAGGCCGCACATGTGAACGAATAGAGAAACACCTCAGTGAAAAGGATAAAAGAAAACTACTGCAAAACAACTGTGACACCGTCCACCGGTGATACCTCCAGACCGGAAGGCGAGAGTCAGACAAGGAAACTACAATATGTGCTCAGAATGAACCTAAGCGAAACAACCACGTTTCGCACTCTCTGACGCTGCATCCTCCGTTGTGAGCAATGCCAAACGAACTGGGAATCCCTTAGAAGATATCTGGCTCTCCAAAAACTGGGACTAACGACGGGTTACTATTTCGATAAGTTTGAAATAACACCCTTTAAGGCCAAGGGCCTTCTCCAAAAAGAGAAGAGTTCGACCTCGATCGGACGACGACAGGGCGTTATCTCGATAAGTTCGAAATAACACCTTTTAAGCCCAAGGGCCTTCGCCAAAAAAGAGAAGAGTTCGACCTTGATTGAACGATGACGAGTTACTATTTTGATAAGTTCGAAATAACACCCTTTATGGACAAGGGCCTTCGCCAAAAAGAGAAGAGTTCAACCTCGATTGAACGACAACGGGTTACTATTTCGATAAGTTTGAAATAACACCCTTTAAGGCCAAAGGCCTTCGCCAAAAAGAGAAGAGTTCGACCTCGATCGAACGACGATGGGGCACGATCTTGATAAGTTCGAAATAACACCTTTTAAGGCCAAGGGCCTTCGCCAAAAAAAAAAAAGTTCGAACTCGATCGAATGATGTCGGGTTTCTATTTCGATAAGTTCGAAATAACACCCTTTAAGGCCAAGGGCCTTCGCCAAAAAGAGAAGAGTTCAACCTCGATCGAACGACGACGGGTTACTATTTCGATAAGTTCGAAATAACACAATTTAAGGCCAAAGGCCTTCGCTAAAAAGAGAAGAGTTCGACCTCGATCGAACGATAACGGATAACTATTTCAATAAGTTCGAAATAACACACTTTAAGGCCAAGGGCCTTCGCTAAAAAGAGAAGAGTTCGACCGAGAAGAGTTCGACCTCGATCGAACGACGACGAGTTACCCTTTCGATAAGTTCGAAGTAATACCCTTTAAGTCCAAGGGCCTTCGCCAAAAAGAGAAGAGTTCGACCTTGATCAAACGACAACGGGTTAATATTTCGAAAAGTTAGAAATAACACCCTTTAAGGCCAAAGGCCTTCGCCAAAAAGAAGAGTTCGACCTCGATCAAACGACGATGGGTCAGTGTTTCAACAAGTTCGAAATAACACCCTTTAAGGCCAAGGGACTTCGCCAAAAAGAGAAGAGTTCGACCTCGATCGAATGACGACGGGTTACTATTTTGATAAGTTCGAAATAACACCCTTTAAGTCCAAAGGCCTTCGCCAAAAAGAGAAGAGTTCGACCTCGATCGAATGACGACGGGTTACTATTTCAATAATTTCGAAATAACACCCTTCAAGGCCAAAAGCCTTCAGCAAAAAGATAAGAGTTCGACCTCGGTCGAACGATGACGGGTTACTATTTCAATAAGTTTGAATTAACACCTTTTAAGGCCAAGGGCCTTCGCCAAAAAAGAAAAAAGTTCGACCTCGATCGAACGACGAAGGGTTACTATTTCGATAAGTTCGAAATAATACCCTTTAAGGCCAAGGGCCTTCGCCAAAAAGAGAAGAGTTCGACCTCGATCGAACGACGATGGATTACTATTTCGATATTTTCGAAATAACTCCCTTTAAGGCCAAAGGCCTTCGCCAAAAAGAGATGAGTTCTACCTTGACCGAACGACGAGGAGTTACTATTTTGATTGTTTCTCATCTTTGACATAAATATTATTTAATAGCTGACGACACAAATCAAGATTATTTCCTTTCTGGTGTGGAAGATCAGATTAAGATGCAACCACAAAGCATACTCAGACAGAACCTTGACTCAGTTCCCAAGATAAATCCTTTCTGGTGTGGAAGATCAGACTATGCTGCAACCACGGAGCATACTTAGATAGTATCTTGGCTTTGATACCAATTGTTGCGGAAGCCAAATGTATATAGTGTAAATGAGTCACAACTACTATACCAAAAATTATGGCATCCACCAAATAATAAATAAGACAATAAAATAACAATAAAAGGAACATCAGAATTTACAAGGTTCGGCCAATTTTGCCTACTTTCTCGGACACAACCAATATTTTATTCCACTCCAAAATACAAGTGAAATAATACTAAAGAGAGAAGATACAAATGCCTTAAGAAGATAAGAATGCAAATGAGAGGTGTGTTTAAATCCTAAACATTAGGCCTTCTTTTATAGGGTGAAGTACCAACCAAATTTGGTACTTCACCGATGTGGGACTTTGGCACTCAACACCAAAAGCATAGCTTAGTGCTTAAGAGGGTTCAAAACCTTTGTAAGGTTATTGGCTGGTTCAAATCTCATAAGCTATAATCTTTTTTAAGTTTTTTCTTTCTTTTTTTTTAATATCCTTCTCAGAAATCCTGCCTCCACCACTATATACAGTAACCAATTCCATTAAAAAAGTAAGCAAAAAATTTCTACTAAATTAAAGCCTTACATAATTGAAAATGATTTACTCGTTACATGCATGAATTAGTAGGAAAATCAATGCTTTAAAATTTAACTCCTAATTATCTTATTAGGAAAGCCAATGATTGAGAAATAGAACAAGAAAAGCTCGTTGGACGTGCAGATTCAAAACTTCCCAATCAATTTATAAGTGGCCCAGAGGACATTCAAATATTTTCTGAGATCTCAGTTGTTCCCCATGTCTATGAGCTCTGTCAACTGACTATGACTCTTTAAGATATCAAAAGCTTGACATTTGCTAAAGAAAATTTGTACTCCTAATACGTAACTGAAACTCAGAAAGGTTTTCAAAATACCATCTGGTAGTCACCATCAAGAAGCTAATAAAACCTTTTGGTTTGTAATACATAAAAGTTTGGAAGGGAGCCTCGGCGTAACTGGTAAAGTTACTATCCCAGCCACGGGTTTGAGCCGTAAAAATAACCTCTTACAAAAATGCAGGGTATAAGACTACGTATTATAGATCCATGTGGTCTGGCCCTTCCCGACCCCGAAGATTAGTGCACCGGGCAACCCTTTTTTAATACAAAAAAGTTTCCTTAAAACAAATAATATTTTCATAGCAGTTAAACAAAGTGATTTTGTTAAATTTTCATTAAATTGTCACTACCTTGACGTTGCGGATTGCTTATGAATCAATATTCCAACTTATTTACAAGTATGTGGTAATCTGATCTTATACATATCCAACCAATGCATGCATGATCTGTATTTACAAACTAAGGCCAAAACATGTAAATATTCAACAACAACGGCCCAGTGTAATCTCACTTGTGGGGTCTGGAGAGGGTAGTATGTACGCAGATCTTACCTCTACCTTGAGGGGTAGAGAAGCTATTTCCAGGAGACCCCCAGCTCAAGAAGACGACTAAAACATGTAAATATTATATTTTCGAAAGCTTCATCTTTATCAAATTAGAGTCACACGTAAGAGTATAGGCACACTGGAAAAACCAATTTCTACTACCCCCTATACACACGGATAAAATATGCACATATTATAGTAATATAGATCTCTGAGTGTTTCAAGATGAGGGCAAACACTATGTGATAGATATAAAGAAGATCCTGGCTGGAGAGTTGTAGTTGAGATTGACTTGTAGGCTGTAGCAAGTAATGGGGGTAATCCCGCGTTAATGCAAGATCCGTGAAAGAGCCTCACCCAAGAAGTATAATGTAGATAACTTATTCTAATGCAAATAATAATGATTACTTTCACGGCTTGTACCAGTGACCTATATAAGCAGAGGCGGATGTAGTGTATTAACTACGGGTTCAACTGAACCCATAACTTTTGACGCATAGTAAAAATTTATATGTAAAAGTTCATTAAAATTAAAAAATAATATATATGAACCCAAAACTTTAAAAATATAATAGGTTCAATATTAAAAACATTAAAACTGAAACCATAGGATTTAAATCCTGAATTCGCCTCTATATATAAGTCATATATAATTTTATCGTTGCTCTAAGACTCTCCTTTAAATAGAATAATTCTAATATATCATTTACAAATATGGATGGCTACGAAACTTAAATGAAAATATAAATAGAAGAGAGTCCAATAATCCAGATATATCAGTACAAGCGGTATGGATGCAACAACAACAACTTCCTAGTAAAGTCTCACCCCTATTCCAATAGGGCAGAGAGATTGTTTCCGATAGACTACCACAGTATGGATGCCTTAATGAAAAAGGATAAAGATATAATATCATTTGATAATTTTCCCATCACCTTGTTACATGACACCCCAAAATTAAAATAAAAAAACGAAAATAACAACACCCATGATTTAAAAAAAAGGAAAGGGAAGATATATATTGCATGCCTTTTGAAGAAAAAGTAGGCATCTATAGAAACAACACAACACTAGTAAATAAATATGTACAATTCTTCCCTTTCCCCAAAAAAACACCCCATTCCACATCCTCTCTCGTGATTCTAAATTCTTCTCAAAACAGCATTGGAAGAATTTTCTGTTCCATAAAATGATTCAAAACCCTTATCGTCACCTTGCATTAATTCTGACGAATGGGGAGAGAGAGAATAGAGAAGGAGACAAGGAAATTTCAGTAGGGAACAAAAGACAAAACTGCATGGTTTTGCACCCTAGAATGGTTCACCCAACGTAATCAAAACTTCACCATTTCTATGTTAGGTTTTCTTATAACGTTTCTCTCTTCACGAAAAAGATCCTTTCCCTCTATATATTCTATTTTGTTCTCTTCTTCCCATCCTTCTCTTTCTCAAGGTTTTCTTGCTTGAGTTGAACTGTTGATGAACATGACATGAGGCATCTGATAGTGACACTTTTGCCCCCCCCCCCCACCCCCCCACCCTCCAAAAAAAAACACCACAAACCCTCTACATATTTTTATAACTGAAAAATTTTCGAGGGCTAGTAGCAAACGGTTCAAAATCAAGTGAAATATATCAGGTTTTTGTCGACGAGAAAGTTCAAAAATCTTTGACGTGTGCCTCACCAATACATCAGAAGCTGCGATCTTACCACTAGACCGGAACGCCAAGCACCACAAACCCTCTATATTATATTGTTCTAAAAGGTCAAAAAAAAAAAAAAAGACCACACCCCATAAATAAATAAAAAAAGCACCACCCAAAAAGAAAGAAGAAAATAGAAAAATATTAAAAGGCTAGTGTTAACTAACTGAGGATATTGATGTTATTAGTTCTTTGTCTCTTAACACTTCCAGAAGCAGAATCATCACCACTTGATTTCTCCATAACTGCTTTAAGTGCTTCTTGTATTGAACTTATAGAATATTGTGGTTGTTGCTGCTGATCAAGATCATCACTTGTACTCAAATCATCTTCTTGATTATAATTATGATCTCCAGTTATGAACAAAACATTTCTCACACGTCCACCAAGTGTTGTAATTTCAGCTTTTAATGTTTTTAACCTTAGTGCTTTTAATGTCTTGATTAAATCAGGTAAAAGATCGGACCTGTCTTCACAACAAAGTGAAGCTTTTATCACAAACTTACCATCTTCGAATTCATCAGATGCATTATCCACTGTTAATTCATCTATCTCTGTTGGAACTGGATTTGTTTCTGCTATTAAAGATGTTTGTCTTTTGAGCTCTTTCACATGTTGTATCACTTCAGCTAGCAATGAAGCTTTGTCCGTCTACACCATAATAAAACCAAAAAAAAATGAATATCATAAATATATTGCAATTTTTGAAGATCTTTTGTAAAAAAAAAAAAAAAGGGAAAAAATTCTTCTATGCAAAAATGCACTATCATAAAATAATCGATACACGTAACCGTTCATAAACGAGATTAACTACACCAACAACATATCCAGTATAATCTCACAAAGTGGGGTTAAGGAGAAAAGATTGTATGCAGACCTTACACGGACCTTTGAAGCTATAGAGGCTATTTCCGATAGACCCGGCTCAAAAAAAATTAAAAGAGACAGACACAATAAGTAGTAATATCATCCAGATAAAGGGATAAGGTGAATAAACGAGATCAATAATATTTAAAATTAAGAAGATCATACATAAGTTAAGTAAAAACCAGTTGAAATGACAATATGGGGATTCTAAACTTGATATGATTGATCATTAAACTGAGAAGTTTTAATGGTTTTTTGGGTGGAGTTTTTTCTACTATCAAATCTCGTAGTCCTAAATAATACTTACATATTGGTTTAATGGTAATTAAATGTAATCGTCAATACTAATATTGTTACATTTAAATTATCAGTATTTACAACTGAAAAGGAGAAAATAATGAGAAAATGGGATTTGTAAACTTGACAAGATTGATCATTAAAATGAGAAGTTTTAGTACGTTTTAGAGTGGGGTTTTTTTGGGCTAGGCATGAGAATAGAGTGGTTTTTTCATGGTGTGAATGACTGACAAGAATGCTTGTTTGTCTCTTATTAATCTTTAATTTCTTTTCTTCTATCTATAACTCTTGTTTTGATTTATTTTTTTTAAATTTTCTTTTACTACTTTATACTAATGGATGTAAATTAAATAAGAGACAAGAATTTTCTATGGAAGCTTTTCAACTGCTACGTGGTTTCTCTTTTTCATGTCAAATTAGCGACATTAACGCTTGTTCCCTTTTCCCGTTTCGTCTTTCCTCGGAACTAGCACTACAATCAGAATATTTCCACAATCATCGAAAATATTTATTCTTTATGTCCAAACCTAACTGAAATAATTAAGAACCTAATAGATCAAAGTAACTTCTTCATTCGTCCTAATTCATGTGACCTTCTTCCCTTTATAATCAAATACTATATTATTTTAGATCATAAATTTTATTTTATTTTTAAAATATTTAATGCCGAATTAAACACCATCACATAAACGAGGAGAAAGTATTATTAAGAAAATTCAAAAGGGCTACACCTTTTTTGCACCTAAGACACACTTAACTCGTTTGGTGCTGCTAGGTTTTCTATTATATATCTATGCTTTCAACTTTCTAGCTGAGGATGAAATAAGGATTCTAACACACTTTATATTATCAATGCAATTTAGTCCTAGCAAGTTATTAGTTATATTTCCTGTTATCATGCACTCTTAGTATTGAAACAAAGACTGACCTATTATAGGTTATAAAATTATTTTGTATTGCCGGTGTATATGGCATAATTAGTAGCGAAATTATGAATCTTTTCAAGGGTGTTTAAATGAAAAGTATTTTATTTTTTTAATATATATTATATATCTCTAAAACTTAATATTTTACTCATATATACAGTAATAACTACAATAATAACTTTGCTCTTGGGCATAACTACAATAACTACACATCAAGTCACAAATAAGTAGGAATACACATCAGTCACAAATACGTAAGAATCGGCTATATGAATCCTTATTTCTGTACATATATAGGACATAAAATATTGCATTAAATAATCATAAAATAAGTTTGTAAACATGAGAATGATATGATTAATGATTGGAAATGCAATATATATATATAGAGCTTACTTTTGTAGTATTGGGAAGAAGGCTTCGCAATTTAGCAAGATGATTATTGATTCTTTCTCTACGTCTCCTTTCAGCTTCACTATGACTTTTTGAAGCAGCAAGAGCTTTAGCATCCATAATTTCTTGAGCAGTCATTTTTTGAAGTTCAGCTTGTAAACCAAAAGGAGCTGAACCGGCCGGTTGATGATGAACCACATGACCTAAAGTATCCGAAATAAACCGGAGGTGATGGTCTGATGAAGTTGTACCTTCGTAAGCAAATTGTGGTACTCTTCTGTTGAATAAACCGCCGTAAGGTGATGGTGTTGGTGGGAGAAGAAAAGGGTCGACGTGGTGGTGGTGGTGAACCGGGTTGAAGGGTTGAACCGGTGGGAGAGTCCAAGGTAGAATTTGAGACATTTCTGAGTTGCTTGGGAAATGAACCGGATTTATATTGAAACTTTGTGGCTGCATATTTTCTTGATTTGATTGTTGTTGATGTCGAAGTAGTAGTTGTTCTTGAATACACTGTTGAAGATTATGTATAGCTTCAGAACAATTTCCTTGTTGATCTTCTTGATCTTTCCTATCAGACATAACATATATATATATATATATATATATATATATATATATATATATATATATATATATATATATATATATATATATATATATAGTATGTATATATATTTTATGTGTAGATAGGTAAAAATTTGATCTTTTTCTATCCAAAAACAATACAAAATAAGTTTGATTTTTCAAGAACTTTAGACAAAGAATGAAAAAGTTATAGTTTAACCAAAGAAAAGGGTATAACAAACTTAGATTTTGTGACAAACAAGGTTCGTTTATTAATAATCAAGAATGAAAAAGAATATTAACCAAACTTGGATTTTATGACAAAAGGGGGGATTTTACAAAAGGGATTTTCAAGGGAATAAAACACAAAAAGAGGAAGTAAGTAAAAGACAGACCTTTGCTTTGCTTTGCTTTGATGTATAGAGATGAACAAACTGAGGATTTTTGTTTTTTTGAGAAAAAAGGGTCTTTTTTTTGTGCCTTTCAACTTGTTCTTCTAACTTGGTATGTATAGTTTCTTTCACTGAAAAAAAGCTTTTGTTTGTGTGTAGTGTTGAATGGCAATGGAAATGACCCTTTTTATCCTAAGCATCAACTAGCTTTTTTCAAATCTCTTTTGTGGTTTTCTTTGTTGGTATCTTTTTGTTTTTTTTTTCTTTAAAAAAATGGACCCTCTTTTTTTTTTCTTTTTTTTTTTCAGTATGTATAGTCTGTTCTCTTTCATATATTTACCCCACTTTTTCTTCTCTCCACTCCTACAATATATAGAGGGTATACAAAGTACTGGCAGTCTTCTTTCCTTTCTCTTTACGGCATTCTTTTTTCTCTCTCAACTATCTATTTCTGTAGCTATCACACTAACTGGTGATTTCTCTCTCTTTCTCCTCTTTGTTTTGTTTTATTTATTTTTCCTATAGAAACACATGAACAATACATATTTACTACGTAGTGCTTCCTTTCAATTTATTTGTCTTTGCTTGACTTGATACGAATTTTAATAAATAAATAAAAAAATTTGAAACTTGCGATCTTAGCTATATATGCCATAACATTTGCAAAACAATAAAAAAAAATTGAAACTTATGTACCATCAAAACGGACAAATTCTATAGCCAAACATAAAAATAATCTTATTTAGCGACAAATTATCAAGAAATTTTGTTAGCTACGAGCAATTTAGTGAGAGACTAGCGACAAAATTCGTAGCGAATTCTAATTTTTTTGTAGCAATGGTCTAAAACAAGTTATAGCATTCGCGTAACTATAAAAGTATTACATTAAGGAGATATAGGAATGTGTCAATCCTTTTGAAAAAACTAATAAAGAAATAATGTCAATTTTTTTTAAACGGACAAAGTAATAGTATATAAGTACAACAACAACAACAACTCAGTGAAATCTCACTAGTGGGGTCTGGAAGGGTAATGTATACACAGACATTATCACTACCCCGAGGGAATAGAGAGGTTGTTTCCGATAGACCCTCGGCTCCAAAAGACGTAAAGAGGCAAAAAGGGAAAAAGAGAAAAAGATGCAACATATCAGTATCATCAATAGAAACCATAAAAATAAATAATAGCATCACAAGCACCAGTAAATAAATGAAAATCAAAACAATAACCAATAGCGAGTAAAAAAAAGGCCAGGCACTATAAAAAAACGGAAGAATAGTATAAAAACAACTTAAACCACTAGCAGTGTAATACAAGAACGTAATACACTAACCTCACTCAGGTGTGAAGTAGAAAGTAATAGTATATAAGTTGAGTACTAAAATTAATTATGAAAGTAGAAGCATGTTACTTTGTGATTGATTCAAAGTATATAATTAGAGTCTGTGAGTAATGTTGCTGCAGCAGAAAGAAAGAAAGAGAGAACGGAGGGAGCAGAGATACAACACAGTGAACGCACAACACACGGATTGTCGACCGACCAAAGACAACTATAATAAGTAGTAATAAAGTTTTAGTTACTGATGAAGAAATTTAATTTATATTATCAAAGACAACTATAATAATAAAGATAATAGAGATAGCTAGGATCCAAAATTTAAATTTAACATACTTAACTTTATTTTACGTGCTTACCATTAAAGTCATCGCACTTTTAAAATTGTAAGTTCATGATTTGATATTTATTGAGATTTTCACTAAATTTTTCACCTATATATTTAGGTTCAGTGTTGAAAATATTAAGATCAATTGTATATGGTGAATCAACCTCTATCCGCATCTGAATTGATATGTAAATTTTTTTAATGATATGGTAAGTTAATAATACTTTCAAATTACAACAGAACAAAAGATTCCAAGTATCTTATCTGCTTAAATTTTGGTAGATAAATTCCGCTAGTTGTCCTGATAGAAAATATTAGCAAATATTTTATGAAATAACCGAGATACACGTAAATCAACCCAAATACGACCTATCAAAAAATGCAAATTTGTCGTTACCAATTGTATTGTACTGTATTGTTACTTTAAATACAATATTTGTTTTGATTGTTATTTAAATTTTTACTGTATCGTACCGTTAAATACGTCGTCACGTAACTACGAAAAGTGTCACTTTATGAAATGCCAGATTTGATATGGTGGCGTCATTACCTTATTTTTTTTCTCTCATCATGCACTTCCTTATTATTAAATAATTATATTTTATTCTTTATCCTGCTTTTTTATAGAATAATTTTGTTTTGTATTTTATTTTTTCTAGGTAATGTTGCAAGTTTATTCTTCATATTGTTGATGCATGATATCATGAAATGATAATAAACAATACAACTAATCCAAACGTTATATTCATTAAACAATATAATACAATACAATACAATATGACACATTATGAAACGACGGGTAACAACCATCCAAACAAGCTGTTATAGAAAAAGAAACTAAAATAAGTTGTTTTTTTGTATATATTTGTTTATTCAAGTGTGTGAGTGTGTGTAAGGGATCATGAGAGAGATAGAATAGGAAAAAGGTAGTTTAAAGAAGTTTGGGTATGGTATTAGTAGGTTTTGGGTCAAGCTCCCACGTTCTTCTATATTATTATTCTCTCTTTCCATAGAGAAGTAGGCTATTTTCCACGCCAACCCTTTCTGCTTCCCCAAGACCCATGTAATCATTGTGTCTTGGAACACACTCCTCCCCCCACCCCCACCCCCACCCTCACCCCCTCTTCTTCATTTCTTCACTCATCTACTATAGAGGGAATTGGAATTGGCCATTGTTACAACTACATATTGAGTTTGTCTTCACATTCCATAGTTCTATTCCTCGGTTTCAGTTGCATATATTCATGACATATTTAATATAGTTTTATGCTCTTTTGAAATTATTATATCCTACTTTGAATTGAATGACTACACTTGAACCTACACTAATTAGATCGATATATCTTTTTTTTGAATTTCTTCCTTTTGAGCCAACTTCGACGTGTCAGCTTAGTTATCATCATCAAACCACTTACTTGATGTCTAGCTTCCCAACTGATAGACGATTCCTTTTCCCCCAAATCAATAAAGAAAGGAGACGTAAGTTAATTCTTTCGAAGAACCGGAAGCGAAGCGCTATGCCGGGGTGGGGGACGGAAAAAGGTTTCACTTCGATATCTAGTACTCACGTTAAACTTTAGTTAATTTAAATTTGTACAGAATAAAATTCACTAAAAAGAAAAATGCTTTTACCAAGATTTTTTTGTATTTTGTGGAGATCGAGAATTAAGGTAAAAGGTTAGTACTCCATCCGGTCCAAAATAAGTGATTTTTTGGATGTTTTCACACAGATTAAGAAATCCACCTTGTAGCATTAATTAGCAATGAAATTGACCATATTGACCTTTACTATCTCACATAAACACTCCTAACACATATTCCAACACTAGTTACTCCAAGGACAATGTAGGAAAAAAATAATTAATTTATTCTTGAAATCTGAAAAATCACTTATTTTGGACCACAAGAAAAAGGCCAAAAAATTACTTATTTTGGACCGGAGGGAGTAGTTAATAGAGTGTGTGTCGTCCCCATACGTAGTAATAGTAGTTAGCCTTGTATTCTATTATTGGTAATTTCTATTACTATTTTTTGATCATTTTGCTTCTTTTCTTATTATCTTATATTGTTACTGCTTTCTTTTTTCCTTTCCTTGAGCCGGTGGTCTATTGGAAATAACATCTTTACCCTTAAGGTAGGGGTAAGATCTGCGTACATACTAACCTTTTCAGACTCCACTCGTAAGATTACACTGAATTTATTGTTGTTATTGTTGTTCATAGCTCGAACATGAGATCGCTATTTTTTAATTTCCTTTTGAAATTAACTTGTACCTTAAAAGTGTAAAGCTCTTACATTACCCGTATATCTTGTTATAACAAATAATTTCCTTTATTTTTCAGCTTAATGATCTCACTTTTATTAACAATTACAAGTTATTATTGTTTAGATGATCCGATCGTATTAAAAAAAATTATATTGCTGGATATATTATAGAATTTAAAGGTGATATTTTTTTTATTTTTTTAATAAACTGTACCTGTCATTTTGAACTCAAGGGGTTCTTTATTCTCTAGTCTATTGGTTGGGAATTGGCAACAGATTTCGCACTAGGTAAAGGAATACTTAGGCTACCACAAGCTTATACTATTATAGTATCACTTTTATCAAGTTGTTTGCTGACATAAGTTACAAGTTCTAAAATGTTGTCTCTACTTAAGTTGTGAGGTTTGGTGTGATTCTATACTGACATCATGTTGCATTATGATACTGGTTTTTAATTATTCAAATATTTTGGTCAATTGCTATATATATCATCAAATTAACTTCAATGACTATATACAAAACAGTATTTAGAGCCAGAAAATTAATTACGAGTATAAGTTCTATACATTGTTAGTAAAAAAAAAAACTTCTATTATCAAGTTAGTCAAATGATATTAAGTTTCCTTATAATTGTGAGATTTATAATCTTAAAAACAAAATAGATTACCAATTACAATAAATAAAAGTAACTTGATGGTATAAAAAAGTTTATACTACCAATAGGCAGCATGGTATACTAAACTCTTTCTATGCGCGGGTCCGAGAAAGGGTCGGACTATATATGTCTTTGTAAGCAGCCTTACAGCTCGAACGCGGGATCTCCTGAACAATATATATACTAATTACCCTAATCTCTGAAAGACCAAAATACTAAAAAAAAATAATGGATATTTTCAAATGTGACAATATAATGTGGTATAATATCCAATGCTCAAGAGGTGGCTTTCTAGTTTGTTCTTTCATGTTTGGGGTTGCAACAAATTATGTTTATTTCTTATATTTTTTTCGTCTGTAAGGGTCTATTTTAGTCAAATATGCATAAAGCTCCAAAGCTGTTTTTCAGAAATGATTATAATACTTACAACCAAAAAAAATGACTGACTAAGAGTGAATTGAGGAGAAAAACTTGCTTTTATCCTGAGATGTCTTGACCAACAGAATCTGACTAATTACACAGATCATAAGAAATTTGGCTGAGTAAAGTTAATACAAATATCATCAACCCCTGCGCTCTCTTCTTTATTTACCCTATATCTTGGAATACTAAAGAGCTTTATTGATTAAGTAATTAAACTGACCAAAAAAAAGTTAATACATCTTCCCTGATTCATATATCAGGGAAGATATATGTTTACTAAAATTCTTGCAAACCTCTTAAGAATAAATTAAACAGCTTAATTTGATCATAAGAACATTTTTGTGAACAATCCGTTATTTCTCGTTAGACGTATCACACTTACTAATTGAAACAATAAGGGTAAATATGAAGGAAAAAAAATAATAAGAAATGATTTCAAGTTTTTCTAAATTGTCAAATATTTTGAACTAAATTCAGTTTTTTGGCTCTATTGGAGAGGGAATCGTTGTTACCCTTAGGATCAAGAATTTACATTATCTTAATATTCAAGAAAATGAGTTTCTTTTCATTACCTAGAGAAAAAGATAAACGTGGATATATTCGCAACACTGGCCTCCATGATAAATATTTTTGAGGAAAAATCTAAACAAGTATCATGATATATAGTACGTACAAAAAAGCAACTTAGTACATAAAGGGCAACGCAGCGCATGGAATATTCTGTATTCATGCAATGTTCGAAAAAGCATCGTACCCCAAGAGAATATGAAGTAGGCAGTCTACTCTAATAAAAGCATAACTGATTGATTTATTAAAGCAGCTTGGTATATATATGTTTTGTGAAAATTAAATGAGGAATAGAGAAAATCTTCTATAAGTCCGTGAGTTACCAAATTTTCCAGAGAATAAAGATTATTTAGGTCACTGTTGTATGTGGCAAATTTGAACAAACACTATATGTAGGAATAATAACCTATGATTCTATGAACCAACATTTGAAGTAGGAATAAAAACCCTATATTATTCACATGAAGAAGAAAAACATGTTCATTTCCAATGTCTCTTATTAGTGCTCTTCCTACTCTATTTTTAGTACGGATTTCCCTTATACTTTTCACATTGTCAGGTCACTCCTCAATTGTCTCTCTGCTATTGCAAGTACTATTCTTTTTCCTTTTATAAATTTCCTTTTTGTTTTGTGAGGGAATGGAAAAGGAACGAATCAAGTTACTGCATGGCAACAACTACGCACATTTAACTAGATATATCGGGTTTGAGGTTTGCGTATGGGAAATATTATAGTAGGGAGCGATTCTCTCTTGTGAGTAGTTCTTATGTGACATGAATCCGAATTAATTAGGGCACTTATATAAATATTGTATACCGTATAGATAACTATGCAATATAGTCTTAATCCTTAAATCTAATTAGTATTGCCTATAAGCAAATAAGGTGAAGATTTTAAATTGGAGATGAATCAAGAATTTTACACCATTTATCATTCAAGATATTACGCGGAAATATGAATCCAATCTTGATCCTTAAATCTAAATATTGTCTATAAGCAAATACAGAAAAAAAAATGAATTAGATGATTAGAGTTGAATCTAGAACTTTACACCATTATGAATTTCAAGGGATTTTAAGCAACCAAAATTCAGACAAAGGGATTTTAAAAAGATAATTCAAGTCCAAAATTCAAGCACGCAATTTATAGTAATTTTTGAGTCATCTTTGAGGCTACACTGAGAGCTTCACTTATGTCAAAGAGATCCAATTACATACACAAATATCTATACTTATTTTTGTCCTATTTGCATGGTATAAATATTCGATATTTATTTTTATTTTATTTGGACCGTATTATTTTTTGAAATTAAAGGAGAGCCTTACAATAAAGATAAAATTATCTTCCAGTGACTTATAAGTCACGGGTTTAAATTGTAAAATCAGACTGTATATATCACACCTCTTGAAATACGACTGTCTTTCTTATGTATATGCGGGATACTTCATGCACCGAACTGTCCTTTTTATTATTTATTGAGAATTATATATATAAACCCCTTTGAATCATGTAGAAGCTAATGGAAGCCTTCTTTTTTGTAACTATATGGTGGTCACACGCATGGCTACTTTGGTCCCCATTGTTTTAACCTTTTTAGCTAGGGCTCCTTTTTCCTGTACTTATGTTTTTTTATTAAGTCTTTCCTAATTCAAAGATTTGATGATAGCTAGTAGCACAAGCACTAGCCAAAAGGAAGAAAAAAAAGGAAAAAAACCTGTATATTATTTATTAAAATAAAAGCTCCCTCCCCTTTGTTTGTGGGGATTATTATGACATCAGTCTCATGCTGTCATGACGTTTGTTCTCCCTAAGCAACAAGTGATTAATTAGTCTTGAGAAACCAACTCCTCATGTCTTGGCTAATTATAAATATTAGTGCTCTTTAATCACCTTTTCACCGTTTTGGCTAATTACAATGGTTTTGTTTAACTTTTTGTAGAGTTTGAACAAAAAGGTAGACAAAGGACATGGCCAAAATTAGTTTATAATTTTGTCTTAAAGTATGGAACTTTTACATCTAATTTTATCCTAAATATTTATTGCCCCTATGACATTTCTAAAGGTTAGCCGCATGCCTCTCTCACATTACTAACATTATTATTGTTTTTTTTTCCACATTTCAGGTGGTTTGCACATGCTGAGATTGCATGTAACTACATTTTTGTTAGTTACTCTCTCCGGTTCACAATAAGTGATCAGTTTCCTTTTAGCATGCTCATTAAGAAAATGCTAAATCCTATACAAAAATATCTAGTATAACTAAATCACTCTTATTAAATATTGGTCACATAGTTATAGTGAGGAGTGAGAAAATTTTTTAGGAATATGTACATAAGGGTAAAAGAGTAAAAACAAATTGAATTTTTTATTGATTACCTAACTGGACACTTGTTTTGAATCAAAATGAAAAAGTAAACTGGTCACTTATTGTGAACCGGAGGGAGTAATTTTCTTGCCTTTTTTTTTAAAAAACTTTTTTTTTGGAGCAAGATGTCTTTGTGTTCAACCAAATACTAAAATCTTCTTCAAGAAGAAAGACAAAAAAGTCTCTATGTCCAAGTTATTATAACAAATAACAATAATAATTTCATTCGTCCACTTCTTGTTTTTTGCCCCGTGTCCTGAACTCGTTTTAAGGTTTGACTAATTTAGATTCACCTCAGGAAATTCTATTACGAAAATAAAGCACTCCTTACCAAAAAAACAACTTCGATCCTTCAGTTTTCGTTCGAATTAGAAACTTCCTGGAAAAAATTAGGGATCACATAATTATTATTTTTTTTTATTTTTTTTTGCCTTTATAGAATACCGATAATGTCATTGCAAATATATAGAGTAGCCTCTCAACAAATTGATTTGCTGCTTCTAATCGTTTATCCATTTCACCATTCTTGAATTGTGTAGATCAAGTAGAACTTTAATTTGTGTCAATGTTAAGGAAGTTATGCAGAAAACTAATGCTCTCTCTGTCTTTCTCTTTTTTCTTTCTATTAACAAGGTTTAAAGCTTTCCCATTGTTGAGACATATAATATCATTAAATAATTAAAAGTGTGTTCCGTCAAGAAGTTAATTAAAATTTTAGATAGGATAATCACACACTTTTATCATAGTACCAGAGAGCCAAGTTTGGTCCTCTAATTATTTTGGATCTCAAGATTAGTTCTTTCAAGTTTTTAATTTCTAATTATTGCAGTTTTTATAGATTATATTCTTGAAATTCTTATATGAGGGGAGTTCACATATGCAATTCAAAACGTTGCAGCCACCATTAAGCTGAGGAGAGCTTGATGGAAACCCTGATTACTTTTTTATTTCCTCATAAGTTTTAATTAAGTTAGATAATCAAAGAATATAAACTGATAAATGGTTCAACTAATCTGTAGAAGCTGAATCTATTATTTGTAATATATATATTCCAAAAAATCAATTCAGGTTTCTTTTTGTTTCCCACCCAGTGTGCGTAACACCCCATACTTTAGACAGTGTTCCACATTGGCAAAACACAAGAGAGACATTGGATATATAAGTTAGAAAGCCTTAGACCCTGATGACGCGTTTTAAACCTGTGAGGACCTAGGCCCATAGCGGAAAATATCACTAGCGGGTTGAGCTGTTACAGATGGTATCAGAGCCACATTTGTGTCAACCTTGCCGATGGCGGGTCAGAATTCAAATGAGTTTAGTCAAAAGGCGGGGCAAACCTTAGTGCTGAGTCTAGGTGAATCCCATGCGGTGGGGCAAACCTCAACGAGGACGTTGAGTCCACAAGCTGGGGTGTATGTAACACTCCAAACTTTAGACAGAGTCCCACATCGGCAAAACACAAGAGGGATGTTGGATATATAAGTTAACAAGTCTTAGGCCATAATGACTCATTTTAAACATTTGAAGGCCTAGGCCCAAAGCGGACAATATCACTAGCGGGCTGGGCTGTTATAGAGGCCAAACCCACATGATTTTACCCAAAAGGCCTCTAGGTCGAGCTCTAATGGAGAGTTTATAAAGAATGGAAGAAATCCTATTTTTGGACGGTTTTAAATCACTGGCGTCAGGCCTTTTTTGCGTTCGCGAAGGGCCTGCCGCGTTCGCAAAAGGCAGCGACCAAAAGGCCTACGCATTCACAAGTACACCCACGCGTTCGGGAAGGCTGCTCCCCCCAGGCCTCTGCGTTCGCGTAGAGTAAAACTGGTCCCCCCCAGGTCTAAACCTTACGCGTTCGCGTAAGTATGGGCGCGTTCGCGAAGGGCAAGCCCCCCTACTCTGCGTTCGCGTCCATCCCATCGCGTTCGCGTAGAACAAATCCTCCCCCAATATCAATTTCCTCTTCGCGATCGCGAAGCATAATATACCAGATGACAGCTGAAGCTAAAAACTAGATTTTTTTTTAAGTTCAAATGTTCCATAGGCTATCCAAAACTCACCCGATTCTTCCCAACCAAAGATGCACATAAGTCTAAAAATATTAAACATACTCGCTCGCGCGATCAAAACACCAAAATAACACCTAGAACTATGCATCGGACACCAAAACGAATGAAATTTTCAATAAAACTTAAGAACTTTCATTTTAACAGCTGGACGTCTGAATCATGTCAAATCACTTTCGTTTTACACCAAATTTTGCAGACAAGTCATAAATATAGTAATGGACTTATACTAAGTTCTGGAATAAAAATACGGACTCGGTATCAATAAAGTCAAACATCGGTCAAATTTATGAATTCTTTAAACCTTTAAAGTTCAAATTTTTAACAAATTGCGATAACTCGAGTTAGGGACCTCCGAATACGATTTCGGGCATATGCCCGAATCCCAAATCTCGATGCGGACCTACCAGAACCGTCAAAATACGGATCCAATACGTTTGCTCAAAACGTTGATCGAAGTCAACTCATATACATTTTTAAGGCACGAATTCACATTTTAATCAATTTTTCATGTAAAATTTTTTCGGAAAAGGCACTGACTATGTACGCAAATCGAGAAAGGCTAAAAGAAGTTATTTAAGGTTTCAAAATATAGAATTAAGATTTAAAACTTTAGATGACCTATCGGGTCATCACATTCTTCACTTCTAAAATAACCGTTCGTCCTCGAACAAACATAGAAAAGTACTTGGACTAGTGAAAAGGTGTGGATATCTACTCTACATGTCCGACTCGGACTCCCAATAGGCTGCCTCGATTGTCCGATCTCTCCACTGCACTCGAACTGAAGGATAACTCTTAAATCGCAACTATCAGACCTGCCAGGCTAGAATAGCTACCGGCTCCTCCGCGTATGTCAAATCCATGCCCAATTGGACTGAGCTGAAGTCTAACACATAGGACGGATCACCTTGATACTTTCGAAGCATGGGCACATGAAACACCGGATGGACTGCTGATAAACTAGGTGGCAATGCGAGCTTGTAGGCTACCTCACCCACTCTCTGAAGAATTTCAAAAGGCCCGATGTACCTAGGGTTCAACTTGCCATTCTTTCCGAACCTCATCACACCCTTCTTAGGTGAAACCCGGAGCAATATCCTCTCTCCGACCATGAATGCAACATCACGAACTCTACGGTCAACATAATTTTTCTGTCTAGAGTCTAGACTGAGCTGTGCGAAGTCGATCCTGAATAATCTTGACCTTATCCAAGGCATCCTGTACCAAATCTGTACCCAACAACCGAGCCTCCCCCGACTCGAACCATCCAACTGGCGAACGACACTACCTCCCATATAATGCCTCATAGGGAGCCATCTGAATGTTCGACTGGTAGCTATCGTTTTAGGAAAACTCCGCAAATTGCAAGAACTGATCCTAAGAACCCCCGAAATCTTTAACATAAGCGCGAAGCATATCCTCCAATATCTGAATAGTGCGCTCGGACTGTCCGTCTGTCTGGGATGAAATGTTATGCTCAACTCAACCTGTGTGCCCAACTCACATTGTACTGCCCTCCAGAAGTGCGAGGTGAACTGCGTACCCCAATCAGAAATGATGGACACAGGCACACCGTGAAGACGGACGATCTCGCGGATGTAGATCTCAGCCAACCGCTTTGAAGAATAGGTAACTGCCACAGGAATGAAATGTGAGATGACGAATACTTATGCGTTGTTGTTGGGTTTAAGTATGCGGGCTGGACTGTTACAGTGTGTGACATCTGTATTGGAGCCCCGAATGATCTGTATTCGCGCTACGTAAGATTCATTTAAGGGGAGGAGCTCCTTATTAGGATTTTTTCAATTTTCAAAACTCGAATCGGAGACCTTTCAATTAAGGATGGAGGTATTCTATCCATCCCATTGTAATCCTTGGTGGTGATTAATTCAGGTTCTTTGCAAGGAGCCATGAATTATAACTAGAGAATGATCCATTCTCAGAATAATCCAACTTCTTACGGCAAAATGCTGTACTTTAAAGCTGTACAATAGCATTAATTTAATTGGAGGGCTAGAAAATTAGTTTCCAACTTCCCCACTGCCCATAAGATCTATATTAAACGTAACTTAGGTACAGATCATAAAGCAAAAGAGATAATTTAATTATTCCCTTTTACATTATGAACTTACTTATTGTCCCTTACTATTATTTTAAGCAAAAGTTATTTGCTACAGAACAAATTTTCTAAAAGTCACTTTCAGTTTCAACTTAGATAACCATTAAATTTGAAAAGTGTGTTGCTAAAATATACATCCTTTTAAGATAAATCAGTCGTGTCCAAAAACCTTTGAATATATTTATTTACTTATTTTATTCAATATATATATATGATCAAAGGCCTTTTAAGAAAAATACGAATCCCAAACCAACCAGAGGAAGAATCTATAGATGGGAACTCCAATGGAGAAGTTGGTTAACTGAAGATTTGCCACTAGATAGAGACCAACATACCTAACTACTTATAAAGTAAATTTTAAAAATGGCACTTACCGCCAAATGTATGAATAAGAAATTCTAAGAACTCTAAATTTTATCATCACATATGTACCAAAGCATAAAATATACGTACAAGTAATTTTAGCAACAGAATTTAAGGAGTATATAATAATTCATTTACTGGAATGTATACATGGGGTTATCAAAGTTTGTCGATTACAAAAAGGAAAGGAAAGTAGGAATAACTTTTGTTAGAACTGTACCGGCTATGTATAGGATAAAATATGCTCATATTAAATGCTTGCATATTAAAGCCACATGTGAAGTTGAAGACAGATGGAAAGCGAGGCACATAGCAACCAGGTTCGAAGGCAACAATCTTGTTTGTTCCTATAGACATGTGATTTTTGACACTCCCCAAGATATTACACATTTTAGTATTTAAATATTTAGTTTAGGCCTAATATCACTATTTCAATTAGTTGTGACTCTTTTACTTCATTTGTCACAAAATAAAAATTACAAAAAATATATATATTTTTTCTTTATTTAGGTAATTAATATTTTATTTTGTTACTTTCAATTTATTTACCTTTCATAAAATTGAAAAATACAAAAAAATAGTTCCATCTTTCTTTATTTAATTCACGCATTAAGTATTTTAGAATGATATATTACTTTGAACCTATTTTATTTTAATATAATCTTTCAAAATACCAAAAATAGTTTCATATTTTATGTATAATTTAGTTTAATTAGTTAGATTAATTTTTGCATTATGTAGTATATTTATCTTATATTAAAAAGAACTTAAATAAGATTTGGACATTTATTTTTAGCCCAATTTTAAGATCCAAATAGGAAGCCCAATACCCAATACCCACTAACCCTTCCCTAACGCTTAAAACCTTCTTCTTTGACTAGCCTTAAGCTCCTGAACAAGAGGACAGCCGAAACCCCAATTCTTCGACACCACCGCACCTCCTCTGTCTTCTTCACCCCAGCAATGCCCAGCAACATCCGCCACTCATCTCTACCTTCAAATATCAGAACCTCACATATGAACCTCACGATAAACCACTGTCCTTCTCACCATAAGGACCGGCTGAAAACAACTTCAAAATAACATAAAAATCCAATTCAAATCAGCCTCGCCGTAACCCTGAAAACGCATCAAATTTCAATTCCGGTCAGCTTTTTGAGCTTCGGCATTCTCCGGTCGAGTTCGAGTTTCTGTCTGCAGTTCATTATATTTTGAATTCAAAGCAGTGATATAATTAATTTCCAGTTATATTGAGGTATATATCTCGCTCTTCTCTTCAATTATGTGTGCCTTTACCATTATTTTGATGAATTGAAGCCATCTGATGCATTTGTGTTTGAGATTACATGTACATTTCTTTCGCTGGGATTCTTATTGTTTCCAAGTGCACTTTGTTTAGTGTTAAGGGCTACTGCTGAATCATTAGACTATTAATAAGCCTAATTAAGAGGAAGAATAATGAGATAGTGCATTGAAAGCTTCCAATTAAAATGAGCCTGGGACTGGCAAACCTTGAAAAAAAATTTTTGGCCAAGATTAGTGAAATGGATTTGGGACGTGATGTTGGAATTAAAAAGAAACAGAACTGAGATTTGAATACTATACATTTATTAATTTACCCGCTAGGAGCATGCTAGGCCGCCATCATATGGGTAGGCAAACTTTAGGATTTTTATTAGTTTTGAGGCGAGAGGTCATTCCTTAGTTAAATTTATCTGGGGAATGCCCCAAGGGATTTGTATATATTTTATTTCAAGGGTATGCCCCTAAGTGAATGTAATTGGAGGCCGTGACGAACATCTTAGAAGAAATAGCGTAGGATAATTAGAACTTTAATCTTTCTTCTTTTAATTTTCTTTCATTTAGGTGGGGACGACCTCGAGCCTCTTTTGATTGTTTATTTTCTTTTGTGTGTTATTACCTCAATTCGAATATCTTAAAAGCCAACTTGATCATGTATGCCACCGTACTAGTTACGGGACTCGGGGAATGCCTAATACCTTCTCCCCAAGTCAAATGAACCCCTTACCCGAATCTCTGGTGCGTACTTGGTTTTAGAGTCTAAAATGTTTTAAAAAGGAAAAATCGTTTTTTAAAAAAAAAAAGGTGACCTAGCACACCGAAATCAAAGTCAGGTGGTGACTCTGAGTTATTTTCCTTTTGAATATAATTTTTGTCATGTTCTAATTGGAAAACCCTTTTCAAACTTTAAAAATCTTTTTATTATTTTTAAGAGGTTTAGTGAGTTTGTTGTAAAAAAAAGGGGGTGTGACATCTCTGGCGACTCTGCTGGGGAGTTACAGGTTTGAGCTGATACTTGATTTTGTTGGCTTTTTAGGATATTCGGTTGAGATTTTTTATGTTTTCTTTATTTGATTTATTTTTGTCGCTTTATTTGCTAGTTGTTTTATGTGTTTACAGTTTTTTTCCTTTATATGTTACTGCTTTATAACTGTCATCATATGCATTACCAGGTCAATTCTTTCTGCAACAAGTCTCGGAGTACGCATCGCGTACACGAACTCTTTGTTGAGTCACCCTTATTTTAGGAGGGGGGCCGTCAGACGTATGGAGTGGGTGGAAAGCTTGAGCAGCCACTATCGACCATACGCTCTACCGAATTGCCTTGTTAGTGGACCCCAAACTTAGGTCAGCCTTGTCACACCCCTTTTTTGCAAACTTCACTAAACCCTCTTAAATTAATAAAAGGATTTGTAAAGCTCAAAAGGGTATTCAAATTCGAAAGTGATAAAATTGTTTTCAAAAGGAAATAATTTAGAGTCGCCATATGACATTGGTTTCGGTGTGCCGGGTCACCATTTTAAAAAACAAATGATTTTCCTTTTAAAACACTTTGGACTCCAAACTAAGTCTGCGCCAGAGATTAGGGTAAGGGGGTTCATTTGACTCGGGGAGAAGGTGTTAGGCACTCCCCAAGTCCTGTACCTAGTACGGTTGCATACTTGATCTAGTCGGCTTTTAAAATATTCATGTTGAGGTAAAATCACAGAAAACCAAAATGAATACACACGAGGCTCGAGGTCGTCCCCACCTAATAAAAAATAAAAAATAAAAATACTACGAGTTCTACTTTCGACCTCCAAATACAAATGCTTCGGGACATACCCCGGATAAAATATATACAAATTTCGCGGGGCATTCCCCGGATAATAAACTAAAAGTAACGACCTCTCGCCTCAAATAAAAATGAAATTAAAAAAACCTAAGATTTACCTACCCGAGTGTGGTCGGCCTAAATATACTACTAGCAATCCAAACAAATAAAGTAAAATAATTAACATGATGGATTCGATTTTCATTCTTGTTGTCCGCCCCCACGTTCAAAACAACGAAAATGCTAACTTTGTTTGGCTATGCACAATGTTATATCGTTCTGACAATTAGTACAACCACAAAACATCCCAAGACAATTAAAACATATAAAAACAAAGAAAGCCTAAACGCGCCCTCTACCTTCCTTCCCTACTAAGTACACTGAAAACCCTGCAACTATCTCACCACTAACACAAGCCAAGGTTCCCACTACTGTTGCTCTTTCCCCTCAACGCACCCCAGGCTTCACCCCTTACCACAATTACCCTGGCACTCCCTCCCAAATTTTCTATGCTTCATCAGCCAAAACAACCGTATTCCCAGCTCCAGATACGCAATACTATGCCCTGGAACCCACTTTCAAAGTCCCAGATCCTTATTCCTACACTCCTCACTTTGAGCCTCATGTTGAAACTGAGAAACCACCCAAGAACGCGGAGCAGGAGGAGATATTTAGGAAGGTAAAAAGTCTTGAGCAATCATTGAGAAATATGCAAGGGTTAGGAAGCCAGGTGAGTGTGGCTTATAAGGATTTGTGTTTGTTCCTTGATGTTCAACTGCCTGCCGAGTTCAAGATGCCCAAGTTTGACTTGTATGGCGGACATAGGGATCTTGTAGCTCATCTGAGAGGTTACTATAGTAAAATGAGAGGCGCCGGGGGAAAAGACGAATTACTGATGGCGTACTTCAGCCAGAGTCTGAGTGGGGAAGCTCTAGAATGGTATACTTGCCAAGATGCCAGCAGGTGGTACACATGGGACGATTTGGCTCAAGGCTTTTCTCGGCATTTTCAATACAACATAGACATTGTCTTGGATCGCATATCCCTGACCAAGGTAGAAAAGAAGCCCAGTGAAAGCTTTAGAGATTATGGTTTCCGATTGAGGGAGCAAGCTACACGGGTCAATCCTCTGATGGAAGAAGATGAGATGGTTGAATACTTTCTTCAAGCCCTGGTGCCTACTTACTTCGGCCATTTGATCTCAGCCATTGGTAAGCCTTTCAATGATGTGGTAAAGATGGGAGAAATGGTGGAAGAGGGACTGAAGTCAAGCAAGATCATGAGCTATTCTGCCTTAAAAGCCACAACACAGGCAATCAGAAGAAACATGATGATGTTGCCATGGCTGTATCAGGATCGCGACATAGCCCAATGGGCCTGCATCACCAATATACTCAACCTCGACCCCAACCCCAAACCTATTCCCGAGCTCCACATAATCCACATCAGTACTATCCTCCGAACAACGTCCAGTCATTTGTTCAACCACTAGGTCACTTCTTATGGTGAGCACCGGCACCGCATAATACTCTTTCGCCTTCACAACATTGTCGAGCACCCAACAACCCTAGAAAACAGGGGAATAGAGGGGAACAAAGGCAAAGAAATAGTTTTACGCCAATCGGAGAATCCTACACAAGCTTGTTTGAAAAGTTAAAACAGTCTGGCCTGATTGAGCCGCTCCTTGGCCATACTCCACACCCATATGCAAAAGCTTTTGATCCTACTGTACGGTGCATGTACCACTCTAATGTCCAAGGGCATAGCATTAAAGATAGTCGTGATTTGAAAAGGGAGATAGAAAGAATGATTCAAGAAGGGATAATTGTGGTTCAGGACAGTGACACCCAGAACATTGCACAAAATTCTTTACCTGCACATGATGATGCACACTTTGTGGGGAAGATGTGTGGTGACAGGGAGTATGAGAATCCTCTTGGTAACTTGCTGACTGAAGTTAATAATATTGAAATTGGTGAAGGTCCCAGTAATTTTAATGTGCAACCCAGTGGCTAAGATGTCGAGCTTGGTAATTGGAAAGACACTCCTTTCTTGGCTAGAGAGGGAGGAGTTTTGGTGATTTATTTTGTTGTCATTTCTGTTTGTCCGGGTTATTTCAGGGTTGTAATTCGGATATTGTCTTGTGGCTCAAACTCTTCTTCTTCTCCAGTTCGTTTAGTTGTAGTAATTCGTCTAGTGTTATTTAGGATTATTCCAGGGTTGTAACCCATGTCTATTTTGCTTGTCTTGTTCAAATGCCTTTTCATCATCTATCTAATGCAATCTCCTATTTTCTGTTAGTTCTAGTCAGTTTTTATTTAGGTCATTTTTCCTTTTATAGTTATTTTCATGCCGACTCTAGTGACTATGACATGCATGCATAATTCTTAGCCTGATATTGAAAGTTAGTCTAATCATGAAGTAATGACACAATTTTGAATATGATAAAAGGATGCATTTGAGGAAACAATTAAAGATTCATGCATTTTGAGATGACCTGAACTTTGAATTGAGTGAAACTGAGGCAGTAAGTTTGGGAAATCATGAGGTTGATAAGAGCATACAACAAGGAAATGTCTCTCAAGCAGTTTTTAGGTAAATCTGTCAGTGCTGAAATGCATTCTTCCACATCAAGATAAGGTTGAGTCAAGTCTGCTTCGAACTGGCAAAGGTCATTCATTGGGACAAATGTATTGCCCATTGGTACTTTTTGTTTGTGTTGATGCCATCAATAGATACTATGTGTGATTTGTTTGCTTATCTTCAATTGCATTGCATGTTTGTACTTGACATTTTTAAGTTTGGTATGACGAAGGCATTTTATTCTGCTACCCAAACACGTTTATCCTTTGCTACCCATTTTGAGCCCTAATTTTTTGTTTTATACCACTCTTTTGGAATCAAAAAATAGAGTTAGGAACTAGAAAAAGGAAAAGAAAAAGAAGAAAAAAAGGGAAAAGAGAAAAAGAAAAAAAAGAAAAAAGGAGAAAAAAAAGAGAAAAGGAAAAGAAAAAAAACAACTTAGTCTTTTGAACTGCGTTCGACCTGATTCTTGTCACCACAAGATACGTAGGCAGCCTTAGGGTTCGGTCACACCAAATAAAATATTTCATAATCCCACAAAGTCAAGATTGGGGCAGTCTTTCTTAGAA
The DNA here is from genome assembly GCF_000715075.1 of Nicotiana tabacum. Classification (NCBI taxonomy): domain Eukaryota; kingdom Viridiplantae; phylum Streptophyta; class Magnoliopsida; order Solanales; family Solanaceae; genus Nicotiana; species Nicotiana tabacum. The sequence continues at coordinate 7,041,052 of NC_134099.1, read as the reverse complement.
ATTTTCATCAAAGCAAAAATCCACAAAAAAAAAAAATATATCCCCAGACTCCAAAAACTGGGGCAGAAGTTTTGAGCCTTCATGCCACTCTTTTTTTTCAACCCTATCCAAAAGCCTACATTACGGTCCAAAGAAAAACATTCCGACCAATCATTAGGATGCCAAATCAAGTGTGGTGTAAAAGTATGATCTTCCTGCATCAGGAATAATACCTTGTTCTCAGCATAAAGAGAGAAGATGATAAAATGAGAGAGTCTTATCGGTGAAAACCCTCATGAGCACCGAAAGGTGACAGTAAGTTGAGAAAAAGAATGAAAGAGGCTTGATGGTGAAAACCCTTCAAGGCACTATCAGACATGATAATTCGAGCGTTGAAGCCCAGTTTCACAGCTTAGAGGCATAACAAGAGTTGAAGATTAGACTCGCTTGACAGATCAGGCCGCTTAAGCCAAAATGCATGTCATGGTCGGTGGAGATGGCCTTCAAATCATATTAGTTTCTACTTTGCTCTTTTTCCTGGGTTAAAATGTTTTCTTGTTAGATACCATCTCTTCTCGTTTTTCTCCTTATTTTGTTCCTCTCGTTTTGTTTGAATCCCTTCTTGAGTCTGTTTGGTCAGAACAAGTGAGAAATGACTTCAAAATTTGCTACCAGCTTTCCAATTGTACAAAACGGATTTGGCTAGCACATCAAAGTGGCATAAGTCAGGAAAGAATAATATGCGCACTGAGTTGGTAACAATCAACATGCTTTGGGATTCATATGAAATGCAAAGGTTCGGTAAATGTCAATTCATGAGCAAATGCAACGGATAGAGGATATTGATCGAATGGAGCATAGGTGATTTTTTTGTGATAAGTGTTGAAAGAAAATGGGTAGTCGATAACAGGCAAGGTCTTCCAAGTTTAAATTCAAAGTTATCTTAGCAAGTGTAGAAGTAGCCGCTTTCGAGGTCAAAGCCACAAACTAACCACCGTGTTTTAAACTCACAAGTTTTCTTTATTTAAAACAGGGATGAAGGCTTTGTCCATATCAAAAAGTGAATTTTTCAGGTGTAATGCCCCAATTCTGCTTACGCAAAGGCTATTAAGAAGATCACACATCACCCCTAGGAGAAGCACTTCCTAGTCTGGGTTTTTCAGGTTATATTCTTGTTTTAGGAGATGCACTTCCTAAATTGAGATTTTACCCTAGGAGACGCACTTCTTAGCTTTGGTCATTTAAATTCATTTCTAGGAGACACACTTACTAGTTTTGAATCATCGAAGTTTCACCCCTAAGAGACGCACTTCCTAGTTTTGGGTCATTTAAGTTCATTCCTAGGAGACGCACGTCCTAGTTGGAGTCATTGAAGTTTTACCCATTAGGAGACGCACTTCCTAATAGGGGTCTTTCAGATTATACTTATTAGGAGATGCATTTCCTAACTTTGGTCATTTAAATTCATTCCTAGGATATGTACTTCCTAGTTTTAGTCATTGAAGTTTCACCCCTAGGAGACACACTTCCTAGTCTAGGTCTTTCGGGTTATATTTTTGTTTTAGGAGATGCACTTCTTAAATTGAGTTTCACCCCTAGGAGACGCACTTCCTAGGTTTGGGTCATTTAAGTTTATTCCTAGGAGACGCACTTCCTAGCTTGAGTCATTGGAATTTTACCCCCTAGGAGACGCACTTCCTAGTCTGGGTCTTTCAGGTTATATTTTGCTTTAGGAGATGCACTTCCTAAATTGAGTTTCACCCCTAGGAGACGCACTTCCTAGTTTTGGATCATTTAAGTTTATTCCGAGGATACACACTTCCTAGCTTGAGTCATTGAAATTTCACCACCTAGGAGACGCACTTCCTAGTCTGGGTCGTTCAGGTTATATTTTCATTTTAGGAGAAGCACTTCCAAAATTGAGATTTTACCCTAGGAGACGCTCTTCCTAGTTTTGGTCATTTAAATTCATTTCTAGGAGACGCACTTCCTAGTTTTGAATCATCGAAGTTTCACCCCTAGGAGACGCACTTCCTAGTCTGGATCTTTCATGTTTTTTCAGGAGATGCACTTCTTTAATTAAGATTGTACCCCTAGGAGACACACTTCCTAGTTTTTGGTCATTTAAGTTTATTTCTAGGAGATGCACTTCCTAGTTTGAGTCATTCAAGTTTTATCCTTTTATCCTTAGGAGACACACTTCCTAGTTTGGTTCATTCAAGTTTTATCCCTAGGAGACGCACTTCCTAGTCTTGGGTCATTCAAGTTCATTCCTAGGAGACGCACGTCCTCGTCGAGTCTTTAGTTTTGCTCTCCTCATTGCATCAATAACATAGGTGATTTACAGTTTTGCTAATAACTCACAAATCTTCCTAGTGCAAACTGGGGCAGAAAATTTTGTTTGTTTGTTGTTTGATTGCAGGCACCCACCTGGAGAACGAGAGAAGACATTTCAGAGTTATTTCAAGTTTCAAGTCAGTAGCAGGCACCCACCTGGAGAACGAGGGAAGTCATTTCAGAATTCAATTCATGTTAGAAGTAGCAGAAGCTCGCGGCAAGAATGCGAGTCAACAGTCCGAGGTGACCAACAGAAGTAATCTCTATCACAAAAAAAAAAAAAAAGTGAATCCAAAATGCAAAAATTGAGACAAGAGGTGGTTTGCTAAATACATGACTGAGGTCACAAGCATAGTGTGTCCGGTTTTGATCCGAAAAGCTGAAAAAGAATAAACTAGCACCTACAGCTAGCAAGCATCAAGGTTCAAATCAAAAGTCTGCATGAAGAACCATTCAAGACTCAAAATCAAGTTTCAGAAGACTTATAGATAGGAATCTTGTAACTCATAGTTGACATGCTTAGTTAGTCTTTTTCCATTTTGTGATTTTGATGTAATAACAGGACCGTGGATCGGAACCTCGATGGAACGGCACCTCAATCGGCTCTTTACCTCAGTATACTCCACCACTGTCCCTACTTCTGAACTACACGTGGCCTGATTCCTTTATAGCCAAGGATATGTAGGCAACTCAGATACCAGGGCTCGGTCATATTCTCTTCCTTTCTCTTAGTTTTCGGTCTCTCTAAAAAAGGGTCGAGTCAAAAAAACCTGTCTAGTCGTTCTTTGTCTGAAAATACTTCGTATTTCCAGTCAAAGAGGGCAGCTGTAGACATGTAATTTTTGACCCTCCCCAAGATATTACATATTTTAGTATTTAAATAATTAGTTTAGGCCTAATATCGCTATTTCAATTAGCTGTGACTCTTTTACTTCATTTGTCACAAAATAAAAATTACAAAATAATATATATTTTTTTCTTTATTTAGGTAATTGATATTTTATCTTGTTTCTTTCAATTTATTTACCTTTCATAAAATTGAAAAATACAAAAAAATAGTTCCATCTTTCTTTATTTAATTCACGCATTAGGTATTTTAGAAGGATATATTACTTTGAACCTATTTTATTTTAATATAATCTTTGAAAATACCAAAAATAGTTTTATATTTTATATATAATTTAGTTTAATTAGTTAGATTAATTTTTGCATTATGTAGTATATTTATCTTATATTAAAAGGAACTTAAATAAGATTTGAACATTTATTTTTAGCCCAATTTTAAGACCCAAATAAGAAGCCCAATACCCCATACCCACTAACCCTTCCGTAACGCTTAAAATCTTCTTCTTTGACTAACCTTAAACTCCTGAACAAGAGGACAGCCGAAACCCCAATTCTTCGACACCACCGCACCTCCTCCATCTCCTTCACCCCAGCAACGCCCATCAACATCCGCCAGCCATCTCTACCTCCAACTTCCATCAGAACCTCACATATGAAGCTCTTGATTTCCATTTCCTAACAAGTAAAAAATTTGAGCCGTTACTCCACCTTCCATTTTCAATGGATTTCGTTTTTGTATTTGTTTGCTTTCCTCCTATCTTTTTTTCTCAATAATCCATTACAGGCTTCTTTTCCCTTTCATTCAATTTTTTTAACAATCCCAAATGTATTCCTCCATTTCTCTCTTTATCATATTTTTTGGCCTTAGCTTCTGGAATTGTCAAGCGATAAGGAAGTGATCCTTATAAATGAGAGAACGGAGACGACGAGGACAGAGCTAAGGGGAACGATAAACCAATGTCCTTCTCACCATAAGGATCAGCTGAAAACAACTTCAAAATAGTATAAAAATCCAATTCAAATCAGCCTCGTCGTAACCCCGAAAACGCATCAAATTTCAATTCCGGTCAGCTCTTTGAGCTTCAGCGTTCTCCGGTCGAGTTCGAGTTTCCGTACGCGATTCGTTATATTTGAGTTCAAAGCAGTGATATAATTAATTTCCAGTTATATTGAGGTATATTTCTCACTCTTCTCTTCAATTATGCGTGCTTTTACCATTATTTTGATGAATTGAAGTCATCTGATGCATTTGTGTTTGAGATTACATGTACATTTGTTTCGTTGGGATTCTTATTGTTTCCAAGTGCACTTTGTTTAGTTTTAAGGGCTACTGCTGAATCATTAGACTATTAGTAAGCCTAATTAAGAGGAAGATTAACGATATAGTGCATCGAAAGCTTCCAATTAAAATGAGTCGTGGACTGACAAACCTTGAAAAAGAATTTTTGGCCAAGATTAGTAAAATGGATTTGGGACGTGGTGTTGGAATTAAAAAGAAACAGAACTAAGATTTGAATACTATACGTTTATTAATTTACCCGCTAGGAGCATGCTAGGTCGTCATCACCTGGGTAGGCAAACTTTAGGAATTTTATTAGTTTTGAGGCGAGAGGTCGTTCCTTAGTTAAATGTATCCAGGGTATGCCCCAAGGGATTTGTATATATTTTATTTCAGGGGTATTCCCCGAAGTGAATGTAATTGGAGGACGTGGCGAACATCTTAGAAGAAATAGCGTAGGATAATTAGAAATTTAATCTTTCTTCTTTTAATTTTCTTTCATTTAGGTGGGGAAGACCTCGAGCCTCTTTTGATTGTTTATTTTCTTTTGTGTGTTATTACCTCAATTCGAATATCTTAAAATCCAACTTGATCATGTATGCCACCGTACTAGTTACGGGACTCGGGGAATGTCTAACACCTTCTCCCCGAGTTAAATGAACCCCTTACCCGAATCTCTGGTGCGGACTTGGTTTTAGAGTCTGAAATGTTTTAAAAAGGAAAAATCGTTTTAAAAAAGAAAAAGAAATGGTGACCTAGCACACCGAAATCAAAGTCAGGTGGCGACTCTGAGTTATTTTCCTTTTGAATACAATTTTTGTCACGTTCTAGTTGGAAAACCCTTTTCAAGTTTTACAAAATCTTTTTATTATTTTTAAGAGGTTTAATGGGTTTGTTGTAAAAAAAAAAGGGGTGTGACAGTTCCTGAAGGGAAAATTGTTCATAAAGATAAAATACATGTCTACCACCCGGTAGCACTTGATGGAGAATAATATTTTATAGCATAAAATACGTAGTCCGTTACAGAGAATATGATATTCATTGCCTACCATTACACATTCTTCAATGGCTCCCATAATTGTTATTTAAGAGGGGCTTGATCCTAGGACCTTGTTCCCTAGGAACAACTATAAATAGTAAGCTCAACAGTTATTGTAAGGGAAAATATATTCAGACAAGCTTATGCCATATACTGTTCAAAGCTCAATAATACTTTATCTTTTTGCTTATTAATATCGTTACTACTGCCTCCAGATGCTCTGCTCCCGGAACCATGATTTCTGTTGTCTTATCTCAATTTCAACACTAAGTCTTACATTCTTATTTAATTTATTTATCATTCTAGGATCAAATGGATTCACTTGTCTATAAACTACTTATAAATTCAATTATACCGTTGTACGGTTAAACATCTTGGCGCCCATCGTGGGGCTTAGATAGTTGTGTAATTGAGTTGATCCTTGCATGTATTACTAACCTGTTTTATTCTTTGTTCTTCGCAAAAATCATAAAAAATGGCAGATAACGATGTCAGCATCGCACACAAAGTAGAGGCCCAAGGAAATCAGCCTCAACATGAAGATTCGATTAGTGATACCCGCAATGAGGGGGATGAGGCCACATTGGTCCATGGCAGGAAATATCCATGACATGTTCGAGAGGCAACTCCTGATGATGCTGAAGATGAGCATGTCACTAAAACAGTAAGGATCCTAAGGGAGCAACAAAAAGCCATTATGGGCTACCTCTCACGACAGGATCAGGTCATGATGGAGTTGAGGCAGGCATTGTCAGGTGCTTCCAACAACGAGAATGGACAAGGTCCAGTTCCTCCCAGTGCTCCCGCAAACCAAAAAACGTAGAGGGTCGATAACAATACCCTAAGGGGCGAAGTCGGTTTCGGCAGGGTTGTGAGGAACGGTAGTAACTCCAGTAATAACAATGAGAATGATCCCTTTAAAATCAAACTCATGTAGTTTATGAGAGAAATTAACACATCAATGGATCAAATTCTGGGTGTGCCACCAGTATTGAAAGGACCAGACTCAAAGAAATATACCTAGTTGCCATTCAAACCAAGCGCGACACCAGAATTGATCCCGAAGTAGTTCAAGATGCCACACATGCCGAAGTATGATGGGACTTCAGATCCTCAAGAGCATATCACCACCTTTACAATGGTGGTGAAAGGGAACGATTTAGCCCCGCACGATATTGAGTCGATCTTGCTTAAGAAAGTCGGGGAGACCCTCACGAAGGGGCCCCTGACATGGTATTCACTTTTACTAGAGCAGTCAATATTCTTTTGAGATGTTCACGGATTCTTTTATCAAGGCCTATGCCGGGGCTAGAAAGGTACAGGATTGTGCGAGGAGATTTTGAATTGTTGCGGGATTTCCTGACCAGATTCCAGAAATAGAGGATGTTGTTGCCGGCCGTACCGGATGAATGGGCAGCTGAAGCATTTACTAAAGGGCTGAATCCGAGAAGTTTCGATGGTTCCTAGAAATTGGAAGAAAGTCTACTCGGGTTCCAGGTAACAACATGGGCAGATATTCATAATTGATACGAGTCGAAGATAAGAATTAAGGATGATCAGCTCGGTTCCCAGCATCAACCAAGGGTCGGGACTGGGAGAAGAATAAGAAGAAATCAAAGAATGATTTTGACACAAATCGACGATCTTCAGGAGGTCGATTTTTGCCTTATGAAAGGACCGAAGGATGTGATAGAGGTTTCCGATCGACAGATAGATTCACCATCGATAGGAGAGCTGATCACGGCCGGAATAACAAATCATTGCAGGATAAGGAGATATCGGGTTCCCGATATTCCTCCTACCCCAGGCTATCCGAATAGAACTTCAACGTCCACGTAATGGAGCTAGTGTCGGCTATGAGGAACATTAAGGAAGCACGGTTCCTGAAGCTAATGAGATCTGATCCTAGTTAGAGGGATTTTAAATTTGTGGTGAGAATACCATGGGACCAATAGCCAGCGGACAGGGGACTGCCAACATTTGCGTGAGATTGTCGCCGAAAAATGGTTATCTCAGAGAATTCTTAAGCGACCGGGCTAAAAATAACTATGAACGCAACTGTGAAAATGAGGAACCCTGGAAAGTAGGAGAAGAACCTCTTCGTTCGACGATCAACATGATTTTCAAAGGGAACGAGATTAATAGTGCGATATTTTCGGCGGCAAAAATGAGAAAGATATTAGTAACCCACAGTAAGAGACCGGGAAGTCGCTAAGGATGACATTACTTTAATGGAGGAAGACGTAGATGGTCTACTGCTGTCACACAACAATGCCTTGGTAATCTCTCCTAATGTCTTAGATTTTCCAATTAAACCTATTGTGGTATACCTAGGAAGTTCGGCCAATATTATCCAATGGAGAGTGCTGGAGCAAGCCAAGATAAGTGAAAGCTTCATTTCGGTCACAAAAATCCTCGTCGGGTTCAATTTGGCAAGCGTGACAACCCGAGGAGAGATCCTATTGCCCATAAATGCCGAGAGGGTAATAAAGATGAACTTTTTTGAGGTAGTAGACAAGGATATGGGCTACAATATTATCTTGAGGAGACCATGGTTGCACGAGATGAAGGTTGTGCCATCAACCTATCATCAATTACTGAAGTTCCCATCTCCTGAAGGAATTAAACAAATAAGAAGAAACCAACCGGCGGCAAGGGAGATGAACGCAATCTCAGTATTTAGTAGTAAAAGGAATGAGCATGCAACATAGCAATTACAGGAACCGACGCCTGCTCCCAAACCGAACGAAGTCAACTAGGGGGAGGATTTGTTAGAATCCTGTCATATACCAAGATATTTCTAGGTACCAGAAGAAACGGACGCAACAAAGTCCACAACAGAAGAACTTGAGCAAGTCGCGTTGTTCAAAAAGTTCTTGGAGAGGAAGTTCCATTTGGGGACAGGTTTAAACCCAGAACTCATGTCAGGATTCATAGAATTTCTTAAATTTAACATTAATTATTTTGTGTGGTCGCATGCGGATGTGACAGGTATCCCGCCAGAAATGGTCGCGTTGTTCAAAAAGTTCTTGGAGAGGAAGTTCCATTTGGGGACAGGTTTAAACCCAGAACTCATGTCAGGATTCATAGAATTTCTTAAATTTAACATTAATTATTTTGTGTGGTCACAGGCGGATATGACAGGTATCCCACCAGAAATGGATGTTCACAAACTAAGCCTTGATCCTAACATCAGTCCGATGAGGCAGAAAACAAGCCCTATTGCTAAGGTCAGAAACAAATTCGTCAAAGAAGAGGTAATGCATTTGCTTTATATCAGTTCAATCCGAAAGGTAAAGTATCCTGACTGACTAGCTAACATAGTAGTATTTCCAAAGAAGAAGAATAAATTTCGCATGTGCGTAGACTATAAGGATCTAAATAAGGCATGTCCAAAAGACTCGTTTCCATTGCCAAACATTGATCAAATGATTGATACGACGGACGGGCACAAGTTAATGAGTTTCCTTGATGCTTACTCCGGGTACAAACAAATCAAGATGAACCCATAGGATCAGAAAAGAACTTTGTTCATAACAAACTTCAGCACATATTGCTATAATGTGATGCCTTTCCGGATAAAAAAATACTGGAGCAACTTATCAGTGGCTCGTAAACAAAATGTTTGAAAATTAAATAGGTAAAACCTTCGAAGTTTACATAGATGATATACTGGTTAAGTCTTTGAACTTAGGTGATCATCTTAAACACCTGCAAGAAACCTTTGACATCCTACAGAACAACGTGAAGCTTAACCCCGAGAAGCGTGCATTCTGATTCAGCTCCGATAAGTTCTTGGGATTCCTGGTGTCCCAAAGAGGGATCGAATTTAATCCAGCTAAAAGACTAGGCGCTTTAAGCAGGTTCATTTCCCGATCTTCAGAAAATCGTCATCACTTTATTTCACTCCTCAAAAAGAAGAACGACTTCGAATAGACTTCGGAATACTGGAAGGATCTGAAGGATTTGAAAAGTTATCTATTAAGTCCTCCATTACTGTCAAAACTGGAGGAAGGCAAATGCTGCTAATTTACTTAGCAGTTTTAGAGGTAGCACTAAATGCCATTTAAGTCCGTGAGGATGAAGGTATGAAATCTCTTATCTATTATGTTAGTAAAATTTTAACGGGAGCAGAAACGCGCTACCCACATCTGGAAAAATTTGCCTTAGCTCTTGTAGTCACCGCTCGAAAGCTTAAGCCTTAATTCCAATGTCATCTAATAGCCGTGGTGACCACCTTCCCCTGCGGAATATCCTTCATAAACCTGAACTTTCAGGTATGCTAAGTGGGAAGTTGAAATGAGTGAATTTGACATAGAGTATAAACCTAGGACTGCGATTAAATCACAAGTTTTGGCTGACTTTGTGGCTGATTTCAGTCTGGGACTGTTACCTTTGGCTACCAAAGAAGCAATGATGGTGTCAAAATTAACATCAGGAGTTTGGACTTTGTTCACAGATGGAGCTTCCAATGTGAAAGGGTTTGGGCTCGACGTAGTACGAATTATGCTTTCGTGGGATGCCCTAAGGCAAACCATAAGAACTATTCGCCTTATTAATAATGAAGCAAGGTATGAAGTTCTGATTGCAGGACCCGAGATGGCCCGGGGACTGGACTCCGAGGTTATAGAAATCAAATATGATTCCTAATTGATAGTGAATTAGGTTTAAGGGATATTCAAAGTCAAAAGAGGAATGCATGCAATAATATGTAGTAGAAGTCCAGGCTCTGCTCGTACGGTTCAGGGAATGGTCAATTACCCATATCCCCAGAGAAGAAAACGTGGAGACAGACACACTAGCCAATGTGGGATCTTCCACGGAAATGAAGGGATCAGACTTTAGTATAGTCATGCAGCTTATGCATTCGGTATTGGACGCAGGAGACTATTACGAAGTAAACGTGACCAATTTGGTCTAGGACTAGAGAAATGAGATCATTGACTATCTCGAGCACGGAAGTTGCCTGAAGATCCGAAGGCATCTCGGGTGTTGCTTGATACATATTCAAGGGAGGTCAATTGTATAGAAGATCTTTCCAAGGCCCATTGGCCTGATGTTTGGGAACTTCCGAAGCTAACTATGTCATGAGAGAAGTCCATGAAAAGATCTACAGAAATCACTCTGGCATGGATTTCTTAGTGTTAAAGCTAATTAGGGCAGGATAATACGGGCCCCGAATGGAACAAGACGCTAAGGCTTATGTTCATAAATGTGATAAATATCAACGCCACGCACCATTATTACATCAACCGGCAAAGTTACTACACTCGGTTTTGTCTCCCTGGCTATTCATGAAGTGGGGAATAGATATAGTTGGTTTGCCACTGCCGGCCCCTAGTAAGGTAAGATTTCTTTTGATTTTAACTGACTTTTTTTTAAGTGGGTTAAAATAGGTCGTTACTAGAAAATCGGCAAGCATGAAGTGGTACATTTCTTGTGGGAATATAATTTGCAGATTTTGAATACAAAAAGAGATAGCATGCGATAACAGACCTCAATTTGTAGGCGCAAAGGGCACAAAATTCCTTGAAGACCTAAAAATCAAAATGATCACATCATCACCTTGAAGACCTAAAAATCCGAGTGCAAACAGTCAACCGGAATCAACAAACAAGGTGATTATCCAAAATCTCAAAAAGAGATTAGAAGCAGCCAAAGGCAAATGGCCCGAAGAGCTACCAGGAGTACTATGGGCGTATCGAACAATAGCCAAATCAAGCACGGGGGAGAATCCTTTCTCCCCTGTATATGGAGCAGAATCCTTGATCTCGGTCGAAATAGGAGAACCTACCCTAAGATACTTTCGAGTGAATGAAGAAACAAACACTGAAGCATTATTGGTCAAATTGGAGATGCTTGACGAACGCATGGACTTGGCGCATATAAGGATGGCAGCCCAAATACAGAGAACAGAAAGATATTACAATCAAAGAGCCAACTTTCGTTATTTTTTTTAAAAAAAAAAGGAGACTTGGTTTTAAGGAAAGTAACTCAGAACACCTGGAGCTCAATGTAGGAAAACTAGGTCCGACATGGGAAGGCTCCTACCGGGTTTCAGCTATCACCGGGAAAGGACTATACGAGTTGGAAAGTCAAGACGGGTTAAAGTTGCCGAGTAGCTGGAATGTAGCACACCTATAAAGATACTATTGCTGATGAGCACTGCCTATACTGAAAGTATGTACTGCACTCTTTTTCTCTTCGTCCAGTTTTTGTCCCAACAGGGTTTTTTGGTCAAGGTTTTTAATGAGGCAGAAACAAAAAGCATACTGTGAAGGAAATATCTCTAGCAGAAGTAAGACCTTTAAACAACAAGGCATGAAAGCAGAAAAATGCTACGGGGTGGTTAGATAATCTTCTGCTCGGTAGCAAAGTTCCTACCAGGAAGTAAAAGTTTGCTATTGAGCCAATGGTTACCTGACCGTTCACGAGTGCTAGCCTCTGGGGATTGTTAGATAATCTTTGGATCTATAGCAAAGGTCTTAAGGGAAAGTGAAGCTTGCTATCAAACTAAAGATTATCCAACCATTCACTAGTGGAATCTTCAAAGGAGCAAACTTTCAGTGATCAAATTTGTATTCTTCGCATCCGAATACTGGGGGGAATGATATGAGAATATGGTAACAATGACTACCACATCGATTGGGACTACGAAATTCGAAATGAAGTTTTATCATCGGGACTTGGGACTGCGCGACCAGCCCTGTAGAAACAAGTTGTACAAGTTAGCCATAAGTAATGGCAATTTTTTTAGCACAACAAATTCTTATGTACTTTTGAAAATGGAAGTAATAAAGTAAATGATAACTAGGGATTATGGTTCATTTTACACTCCTTCTTACTTGAGTTTTGATTTAAAATGTGTACAAAATAGTCCCAAAGACTTACATGTTGTACTTGTTTGCAGGGTTTAGTCAAAAAGGTGACAACTAGTCAAAACTAGCTCAAAAAGGAGTGAAACATACACAAGTACCAAGAACAAGTCCAAGCATAGTGCAACAGGTCCACTGCGGCCGCATTCCATTTGGTGCGGTCCGCAGTGAGGAGATTCAGAGAGGTGCTTATTTCGGGAACTCAAGCAATGCGGCCGCAAAACATTTTGTGTGGACCGCAATGGCCTCACCGCGGTCGCACTCGATATTGTGCGGTCCGCAATGATGGAGTTCAGAGATTTATTGCCAATGCGGTTCGCGGTCCTTTTTATGCGGACCGCAGAAGAAGCCACCGTGGCCATGGTGCATTTTATGCGGCCCGCGGTGGCCAAGTTCAGAGAGTAGATATTTGAAGCCAAAAGCCTTACTACGGCCGCACTCCATTTCTTGCGGTCCGCGGTACCCCTGAAAGGGTATTTTTGTCCAAAACATTTGGCCTAGTATAAATACTTTCTTTTCCCATTTTTAGGTCATTAGTTGTAATCTGACTTTGAGATGCACTCGTGAATAGTAGTTCTTAACCATTTTGAGTAATTTTAGAGTAGTTTTATCATTGAATCTTCAAGTATTAGCTTGTAATTAAATCTTATGGGTTTTTCTTCATCTATTTATTTGTTTTCTTCTATTATCATGAGTAGTTAGACCCATTAGCTTGGGTTGTGGCTCAACCCTAATGTGGGTATTTGATGGGTCTTGAGTTTTAGGGCTTGAATGTCTATGGGTGTTTGATATTTGGACTAATTTGTGTTTTCCATATTGAATTAGCGGTTGCAAATACTAATTTGTGCCTTTTTGACTTGGGCTCTTCTTGAGAAAGAGAGCTTGAGTCTAGGAAAATTAGTCCAACAAGAAATTGGAGCGTATTCAAGATATTGATAGCCCCAATTAAAGGGTTAAACATAGAGATAGTAATACCCGACTTGAACCTCAATTGCTTGCACAAATTATCATACCCAATTGGTCTTGAGAAAGTCAATTAGGGCAAAATCACTCAAACTACCGAGAGGTATAGAGTGAGAAGTTTCGTGCATTGGTTATATCGTAATCCCCAACATGACAACCTAGCCTTAGACTCGAGAACCCGTCAAGTATCCACCTAAGAGAAAGTCACTTTCGTAGTGCCTCCTTAACTATTTAGACAACCTTTTAAGTATCTTACTCTTAGCTTAATTTAGCATCTTATTAGCATAATATTAAAAGTAATCAAAAGACCAATGATGTTTGGAAGAGCAATTACGCATCTCTAATTTAGATAGGAACCCAATTCCTATTTCTATCTCCTTGTGGAATTCGACCCCGACCATCTCAGGTAAAAGCTGCTTCGACCACTCTCACTATTTTATAGTAGTGCAGGGTTGGGGCCGATCACTTTTTGGCACCATTGCTGGGGAGCTAACGGTTTTATCTATCTATCTAAATAGTTTTGTGTATTGTTCTTCTTTCCTTCTGCGTTACTAATTTGTGTGTGTCACAACTTCAGGTACAAAATGACAGCAAATAACGCACCTCTTGGAGATCTTCCACTGAGGGAGGAGGTAGATGACAATATTGATGATGAGGTTCCTATTGTGCCTCAAGGACAAAGGAGAGGCCGCCAGGCCAATGATATTATTCCAGACCCTCCCCCGCCACCTCCAAGAGTGGCTCCTCAAGTGTTTCCCAACCAAGGATATGCTAGTGCAATTGTCTCACCCCAGATCCGGGCGGGCAATTTTCAAATTACAAATGAGATGCTGACATTGTTGGAGCAACGAGGGTATTTCGCGGGTGCTGCCAATTAGAATTCTTACAAACATCTTAAGGGTTTTGTGGATTCCTGTTGGGAGAGCAAGCAAACTAATGTGTTGTAGGATGCACTTCGGTTGAGACTATTCTATTTCTCACTTAGAGGGAAGGCATTGGATTGGCGTGAATGACTTCCCAACCATTTCATCACTACTTGGGATGAGTTGGCGGATAAATTCATTGCAAAGTTTTTCCTGCCGGGGCACATGGCAGCATAAAGGGATGAGATCTTAGCTTTCAAGCAGGAGCCCACCGAACCATTACATGAGATTTGGGAAAGATATAGAACCATGATGAAGGAATGCCCCAACAATGATATGACTAAGGCAATGATACAACAGACTTTCTACCGGGGCATTAACATAACAAATCAGTGCATAGTGAACCAACTTGTTGGGGGTAATTTCATGAAGCTGTCTTATGATGAGGCTTGTGACATTTTTGATGAGATGGCTGACACGTCCTCCGCTTGTCAAAGTAGAGCCAATGTTCCCCAGGGTGACCCCACGGTCACTCACTTGCACAAAGAGCTACATGATCATGGGCAGGCTATAGAAGAGATGACAACAACAATGAACTAGCTAGCGAAGGAACAGTTACAATAGGTTCAAAATTCGTGCCAAGTAAATGCTATGGAGGGTGTCAACATGCTAGTGAATAAAAAAAGACAAAGAGGTCAACAGAACCAAGGGAATTCGGATCAATATGACAATGACTATGGTGGATTCCAAGATGATAATTATGATGGGCATAATGAAGAAGTGCAATACGTGAACAATTATCAAGGCCAAAGGGTCAATTCTTCAAACCAACAATAATGGAGACCCCAAGACAATTGGGGAAATCAACAATAACAAGGGAATAGTAATTGGGGGAAAAAAAACAAAATTCCAATTGGGGCAATCAGAATAATAATCAGAACAATCAGAGTAATTGGAATGGCAACAACAACAATTGGGTTGGTAACAACAATCAGGGATGTTGGAACAATGGTGTAAGCACGTGATTTTTTCCCTATATGAGAATTACTCCCAAAAAATTCAAAAAAAAAAATTTTTCTTGGTGTGCAATTTTTGTGATATTTTGTGTAACTATTTGTATGTTTGTCTATGCATGTTTATTTGTTAAATTAATAAAAATACAAAAATATGTCGCATTTTGCATGTAGGATTTAATCCTACAATTTTTAGTAATTAAATTTGTTTTACAAAAAATAAAATTACAAAAATAGGCATCGTTTGCATTTTTAGCATTTAATATCCAAATATACAATTTTATGCTTAATTATTACTTAATTGTGCGTTAATTGTTATTGGGAGTTAATTTGCGCTTTTATAACTTAATTTAGTTCTTAATAATAAGTTAAGTATTTTTATAATTTAGTTTTAGAAAAATAAAAGAAGAAAAGAGAGCAAAAAATAAAGAAAGTCGGAATTGGGCCTCTTCTTCGATTTCAAGCTACAGGCCCAAAAAATGACCCAATCTTCCCAAACGACCCAGTCCATTTCGAACTGGGTCGACCCAGTCCAGTACCAACAACCCAACTCCCCCTCTTCATTTTCATTTTTTTCATTTTTTACAAAACAAAAAACAAAACAAAAACAAAAACAAAGAAGAAGAAAACCCTAACACTAACTCACCCGCCCCCATCCCCTCTCTTCTTCTTCATCTTCCCCAAAGCTCCAAACCTTCCAACCATGGCTGCCCCTCTCTCATTCCCTTCATCCCCACGCCACACACACACAACCACGGCGACGTAACACACACACAAATAGAGAGAAAAAACGGACAGAGAATAGAAGAGAGAAAAAAAAGGGCTGAACATTTAAGAGAAAAAAAAATTCCGAAAAATATTTAAGCTTTCAAAATAAAAATAAAAACTAAAAAATCTTCTACTTTCTTTCTTTGTTTGAAATTAGTATTAATGGTTGTTGTTTCATTTAAAGCTTAAAGCTTTTGTTTTTGGGATTACTACTCCACCGGTCGGTTACTGAGTTGTTACTGTTGCTGAGCAGTTGTTGCTGTTGTACTGTTATTACTGCTGCTGATTCTCATCTTCATTTTCTTTTGCTTCCAATATCAGGTATATATTTTAGACTCATGTTGTGGAAAGTTTCAACATTGCCAAATAAATGAAGTTCGGAATTATAATTATGTCTTTTACTCGTTTAAATCTATTAGTTTAAATTTCAGTTTTGTTTCAGCTGGTTAATATAGTAGCTTACATTTGATGTGAGAACTGTTAGTTAATCATCCTTTGAAATTCGCATAAGCTTTGTAATAATGTTATTTATTTCAGAATTTCATTAAGTATAGCTATATTCAAATTATAAGATAGGGAACATGGTAGAAAGCTAGCCATTAATTAAATCTTATGATATTGTTGGCTAAATACGGAATAGTATGGAAGTATCAAGAAACTACATTACTAGCATATTTTGTCACAAAAGTCCGATTTTATTTAAAGCTAAATTGATGAAATTTGTATGTTGTTCGTACATGGCGTGATAACAGTTACATGTATAACCATAAATGAAAGGTGAGTTGGTATAATTCGTTGCGAGTTTAGAATATTAGGAATGGTTCAAACGTACAACTATATTGCATGTGATGCAATTTTATTGAATCAATTTGTATAACAGTTCTCTTTCTCATCAACTTGATTCTTATCTACCATTGTAAACAAATTAACCAAACAATTATAACTTTGGACTAAAAACAAGTATATGAGAAGGATATGGGATTTATAAGCACAAATTACAACATTTTATGTCAAGGATATGTAGAAATAGAGTTCGCATTAAATATAACAATAAAAATTCTTCAGAAACTATTAATTTGTTTATCAAATTAATTCTTTTTTCAGTTTTAAATGCGATTCGATTTTTTGATATATTAATGTTGTATCCACGATAAAAATGGTAGTATTTTTAGTTACATGTTGTTTGTTTCTTTTTCATATCATTAATTCTTTAAAATTTGAATAGTTTTGAGGTATATAATTCATACGCGTAAAATAAGACTTGTAGCAACGCCTAATAAATTTTGAATTCTTTGTCAAGAAATTTGGTGGCATCCCAATCGGTGATTCTCAATGACTCTTACATTTAAAAATAGATGGATGCAATAAACATTTGTAGAGAATTTATATTACTGTCAAGAATATTTGCATAATTAAGGATGCGTTCGCGTGACTTGAGTATACTTCTAAAGGCAATTCGGATTATGCGTTCGCGCAACTTCGAGCAAATTTTTATTAAAAAGAGATTCGTCGGAGGATCTTAAATTAATTTCATAAAACCCGAGATGTGCGGTTCACTACTTAATCATACAAAAAGTGCGAATGTTCTTGATTTTATTTAAAAATACAATTTCGAAAAAATAATTATTTTATAATAAATATATTATCAATATCATTGTGTACACGTACGCGTGACACGATTTTTCACGTTAAAAAATATATAATATATAAAACGAATACACGTATGCGTGATTCGATTCGAAGAAGGGTCTTTAATTGTAAACAATCTAAACAGAAGCGATAACAAAATCATGCAATAAAAATGTAAAATCGAGATAATTAAGCCAAATAAAAAAATGGTTAAGCGACCGTGCTAGAACCACGGAATTCGGGAATGTAACACCTTCTCCCGAATTAACAGAATTCCTTACTCAGGATTTCTAGTTCGCAGAATAACAAACAGAGTCATATTCTCCTCGATTTAGGGATTAAAACCGGTGACTTGGGATGCCTTAAAATTCCCAGGTGGCGACTCTGAAACAAACAAACAAATCCCGTTTCGACTGTCCTTTAATTGGAGAAAACTCCCTACACCCTCGCGGGGGCGGAAAGAGGAGGTGCGACAAATGGCAATCAGGGAAATAGGGGGCAAGGCTTTCAAAGGCCCCCAATGTATCAACAACCGAACAATACACCCCCATTTCCATCCCAATGTCCTAGTTCTTCCAACAATGATATGGGGAAAATTGAAATGATATTTGAACAGCTGATGAAAAAGAATGCGGACTCTGATGCTCAGTTGGCTTCCCATAATACTTCAATCAGAAACTTAGAGGTTCAATTAGGCCAAATCTCTCAATCCTTGAATACTCGCCGTAAGGGTGCTCTACCAAGTGATACGGTAGTTAACATGAAGGGTAGGAACAATCATGTTATGGTGGTAACTACAAGAAATGGAAGAGGCGGTGATGTAAATGCCTCCAAGCAAAAAGAAATTTTGAGTGATGAAGTTGAGTTGCAAGAAGATGAAATTCCTTTGGTGGTTGAAAATGTGATTGATGAGAACGTGAATGAAAAAGTGAGGATTAACATTCAAGATGCTGAGGTGGAGACTCAGAATGACGTTAACCCGTCTAGGGAACACGTAATAGACATGCCAGAAACGGTTGTGCCTAAAGCCAAGGCTCCTTTGCCAAGGCCACCTCCACCTTATCCTCAAAGGCTCGCGAAGTAGAAAAATAAGAATTAGTTTAAAAAGTTTATTGACATGATGAAGAGCTTATCCATTAATATGCCTTTGATGGAGGCTCTAGAACAAATTCCGGGTTATGCTAAATTCACGAAGGACTTGGTGACAAAGAAAAGATCCATGGATTGCGAAACTATAAAGATGACCCACCAACTTAGTGCAATTGTGAACTCAATGGCCCCGAAGCTAGAAGATCCCGGTGCTTTCACCATTCCTTGCACCATTGGGAGTGCGGACTTTGCTAAAGCTCTATGTGATTTGTGGGCAAGTATCAACTTGATGCCCTACTCAATTTTCAAGACTTTGGGTATTGGGCAACCGAGGCCGACTTCCATGAGATTGCAAATGGTAGTTAAAACTATGAAGAGACCATTAGGTATCATTGATGATGTCCTTGTCCGAGTGGACAAATTTATCTTGCCAGCTGATTTTGTGATCTTAGATTGTGAGGTAGATTATGAAGTTCCAACCATATTGGGAAGACCTTTCCTTGCTACTGGGAAAACCTTAGTTGATGTGGAAGCAGGGGAACTCACATTCCGGGTGGGTGATGAGAAAGTGGTCTTTTATGTGTGCAAGTCAATGAAGCAGCCCAACAGTTTTGAGGTGTGCTCTTTTGTGGACCTTGTCACGGCAGTGATAGTTGATGATACTAGTGCAATGATCAATGTGGAGGACCCTCTAGAGGCAGTATTGTTGAATCTTGATGTAAATGATGATGAAGGCCGAGTGGAGTGCGTGAATGCTTTACATGGAATGGGCTTTTACTCTTATGAGCCTAGGAAACTCTCTTTGGACCTTGAGAATAGGAAGACTCCACCAACAAAACCTTCAATCGAGGAACCTCCGGTGTTGGTGTTGAATCTATTGCCTCCACACCTCAGGTATGAATTCTTAGGCCCTAGTTCAACTTTGCCAGTTATTCTTTCTTCTTGTCTTACTAACATGCAGGTTGATGCCACATTGGCGATGCTTCAAAAGCGGAAGAAGGCAATTGGATCGACCTTAGCTGATATTCGAGGATAAGCCCCGCATTCTGTATGCACAAGATTATTCTGGAAGATGATGATGCAAAGCCCTCCTTGGAACATCAAAGGAGGTTGAATGAGGCAATGCAAGAATTTGTGAAAAAGGAGGTGATCAAGTGGTTGGATGTCGGGGTTATGTACCCCATTTCTGATAGCTCTTGGACTTTGTTGGTGCAATGTGTGTCGAAGAAAGATGGCCGCAAAATGAGTTGATTTCGACCAGGACCGTCACCGGTGAAGGGTATGCATGAACTATCGCAAGTTGAATAAAGTGACCCGCAAGGATCCCTTTCTATTACCTTTTCTTGATCAGATGTTAGATCGACTTGGTGGGCGTGCCTTCTACAGTTTTTTGGATGGGTATTCTAGATACAACCAAATCTTGATTGCCCCGAAAGATCAGGAGAATGCCACATTCACTTGTCCATATGGCACCTTTGCCTTTTCTAGGAAGCCTTTTGGGTTGTGCAATGCACCGGCTACATTCCAGCGGTGTATGATGGCCATTTTCACCAATATGGTGGAAGATATTTTGGAGGTGTTCATGGACGACTTCAGTGTTGTGGGTGATTCGTTTGATGAATATTTGAAAAATCTTGATAGAGTGTTGGCCTGTTGTGAAGAAACCAATCTTGTTCTTAATTGGGATAAATGCCACTTCATGGTTGAGGAGGGCATAGTTCTTGGGCATAAAATTTCAAAGCATGGTATATAGGTGGACAAAGCAAAATTTGATGTGATTTCAAGGCTCCCTCCCCTACCTCTGTCAAGGGAGTTAGAAGTTTTCTTGGGCATGCGGGGTTCTACCGGAGATTTATCAAATACTTTTCGAAGGTAGTGAATCCCTTATACAAGTTATTGGAAAAAGATGCCAAGTTCGTGTTCGATGAGAGATGTATGCAAGCCTTTGAACTTCTCAAGCACAAGTTGACCACTACTCCTATTATCACCGCACCCAATTGGAGCTTGCCTTTTGAGCTCATGTGTGATGCGAGCGATGTTGCGGTTGGGGCGGTTTTAGGTCAAAGAGTGAATAAAATGTTTCATCCGGTGTACTACGCGATCAAGACAATGAATGATGCTCAAGTGAACTACACGGTGACCGAGAAAGAGTTTTTCGCTATTGTGTTCGCAATGGAGAAATTTTGGCCGTATCTTATGGGTGCCAAGGTCATAGTGCATACTGTTCATGCTGCACTCCGATACTTGATGACAAAGAAGAATTCCAAAGCTAGACTGATGTGATGGGTCTTGTTATTTCAAGAGTTTGATTTGGAGATTGTGGACCGGAAGGGTAGTGAAAACCAAGTGGCGGACCACTTTTCCTGCTTGGAGGTGTCATGCCCCAACCTCGAGACGCGCGACCAGTGCTCAATCGGGTGAACCCAACTAATCAAGCCTTTATAAGAAGTTCTACCCAGCTCAATACGATTAAGAAACCCTGCATTCGTTTATTTAGCCAATAGCAAAATCGTACAATCAACATTGTTGATTCATTTTATATCACAACTTTAAACCGTAGTTAAGTTTCCAAGATCCCATACAGTTAAAATTTAGAGAAACAAGAGTTTAAGATATAAACCTAGTTTATAGACCCATCCAACACTCGTACATAACCCACACAAATGTCTACGAAGCCTCTATGGATACAAAAGACAAATTATAACAACGCCGGCAACAAGGCCCCGTTATACCTCAAAAGTAAGTCTACAACCAAAGATATACAACATAACCCCTTGAAGGAAGAAGGGGCTCACCAAGACTTTGAGAGGAGGACACTCCGCTATGCGCGATCGGCACTGTCCGCTACGGAGCCACCTACATTCATTTAAAAATGTTGCGCCCCCGGCAAAAAGGACATTAGTATCATGGAATAGTACTAGTATGTATAACTAAACACTATCTAGTTAGAAAGAACTTTCATACAAGAATAAGGAAATCACAAGTATAACTCAAACACTTTAAATGGTCACAACATTATCAAATAAAAGAATCATACAATTTTCACGTTATTTTCTCATAGCTTTTAGTTTTGGGGCATTTCATAGTGTTCATCATTGTACACAATACCACCGCTATCTTGAGCGAAGTCCGATCTCGACCCGATCGGCTAGTTGCCTCATTTGAGGCATACACTTCAATCACAAATACAATACCACCATGTGTGCGGCATGGAGTTCGATCTCGGCCCGATCGGCTAGGCTGCCTTACCAAGGCATTTCCCTTTTCCATAAATCATCTAATTTCAATCTTTGTTTCACATATATCATTTCATAGGCACTTGGGACCATAGCTATCACGTCATATATTTGGCACTAGGCCACATCTCACATCATTCCCAATTTCAATGTTAGATTTGTAATTTAGGATAATATGTGCATACAAGAGCAAATAAAGTTGTAAGCATAGATGAGACTTCACATAGATGGCACAACATATGCAGCTTCAATCTTAATTTAAGGTCTAGGTATTTCAATACATAATTCATATTCATTGCACATTTTCAAGTTATCAAGAATAGCACTTTGACCACATTGAGACACATCTTTCACGCCTATAAGGTTGCAACTCCAATTCATGTGAAACAACAATCAATATAACAATCCAACCTTAATCTTACCACATTTACACAAATAAACGGAGCTCAATTTCTAAAAGACGGGGTTTTAGTCATACATATCTCGATTGAGCTTTCCCTTAATCCTATAATGTCCCGGAATGATCGCACTTCAATCTATTTATGCAATGTAGCATAATTGAACCCATAATCAGGAAAAGATCATAGTTTAAGCTCACTTGAGTATTTTATCAAGCATTGAGTGTTCATCAAGGCCTTATGGTCCTTTTATGCAAAATTACACTAGCCCTTTCCCCATGCCTCTCTATTTATAATTTTCCCATATCTACTAAGAACATATGCATGCAATGTAATCACCCTTATCCCCATGAATTACCTCACTAATGGCCCCTTATAGCTATGTTTAAACTTAAGAGCTTAGATGATGAATTCTTACCTCCTGGGATGAAGATTTAGGTGTCTCACTTGATTATCTTCAATGTTTTAACAAGGATTTGTGGAGCAATTTTGATGAAAGGCACTTCCCTTCTCTTAGACCCTCTTTCTCACTCTAAAAGCATAAAGAAAGTAGGGTCCAAATGAGCTATTTCACAGGATTTAACGACAGGGCGTCGAGTTTAAAATTTAGAAATTTGGAGCCCCGAATCAGATCTGTGATCGCATATGCGATCGCAAAATTGACATGCGTCCCACAGAATGGACCGCAAAAATGGCCCCAAAACCTGAACACACTGTCTGGGTATGCAACAAAAATGCGGTTTGCATACCTGTTCTACGGTAGCATAATGCACCGTAGAACTGCTTCTCACAAAAATTCTTAGGGGATTATGCGATGACTATGCGGCCCGCATATTGATTATGTGATCGCATAATTGGCTGCATAGTTGACCTCAAATTAACCAACAAACTGTCTGGCTCGACGACGACTATGCTACCCACATAGATATTATGTGATCGCATAATGGACCGCAGAAATGCATTTTCCTAGAAAACATTATTCCTTAACTATTTAATGCACAGATCAATCCAAAGGGTCCGAACTGCGGCGAGGTTGGCACTACCAGATTTGGGTTTTTGAGTAGAAATTTCGCGGCCCTTACAGGAGGAGGAGGGGAGCCTCGTGATGGCCTAGAGATCAGTGATTCACTTCCCGATGAGCAACTCCTTTTGGTGTCGGTGAATGGTATGCCATGGTTTGCGGACATTGCTAATTTCCTTATGACTGGTATAATCCCGTGTGAGATCTCTTCTAACCAAAGGAAAAAGCTCAAACAGTATAGTTTGGATTTCTATTAGGATGAACCGTACTTGTTCAAGATTTGCACGAATGGTGTGATCCGAAGGTGTGTTCTAGAGGAGGAGCAATTGAGTATCTTAGAGGCTTGTCATTCCTCTACCTATGGTAGCCATTATGGTGGGGTGAGGATGGCTTCAAAAGTTCTTATTTGCGGGTTTTATTGGCCAACTTTGTACAAAGATGCAAGTGAACTTGTGAAGAGGTGTGACGAATGTCAAAGAGCAGTGGAATTTCGAAGAAATATGAGATACCTCTCAATACCATTCTTGAAGTTGTTATTTTTGATCTATAGGGCATTGATTTTATGGGCCCGTTTGTTAGCTCGTGTGGGAACACATACATTCTTGTGGCGGTTGACTATGTTTCAAAGTGGGTTGAAGTCGTGGCTTTACCCAATAATGAGGCCCTGAGTGTTGTTGCATTTCTCAAGAAGAGCATTTTTACAAGGTTGGCACTCCTCGTGCAATCATAAGTGATTGGGGGTCTCATTTTTGTAATAGAGCTTTTGACGCTTTGCTTGCAAAGTATGGTGTCAATCACAAAGTTTCTACTCTTTATCATCCTCAAGCGAGAGGCCAAGTTGAAGTCTCAAACAGGGAAATCAAGAGTATATTGCCAAACACTGTCAATGCAAATAGGACCGATTGGTCAAAGAAGTTAGATGATGCTCTATGGGCTTATAGGACTGCTTACAAGACTCTGATTGGTATGTCTCCATATCGATTGGTGTTTGGGAAAGCTTGCCATCTACCGTTTGAGTTAGAGCACAAGGCCATGTGGTATTTGAGGAAGCTGAATCTTAAATTGGATATGGCAGCAAATCTTCGTTTGGAGAAACTTAATGAACTTGATGAATTCCGATTCCATGCCTACTTGATAAGTAGGGATTTTAACGAGTTTCATGCTCCTTCTTGCCTATGCTTTGATTATAAATTGTTACAAAATAGTCCCAAAAGGCTCATAAGTTATGCTTGATTGCAGGTTTGATCGACATAGTGACGAAATGTCAAAGATGGGCTCAAAAGGAGTAAAACCTGCTCAAGTATCAAAGACACAGTAAACTGAGGGCAAACAAGCCTAGTCCAGACCGCACAAAGTCGAATGCGGCCGCACTAGGTGATTCGGAGAGAAGAAAAAAAATAGGCTTCAGGCAACGCCGCCGCGGTACATATTTCGCGGTCCGTGGTGAAGGCTTCGAGGCCGCGCTACCTTTTTGTGCGGTCCGCGGAAGGAGGTTCAGAGAGTTGGCAAAAATGGGCTTCAGGTAATGCGGTCGCGGTACACATTTCGCGGTCCGCGGTGAAGGCTCTGCGGCCGCGCTACCTTTTTGTGCGGTCCGCAGAAGAGATATTCAGAGAGATGGGAAATGCCAATGCGGTCCGCGATCATGGATGTGCGGACCACGACAGCTGCCTCCGCGGTCGCGGTCCATTCTACGCGGTCCGCGGAGCCCAAGTTCAGAGAGCCCAGAATTGAAGTCCAAGAACCTAGTGCGGTCGCGGTCCATTTTATGCAGCCTGCACTTACCCCGTAGGGGTATTTTTGTCTAGTTCTTCCAGCCTAATATAAATAGAATATTTTACCATTTTTTAAATCATCAGATATATCAGAGCTAAGCTGCGCTCGTGGGAACCTCATTTGTAGCCATTTTTGGCATCTTAGCTTCAAATTAACGATAGATTCTCTGTATTTACATTAACATTTAATTAATATGTCGTGTTCTTCATCTATTTCTTTATTTTCTTCTTCAAGCATGAATAGCTAAACCCATTAGCTATGGTTGTGGCTCAACCCTAGTGTGGGTAATTGATGGGTGTTGCCATCTATTGTTAGATTGACTATGAGTGTTTGTTATTTGGGTTACTTTTATGGTTTAATCTATGAATTGGTGGTTGCAAACACTGGTTTGTGCTAAGTTGACTTGGCTCTTCTTGAGAAAGAGAGCTGAAGTCTCGAAAATTGACCCAACAAGGAATTGGGATGGACTCAAGAGAATTGATAGTCCCAGTTAACGGGTTAAACCTCGAGAGAGTAATCACCCTACTTGAACCCTAGTTGCCTGATCTAATTTGCCTACCCATTTGGTCGAGAGAGAGTCAATTGGGCAAAATTACTCTCTCTATCGAGAGGTGTGAGAGTGGATAAAATTGTGCAACGGTTATAGCATAAGACCCAATTATGTCAATCGAACTTTAATAACTTCTACCCATCAATTAGCCACCCAGGTAATGTCACGACCCTAGTGCCCTTCTTCCCATTAGATACAACTTAACAATTATCTCGTAGCATAATCTAGTTTCAATTAATATCTTGGTAATAGTAGTTTATAAGTTAAAAACCCAAAAATGTATGGAAGTGACATTTGGAACAAATACACACTTCTAGTCTAGATAGATACTCAACTCCATTCCTAGCTCCCTGTGAAAATCGATCCCGACCCTCATATCGGGTAAAAGCTATTGCGACCCTCTCTTCCTACTTTTTAGTAGTGTGGAGTTTGAAGCGATCACTTTTTGGCGTTGTAGCCGGGGAGCTAACGGTGTTGGCTATCTATTTAGTTAGTTTTGAGTTTTGTTCTTCTTTCCTTCTTTGTTACATACTTGTTTGTGATATTACTCAGGTACCAACATGGCTTTAAACAACGCAAATGACCCTCTTGGAAACGTGATAGCGGGGGAGGAGGTAGAAGATCTTGAGCAAGATGAGGTGTCTCTTGCACCTCAAGGACAACGGAGAGGCCGAAATGCCAATGCAAATGCTAATCCAAATGATAATATTCCAGACCCTCCTCCGCCACCTCCAAGAGCGGCTCCCAGAGTATTACCAAACCAGGGCTACGCAAGTGCTATTGTCCCACCCCGAATCCGGGCGGGCAACTTTCAGATAACCAATGTGATGTTGACCTTACTTGAGCAGCATGGGTACTTCATAGGCGCTGCAAATTAAAATGCCTACAAACATCTCAAGGGGTTCGTAGATACATGCTGGGGGAGCAAACAGACGAATGTGTCCGAGGATGCGTTGAAATTGAGACTTTTCCCGTTCTCACTTTGGGGAAAGGCATTATATTGGCTCGAAAGACTCCCCAACCATTCCATCACAACTTGGGATGAGTTAGCGGATAAGTTTATTGCCAAATTCTTCTCTCCTAGTCATATGGCGGCACTTCGAGATAAAACATTAGCCTTTAAGCAAGAGCCAACGGAACCTTTGCATGAGATTTGGGAGCGATATAGAATGATGGTGAAGGAATGCCCAAATAATGATATGACCGAGGCCATGATCCAACAAACCTTCTACCGAGGCATAAATACTACAAATAAATGCATTGTTAACCAATTGGCTGGGGGCAATTTGATGAAACTTTCTTATGAGAAGGCATGTGATGTACTTGATGAAATGGCGGACACATCTTTAGCATGGCAGAGTAGAGCAAACATGCCTCAAGGTGACCCTACGGTTATCCATTTGCAGAAAGAATTACATGATCACGGGCAAGCGATAGCTGAGCTTACCACTACGATGAATCAATTGGCTAAGGCACAGTTGCAACAAGTTCAGAATCCTCGTCAAGTGAATGTCATAGAGGGTATTAGTATGCTTGCCAACAAGAGAAGGCAAAGGAGTAAACAAAATCAAGGAAATTCTGAGCAATTTGTTGATGAATATGATGGGTGTCAATATGATGGCTATGATAACCAAAGTGAAGAAGTACAATATGTCAACAACTATCAAGGCAATAGGGGCAACTCTTCAAACCAACATAGCGACCCCAAGGAAATTGGGTCAATCAACAACAAAGTGGTGGCAATTGGAACAACAACCAAAACAACAATTGAGGTAATCAGAACAACAACCAAGGTAACTGGAATGGAAATAACAACAACTGGGGTAGCAACAACAATCAGGGTGGGTGGAACAACAATGGAAACCAAGGCAACAGGGGGCAAGGCTTTCAAAGGCCCCCAATGTACCAACAACCGAACAATCCACCCCCTTTCTCTTCTCAGGGTCCTAGTTCTTTTGGTAATGATATGGGTAGAATTGAAATGATGTTCGAGCAGATGATGAAGAGGAATGCAGATTCCGATGCACAGTTGGCTTCTCACAATACCTTTATCCGAAACTTGGAGGTGCAATTAGGCCAAATCTCTCAGTCATTGAATACTCACCCGAAGGGTGCTCTACGAAGTGATACGGTAGTGAACTCGAAGGGTGGAAATAACAATCATGTAATGGCGGTTACAACAAGAAGTGGGAGAGGCGGTGATGTAAATGCCTCAAAGCAAAACCAAGTTATGGATGAAGATGTTGAGTTGCGGGATGTTGATTTACCTTTGATTGTTGAAGATGTGGTTGAAGAGAATGTGAACAATGATGTAAGGATTGATATTGGTGAGGCCGAGGTAGAAATCCATGATGCCGTGAACTCATCTAGGGAACACGTGATTGATATGCCCGAGCCGGTGGTGCCAAAAGCCAAGGTTCCTCTGCCAAGGCTACCTCCACCTTATCCTCAAAGGCTCGCAAAGAAGAAGATTGATAATCAGTTTAAAAAGTTCATTGACATGATGAAGAGCTTATCTATTAATGTGCCTCTGGTGGAGGCACTTGAACAAATGTCGGGCTATGCAAAATTCATGAAAGAATTGGTTATAAAGAAGTGTTCTATGGATTGTGAAACTATAAAGATGACTCACCGGGTTAGTGCTATATTGCATTCAATGGCCCCGAAGCTTGAAGATCCCGGTGCTTTCACCATTCCTTGCACCATTGGGAGTGCGGATTTTGCTAAATCTCTTTGTGACTTGGGAGCTAGTATCAATTTGATGCCCTACTCGGTTTTCAAAACATTGGGTATTGGGCAACCTAGGCCAACTTCAATGAGACTTCAAATGGCGGATCGATCGATGAAGCAATCTTTGGGCATTATTGATGATGTGCTTGTCCGGTTGGACAAATTCATATTGCCGACCGACTTTGTGATTTTGGATTGTGAGGTGGACTATGAGGTTCTTATTATCTTGGGCAGACCTTTTCTTGCAACAGGGAAGGCATTGGTTGATGTTGAAGTGGGTGAGCTCACTTTCCAAGTGGGAGACGAAAAGGTCGTTTTCCACGTTTGCAAATCTATGAAACGGCCCAATAGCACCGAGGTGTGCTTATTTGTAGACCTTGTCACAACAGTGATTGTGGATGATACCAGTGCTATGATCAACGTGGAATATCCGCTTGAAGCAGTTCTCTTGAACATGGATGTCAATGATGATGCTAGTAAAGTGGAAAGTGTCAATGCCCTACATGGGATGGGCTCTTATTCTTATGAGCCGAGGAAGCTATCTTTGGATCTTGAAAATCGGAAAACTCCACCAACAAAGCCATCCATTGAGGAGCCACCGGTGTTGGAGTTGAAGCCACTTCCTCCACACCTCAAGTATGAATTCTTGGGTTCAAATTCTACTTTACCAGTTATTCTTTCTTCTTGCCTTACTAACATGCAGGTTGAGGCCACTTTGGCGGTGCTTTAAAAGCGAAAAAGAGCAATTGGATGGACTCTATATGACATTCGGGGAATAAGCCCCGCATTTTGCATGCACAAAATCATCTTGGAGGAGGATGCAAAGCCTTCCTTGGAGCATCAAAGCAGATTAAATGAGGCGATGCAAGAAGTGGTGAAGAAAGAGGTTATCAAGTGGTTGGACGCCGGTGTGGTTTATCCTATTTCTGACAGTTCTTGGACTTCTCCGGTGCAATATGTGCCGAAGAAGGGTGGTATGACTGTGGTGGCCAATGACAACAATGAACTCATTCCTACTCGCACGGTCACCGAGTGGAGAGTATGTATGGACTACCGGAAGCTAAACAAGGTGACCCGTAAAGATCATTTCCCATTGACATTCTTTGACCAAATGCTAGATCGTCTTGTAGGGAATACGTTCTATTGCTTCTTGGATGGTTACTCGGGGTACAATCAAATTTTAATTGCCCTGGAGGACCAAGAGAAGACAACTTTTACATGTCCCTATGGCACATTCGCCTTCTCTCGAATGCCATTCGGATTGTGTAATGCTCCGGCAACCTTCCAACGTTGCATGATGGCTATTTTCACCGACATGGTGGAGGATATCTTGGAGGTTTTCATGGATGATTTCAGTGTGGTTGGAGATTCTTTTGATGAGTGTCTAAAAAATTTGGATAGAGTATTGGCCCGGTGTGAAGACATAAACCTCGTACTCAATTGGGAAAAATGCCATTTCATGGTTGAAGAGGGTATAGTGTTGGGTCACAAAATCTCGAAGTGAGGAATTGAGGTTGACAAAGCCAAGATAGAGGTGATTTCAAGGCTTCCTCCCCCTATTTCTGTCAAAGGGGTGAGGAGTTTTCTTGGGCACGTGGGTTTTACCGGAGGTTCATAAAGGATTTTTCTAAAGTAGTACACCCTTTGTGCAAGTTGCTAGAGAAAGATGCAAAGTTCTTGTTCGACAAGAGTTGTATGCAAGCATTCAAGCTTCTCAAGCTCAAATTGACTTCTACCCCCATCACTACCGCACCAAATTGGAGCTTGCCTTTCGAGCTCATGTGTGATGCTAGTGACATTGCGGTTGGGGCTGTTTTGGGCCAAAGAATCAACAAGAAGTTTCATCTGGTGTACTACGCAAGCAAGACCATGAATGAGGCTCAAAAGAACTATACAGTCACCGAGAAAGAGTTGTTAGCTATTGTGTTTGCTATGGAAAAGTTTCGACCTTACCCTATGGGGGCCAAAGTTATAGTGCACACCGACCATGACGCCCTTAGGTATTTGATGACCAAGAAAGATTCCAAGGCAAGATTGATGAGATGGGTGTTACTTCTTCAAGAGTTTGATCTAGAAATTATTGACCGGAAGGGTAGAGAGAATCAAGTGGCGGACCAATTGTCCCGTTTGGAGGAGGTGGGGAGTCCTTGTGATGGCCTTGACATCAGGGATTCATTTCCCGACTAACAACTCCTTGCGGTGTCAATGAAGGATATTACATGGTTTGCCGATGTTGCCAATTACCTTGTGACCGGAATAATCCCGTGTGAGCTCTCTTCTAACCAAAGAAAGAAGCTCAAGCGGGATAGTTTGGATATCTATTGGGATGAGCCATACTTGTTCAAGATTTGAACGGATGGTATGATTCATCGATGTGTCCCGGAGGAAGAACAATTGAGTATCTTAGAGGCTTGCCATTCTTCACCCTATGGTGGCCATCATGGTGGGGTGAGGACCGTCTCGAAAGTTCTTAGTTGTGGATTCTATTGGCCCACCTTTTTCAAAGATGTGGGCGATTTGGTGAAGAGATGTGATGAGTGCCAAAGAGCGGGCGGAATTTCAAAAAGGGATGAGATGCCTCTCAATACGATTCTTGAAGTGGATATCTTTGATGTTTGGGGCATCGATTTCATGGGTCCATTTGTTAGCTCTTGTGGGAATACTTACATTCTCATGGCGGTTGATTATGTCTCAAAATGGGTTGAAGTCGTGGCTTTGCCTAATAATAAAGCCCCGAGTGTTGTTGCATTTCTTAAAAAGAGCATCTTCACAAGGTTTGGCACTCCTCCTGCAATTATTAGTGATGGGGGGTCTCACTTTTGCAATAAGGCTTTCAACACATTACTTTCCAAGTACGGTGTCAATCATAAGGTTTCTACCCCCTATCATCCTCAAGCTAGTGGTCAAGTGGAAGTCTCCAACAGAGAAATTAAGAGCATCTTGTCAAAAACGGTCAATGCTAATAGGACCGATTGGTCAAAAACGTTGGATGACGCTCTATGGTCTTATCAGATGGCTTACAAAACTCCGATTGGTATGTCTCCATATCGGTTGGTTTTTGGAAAAGCTTGTCATCTTACGGTCGAGTTAGAGCACAAGGCCATGTGGGCTTTGAGGAAGTTGAATTTGGAATGGGATGTTGCGGCAAATCTTTGTGATGAACAACTTATTGAGCTCGATGAGTTTAGATTCCATGCCTACTCAAGTTCATCCTTGTATAAGGACAAAATAAAGTACCTTCATGACAAATATGCTCGGGGTAAGGAGTTCAAGGTTGGAGATATGGTTCTCTTGTTCAATTCCCGGTTATGTCTGTTTCTGGGTAAGCTCAAATCAAAGTGGAGTGGGCCATTTGAAGTTGTGTTCGTGACCCCATTTGGAGCTCTTGATCTAAGGAACAAAAATGGTGAAGTTTTCAGAGTTAATGGGCACCAGGTCAAGCATTATCTTGGAAAAATTGATGACAGCCACGTGGTGGCGCTTCTTCATCTAAAGTGATGTGATAGTAACATGCGTCGTGCTGTGAAGTTAAATCAGGCACTTCTTGGGAGGTAACCCATGTGTTTTTTTTCTTGTTTTCTCTGATTCTCTTTGTAGTTTAGGATTGATTTTTGAGCTAATTGTTTGTGAGGTGTTGCAGGGATTGTGTTGATGTAGTGCAAAATATTTTGGAAAAATTGTACAGCCTCTGAAGTTTGCCAGTGCGGCCGCATTGCACTTTGTGCGGTCCGCACTTGTGAAGGCAAAGTGAGGTACTCTCTAAAGTTTGCCACCATGGTCGCATTCCATTTAGTGCGGTCCGCGGAGGACCTCCGCGACTGCGGTCTCGTTTTGTGCGCACCACGGAGGTTGCCTTCTCAAGCTTCTTCTGAATAATCCCAGTGCGGTGCGCGGTCCGTTTTGTGTGGCCGCGCTGGTAGGTAATACTAGGTCCCACATCTTTCTCTACAAATAGAGCTCAGGGGTCACCATTTACACTTTTCGAAATTTTAACACTCAGAGACCTAAAAGCTATTATCCAAACTCTCTTGTGACCATAATTCTTGCTTAGACTGACTAATTGCATTTCATCTTCACATCTGGTAATATTTCATTCATTCCTTGTACGTTTAATTGATTAATTTTGTTTTATTTTATTACTATTAGCTTGTAACTTCTTTTTCGTCCTGTTTTCTCTATTTTTGTTAGCTTAGGTTGGTTTAAGTGTTAGTTTTGGGGTGCTTAATGTGCATAATGACTGGGTAAATTGAGTAGGGACAAGTAGGTGAAAACTTGAACAAAAATGCAAAAATTGGAAACCCTAACTCGGTGCCTGAACTAAGCACCCTCTGCGGACCGCAGTAGCTTTTGTGCGGTCCGAAGTACCATTTTGTGCGGATCGCGGTACTCATGTGTCTGAAAGTTGACTTGTGCCCAGCACGGACGCATTGCACTTAGTGCGGTCCGCGCTGGCCCACCACGGCTGCGATACCACTTTGTGGGGACCGCGGTGGTGGAATTCAGAGAAGTGGTGTTGTAGACCTGTGCGGACCGCGGTCACCTTTATGCGGTCTACGGTGCACCCAATGCGGCCGCACTCCTTTTTGTGCAGGCCGCGGTACACTGTTTCTGCAATATGTTCTGCAACTTTTGATCTTTAGTTCTGCAATTCATTTTCCACAAATCTTTCATTGTCTGTGTGGATACTAACAAAGCTAGATGTTTATGCTTGCAGGCAATGGTTAAACAAAGAAGCAAAGGCTCGAAACAACCCGGCCGAGGTAATTCCTCCTGGGGACGGAAGAAGGGATGGTAAAACTCACTCCCCAGGCTAGAAAAAACATAAAGGACATGAGTAAAGCAATCAAAGCGGCCGACAGAGCCATTGACTACTCGGGGAGTGAGTACGAGCCCTCCCGGGAGATCTCTTCAGATTCAGTCCCACTATACATCCCGTATCCGGAGAATGCCATACATAGAGACACTCCTCCCTCTTCCCCCGATGCTCGAGCTTCGATCAACATTTCTTCTGGGTTGTCTGAGGGCTCAGCGGCAGGTAGTAGGGATGAATACTCTACCTCTCCCACAACGTCAATATCTGGAAAGGGTGCTAGAGGTGATGAGGGAGATGGGGAGTTACCTGGGGGTGGTATGCCTCAAGTTGGGGGTGTTGAACAGCTAGAAATCCCACTGTTTGGGAAGATAGATTCGTCAGCCAGGTGGCGTTCCATAAGTTTAGGGAATGGTGGTCGGTACGAAAGTTGATTCTTAAGAGGAGCTTCATTGATAGATACCTTCTACCCCTACACCCAAATGTACATAGATAGTTTCAAGCTCGAGTGGGTTGGGAGCACTTCAAAGATAATTGTGTGAAGGCGAATGAGCACATGGTCAAGGAGTTTTATAGCAATGTAGCCCACATCTTGAAGGGCACTAAAGTGACCAAAGTGCGAAACAAAAATATGGTATTTACTGGGAAGGTGCTAAATGAATACTTGGGGTTCAACGAAGAAGATGAGTTCTTTTACAATGAAAAGTTGGCAATGGGCAAGGAGGTTCGTCTGTGGTTAGCCTTATACCTGGCAGTCCCGGATACGGTTCCAGAGTGGTTGCAAGCAGGGGTCAAAATACTTCGGAGGACTTTTAACTTTGAGGCTAGGAGATGGTTGACTTTTGTGTGCAGTCGGCTCGACCCCACTACCCATGATCAGACTATTCCACTTGCTCAGGCTGTTCTTGTTGCATTATTATGGTGGGATACCCTATCAACGTGGGCAATGTGATGTCTCGTGTTATTTTTGTAGTGGGGGTGGAGCATGACCGGAACTACCCTTTTCCCAGCACCGTCACTATGTATTTCAGGGACCTGGAGGTGGAGAAGAGACCTTTTGACATCAAGGTCAAACCTGTGGCTCCGTTTTCATGGTACAGTCTGAAGGGGTCAGACAACCCCAAGGACAAAAATTACAAGCCGCCTGCTTCTGCCCCAACCGGCCAGTCTGAAGAGCCGGTTACGGTAGAGCCCTCCACTGAGCCTGCTTCCACAGTTGCTGACATGCCTTCCGGACCTTCCACTACTGCTGGTCCCTCTACTTCAGCTGGCCTGGGGATTCCATCTTCCTGGGCCCATCCTATCACTGCCCACCAGCTGAGCCAGACACTTCATAGCTTGAACAACTGGATGTTAGTTGCGTCATCCAAGTTGTCCATCTTGACTTCTACCATTGCGGCTCAGTCAGCACCGCAGCCAGCACAACTTCCACAGGTCATTGAGGATACATTGAAGAAGATCCTAGAGAACCAAGAAAAGATCATCAGTATTCAGGGTGCCTTGGCTAAGGCAGTAGATTCACATGGCAAGGCCCTGAAGGAGCTTGTCATGGAGCACAAGAAGCTGCGCAAAACACGGGCTTCCAAGGAGTCTGTGAAGGAGCTTAGAGTGGATGTGGACAAACTGAAGGCAGACCAGCTGCCTTTAGACTTGATATTTGAGGATCCAACTCCAACAGCAGTACCAGCAGCATACCTACAACAGATGCAGACACAAAGGCTTCCAAAGAAAAAGAGGAAGCTCCCTAGTGCAGATGAGGCGATCATCCAGTTGGCGGACCCACCGGAGGTTCCCTCCAGTCAGCCATGGGATGTTCCTGATATTCAACCCATCCAAGTCCAGGCCCTAGCCCTAGAAGCTAAGCAGTAGGAGACCGGGAACCAGTCTGAGGTTCCCGCGTATACATATGACCCAGGGACCATTGATGATCCCATGCAGACGGACACAGCTTAGGGAGTTCCCATATCCTTTCCTTATACTTTTTGGTGCTTATTTGTTTAGTTGGCATTGGGGACAATGTCTGTTTTTATTTGAGGGGGTGCGCCCTACATTTTTGGATGACTGTATATATTGTTACATTTTATGTCTTTTGATTTTCATCTTTGGTCTATATATAATTTTACGTTTAGTTACTTTTATCGCACTTTTTATCTTTTATTTGGTCTGTATATAAAGTTACATTATTGTATATATTCATCCTCATTGTATATTCACATCCCCTATTGTACACATTCATTCTATTTTCTATTCTTTGTAAAAAAAATGTTTTTAGTTCCTTAGATAGGCTCGTAGCTTTTTGTTTTGTTTTTGGCGCTTTCAATAAGCCTTTGGTTTTCTTAATGTCACGGTTCTATCCAAAGGTGGAGTATTATGTGAATTGGGTGGCTCTTCCCGATGATGGATGGCGTGACAACCTTCTTAAGTGTTTGAGTACGTTTTTGTTTCTATTTTTGGTAGCTTGTAGTCAAGGTTTCCTCAAGCAAAGCTTCACTTGAGCCTAACACAGTTGCCTTTGATCCCATGGTCAAAGACAAGTCGTTGTGTTTAGGATGGTGAAAGTCGTGACCTTGAGACTGTTGTGTTGACCAAACAATCATCATGTGGTCTTTCGGGACCATTGTGTGCTCAAATCATGTCTAAGGTTGTTGTGGGTCTCCGACTCTATGTCTGAAACAATCCTTGAGCTTGTGTGGTGAGAAATTGAATTGTGAGTCCAAGTTCCGAGCCAATGATCTAGAACTTGCCCTGAATTTCTGTTGAGGCGAAATCTTAAGTGAAATTTGGCTTGAGAAGTGATTATAGGCTCTCCTTGATCCAAATGATAGTTGAACAATTCCATATCCCACCAATGATATACTCCCTAGTTAACTCTTTTGAGCCTTAAACCTTTTTTCTTTCAAGAACCAATACTATCAGCCTATATCCATTCTAAAATATACCCTCTTTCGGCACCCGATCTTCCCTTGAGCAATGGCAAAAGTCTAAGTTTGGGGGGGAGAGACGAGAGAAGGAACAAGTGGTAAAACGTACTAAAGTGAAGAAAAGAAAGGCAATGAAAAAGAAAATAAAAGAAAAGAAAAAGACAAAAAGAAAGGCCATTGTGAAAAGGAATAAAAAGGGATTCAAGAAAAAAAAACAAAAGAGAAAAAAGTGTGGAAAAAAATTGAAAAAGGAGAAATGCTTTAAAGTGCAATAAAAAGAGTAACATTACGCCTCTCTAACCCCTTAAAAAGAAATAAGATACTCAAAGAGTCAAGAGAATTGTGCCAAATGAATCAAAAGAAGTGCTTAAGGGAAGATGGAACCCATTTAAACAAAACTTTTCTCCTACCCTGAACCAAAGTCTTCAGATTGACTCCTCAAAAGCCCTATATGATCTTGAGTTGAAGGACGCTTACATTAGTGGATACTTACATGAGGGGCAAGTATATGGTACTTAAAGCCAGACTTGTGACTTTTCCTTGAGAGAGAATAGTGAATTCCCATTAACCTCGGTTTGTATGTTAATACTCTAAAAGGTGAGGCTTACTTAGAGAGAGTTGAGGATGTGTGAGTTTGGGTTCCACAATGACCAAAGTAATTGAGAAAGCTCTTTGATGTAATGAGTCAACTCTTGATACTCTTGTGTCACACTTGATCCATAGTTTTTCAAAGTTTAAATGTTTTTAATGATTCATTCGTATTAAGGGCAATTATTAGTCCCAATTGATGCTTGTTGAGGTTACTTTAGGATAGTTAGAAATACTTGGATTTTTCCTTAAGGGGTGGGTCTTATTTTGTTTGCTTGAGGACAAGCAAAGGCTTAAGTTTGGGGGAGTTGATAAGTAGGGATTTTAACGAGTTTCATGCTCCTTCTTGCCTATGCTTTGATTATAAATTGTTACAAAATAGTCCAAAAGGCTAATAAGTTGTGCTTGATTGCAGGTTTGATCGACAAAGTGACGAAATGTCAAAGATGGGCTCAAAAGGAGTAAAACCTGCTCAAGTATCAAAGACACAGTAAACTAAGGGCAAACAAGCCTAGTGCAGACCGCACAAAGTCGAATGCGGCCGCACTAGGTGATTCATAGAGAAGGAAAAAAACAGGCTTCAGGCAACGCGGTCGCGGTACATATTTCGTAGTCCGCGGTGAAGGCTCCGCGGCCGGGCTTCCTTTTTGTGCGGTCCGCAGAAGGAGGTTTAGAGAGTTGGCAAAAATGGGCTTCAGGTAATGCAGTCGCGGTACACATTTCACGGTCCGCGGTGAAGGCTCTGTGGCCACGCTACCTTTTTGTGCGGTCCGCGGAAGAGATATTTAGAGAGATGGGAAATACCAATGCAATCCGCGGTCATTGATGTGCGGACCGCGATAGCTGCCTCCGCAGTCGCGGTCCATTCTACGCGGTCCGCGGAGCCCAAGTTCAGAGAGCCCAGAAATGAAGTCCAGGAGCCTAGTGCGGTCGCGGTCCATTTTATGTGGCCCGCACTAACCCCGCAGGGGTATTTTTGTTCAGTTTTTTCAGCCTAGTATAAATAGAACATTTTACCATTTTTTAGATCATCAGATATATCAGAGCTGAGCTGCGCTCATGGGAACCTCATTTGTAGCCATTTTTGGCATCTTAGCTTCAAATTAACGATAGATTCTCTATATTTACATTAGCATTTAATTAATATGCCTTGTTCTTCATCTATTTCTTTATTTTCTTCTTCAAGCATGAGTAGCTAAACCCATTAGCTAGGGTTGTGGCTCAACCCTAGTGTGAGTAATTGATGGTGTTGTCATTTATTGTTAGATTGACTATGAGTGTTTGTTATTTGGGTCAATTTTATGGTTTAATCTATAAATTGGTGGTTGCAAACACTGGTTTGTGCTAAGTTGACTTGGCTCTTCTTGAGAAAGAGAGCCTAAGTCTCCAAAACTGACCCAACAAGGAATTGGGATGGACTCAAGAGAATTGATAGTCCCGTTTAACGGGTTAAACCTCGAGAGAGTAATCACCCTACTTGAACCCTAGTTGCTTGATCTAATTTGCCTACCCATTTGGTCTCAAGAGAGTCAATTGGGCAAAATCACTCTCTCTACCGAGAGGTGTGAGAGTGGGTAAAATTGTGCAACGGTTATAGCATAAGCTCCAATTATGTCAATCGAACTTTAATAACTTTTACCCGTAAATTAGTCACCTAGGTAATGTCACGACCCTAGTGCCCTTCTTCCCATTAGGTACAACCTAACAATTATCTCGTAGCATAATTTAGTTTCAATTAATAGCTTGGTAATAGTAGTTTATAGTCTAAAACCCCAAAAAATGTATGGAAGTGACCTTTGGAACAAATACACACTTCTAATCTAGATAGATACTCAACCCCATTCCTAGCTCCCTGTGGAAATCGATCCCGACCCTCATATCGGGTAAAAACTATTGCGACCCTCTCTTCCTACTTTTTAGTAGTGTGGAGTTTGAATTGAATACTACTCCAGTTTGTCCTTGTACTAGGACAAAATGAAGTACCTTCATGATAAATATGCTCGTGGCAAAGAGTTCAAAGTGGGTGATTTGGTTCTCTTGTTCAATTATCGATTACGTCTGTTTCTGGGAAAGCTTAAGTCAAAATGGAGTAGACCTTTTGAAGTGGTGTTTGTGACTCCGTTTGGTGCACTTGACTTGAAGAACAAATATGGGAAGGTTTTCAGAGTTAATAGGCACAGAGTCAAGCACTACTTGGGCAAGATTGATGACAGCCACGTGGTGGCACTACTCCATCTAAAGTGATTTGATAGTAACATGCGTTGTATTGCGACGTTAAATCAGGCACTTCTTGGGAGGCAACCCATGTGTCTTTCTTTTTGTTTTCTTTGATTTTCTTTGTAGTATAAGATTTGCTTTTGGACTAACTGGTTGTGAGATGTTGTAGGATTATTTTGATGCAGTGCAGGACCAAGTTGGAAAAATGCACTCTCTGTGAAGTTTGCACTGCGGCCGCAATGCATTTTGTGTGAAACGCAGTGGCCTCTTTGCGGGGGCAACAATTCAATGCGGATCGCAGAGTTAAAAATGATGAGTCTCTAAAGTTTGTCATCGCGGCCGTAATGCATTTTGTACGGTCTGCGGTGGACCACTGCGGCCGTATTGCATTTCTTGCGGTCCGCAGTGGACATATCCCTAATGCCACTTGTTTTTGAGTACCGCGGACCGCGGTGCCATTTTGTGCGGTCCACGGTGAGTAGGTGAGATGGGCCCCAGTTCTTTTTTCTGTAAATAGGACCTGAGGCCCTCATTTCAAACTTTTCGACCCTTTGCACTCAAAAGCTAAAAAATCACTGTTCATCCCTCATACTTGCTTGAATTCAACTGCTAAATCTCGTTAAACTACATTGCATCTCACTTCTGGTAATTTTAATTTTATCTTAGTTATTTAACTTTGTTATTTTCTTTTAACTTTTATTTTTCTTAGTTTTTTCTTCTTTTTCTTCCCGTTTTCTTTCAATTCTGTATCGTAGGTTTGTTTAATCATGTTTAAATTAGGATTAATTAGTTAAAAACATTG
This sequence comes from Nicotiana tabacum, assembly GCF_000715075.1. Lineage (NCBI taxonomy): Eukaryota > Viridiplantae > Streptophyta > Magnoliopsida > Solanales > Solanaceae > Nicotiana > Nicotiana tabacum. The sequence goes on along the minus strand of NC_134099.1, from coordinate 7,001,323 downwards.
ATTCAACACCTAGGGGATCAATAATAGGTGAAAAAATTGGACTAAAAATGTGAAAAATTGAAACCCTAGGTTGGTGTTGTTGGGTAACACTTACCGCAAACTGCGGTGGATTTTTGTGCGGTCTGTGTTTGTTCTGTACGGTCCGCAATGCTATTTTGTGCGGACCGCGGTGGTGAAACTTCTAAAAACTGATAATTGAGGATCGCGGTCACGATGGATTTTTGCGGTTCGCGGTGCCCTAATGAGGACCGCAATGCATTTTGTGTGGTTCGCGGTGCCTAGAATCAGAGAGTAGGTAGTCTTATCCATACCTCAGTGCGGACCACGGTGCATTTTATGCGGTCCGCAATAGCTTCTTTGCAGCCGCACTTCATTTTGTGCAGTCTACAATTCTGACTGTCTACAAATTTTTTTCTGCATTGTTTCATCTGTTATTGGGATACTAACAAGAATAGAATTTGTTCTCTTTGTAGATAATGGTGAAATCATGAGGCAAAGGCGATAAATAGAAAGGAAAAGAAGAGTCCTCCCGGGGTAGGGGACGAGGCATGATTAGATTGAACCCGCAAGCCCGCCAAGCCATCAAAAACACCAGAAAGATCATAAGGGCTGCTGATAACTGTGATTTCTACATGTTTTATACCCATTCTTACCTAAGCTTTGTGCATTAACTGTCATAAATTAGTCCCAAAATACTTCTAAGTTGCGCTTGATTGCAGGTTTGAGCGACAAGATGACAAATACCAAAGATCGGCTCAAAAAGGAGTGAAATCTTCCAAGTGTCAAAAGACAACTGAAGTGGGGAACAAAATGACCTGTGTGGTCCGCACTGATGTGTCACGCGGCCGCACAGGAGAGTTCAGAGGCTGGGCTATTTCAAGGTCAATCTGCGCGGTCCGCACTGTTTTGCCACGTGGCCGCGCAGGATAGTTCAGAGACCATGCAATTTCTAAGTCAAGAAGTGCGGTCCGCGCTCCTTTCCACGCGGTCCGCGCCCAAGAGTGTCAGAGACTCAGTCATTCAAGACAAAAGCCCACGCAGTCGCACACCTAATCAGCACGGTCCACGTGGAAACACCCTACGCGGCCGCGTGTCACATTTGTGCGGTCCGCATCCCCAGTGTCAGAAGCAAGATATGAAGAACCAAACCCTTATGCGACCGCGCGTCATTTGTGCGCGGTCCGCGCCAGACCCTCAGGGGTATTTTTGTCTGGTTTTTCCTGTGTAGTATAAATAGAACATTTTACTCTTTAGGTGGAGTTTTTCAGTTTTGGTTTTTCATCAGATAGCAACTGAACTCGAGACTTGATGGTTTTAGCCTATTTTGGGCAATTTCTTCTAGTATTAATGTGGATTTGAGTAGATTAACATTGTAGTTAATTATTATGTCAATTTCATCTACTATTTCTTTAATTTCTGTTTCTATTATGGCTAGCTAAACCTATTAGCTAGGGTTGTGGCTCAACCCTAGTGTGGGTAATTAATGGGTGTGATTGTTTAGTGCATGAACGATGTTGGGTATTTGTTATTTGGATTAATCTTATGTTTTCATTAAGATTTGGTGGTTGCAAACACTAAGTCTAGCTTAGTGAGTCTTGACTCTTCTTGATAAAGAGAGTCTATGACCCCAAGATTAATTCCAACAAGGAATTGGGATGGACCCATGAGAATGGTAGTCCCAATTAACGGGTTAAACCTCGAGAGAGTAATTACCCAACTTGAACCATAAGTTTCTTGGGCAAATTGGCCTACCTAATTGGTCTCGAGAGAGTCAATTAGGCAAAATCACTCTCTCTACCAAGAGGTCTGAGAGTGGGTACAAAAGTGCAATGGTTATAGCATAAGTCCCATATTCATCATCTTGCATTAGGAATCTCTACCCGTTAGTTGACCACCTAGGTACATGCCAAGACCCTAGTGTCTTTCTCTATATTGCATACAACTTAGAATCAATATCTTAGCCTAACTTAGCTTTAAACTTGTAGTTGATAAATTGTAGTTGATAGTCAAAAGAAAACCGAAAATGTTAAAAGATCAATTAGGAGCTAAAACATAGTCATAGACCATACAAACACTCAACTCCAAATTGAAGCTCTCTGTGGAAAATTGACCCCGATACCGCTATTGGGTAAAGGTATTAGCGCCCACTCTTCCTTAGGTTGAGTCCGCTGTGATCACTTTTTGGCGCCGTTGCCGGGGAGCTTTACGGTGTTGACTATTTGTGTAGCTAGTATTGTGTTTTGCTTCTCTTTCCTTCTTATTTACTAACTTTGTTTGTGTCAATCAATCAGGTACAATGGCTCTTAATGCAAATGACCCTCTCAGCAATGTGATAGCGGGGGAGGAGGTAGAGGATCTAGAACAAGATGAGGTCTTACCTAAACTTCCATGGAGAGGCCGACATGTCAATATAAATACAAATAAGAACAACAACATTCCATACCCCCCTCCTACACCGCCGAGAGTGGCTCCCAGAGTTCTACCAAATCAAGGATACGTCAGTGCTATTGTTTCTCCCCGAATCCGGGTGGGGAACTTTCAAATCACAAATGTTATGCTGACCTTGCTCGAGCAAAGAGGTTATTTCACGGGTTCCTCTGATCAAAATACCTACAAGCACTTGAAGGGGTTCGTGGATACATGTTGGGGTAGCAAGCAGACAAACGTGTCCGAGGATGCGTTGAGATTGAGGCTTTTCCCATTTTCTCTTTGGGGTAAAGCATTGGATTGGTTAGAAAGGCTCCCCAATCATTCTATTACAACATGGGATGAATTGGCGGACAAATTTATTGCCAAGTTCTTCTTTCCAAGTCATATGGAAGCTCTTCAGGATGAAATTCTAGCTTTCAAGCAAGAGCCAACGGAACCTTTGCATGAGATATGGGAAAGATATATAACAATGGTGAAAGAGTGCCCTAATAACGACATGACCGAGGTTATGATTTAACAAACCTTTTATCGGGGCATCAACACCACAAATCAATGCATTGTGAACCAATTGGCCGGAGGGAACTTTATGAAACTTTCTTACCAAGAGGCATGTGATGTACTTGATGAAATGGCCGACACCTCTTCGGCATGGCAAAGCCAAGCAAACGTGCCCCAAGGTGACCCCATGGTCATCCATTTGCACAAGGAATTGCACGATCATGGCCAAGCTATAGCGGAGCTTAAAACAACTATGAATCAATTGGAAAAGGCGCAATTGCAACAAGTCCAAAACCCGCGCCAAGTCAACCCAATGGAAGGTGTTTCTATGTTGAAAAGGAGGCAAAGAGGGCAACAACCTCAAGGTAATTGTGAACAATATGACAACAACAATGATGGTGGTGGTTATTCAAATGAGTGCTATGAGGATCAAAGCGAAGAGCTCCAATATGTCAACAACTATCAAGGGAATAGAGGTAACTCCTCAAACCAACAATGGCGTCCTCAAGGTAATTGGGGAAATCAACAACAAGGCGGAGGTAATTGGATAACAACAACCAAAATAACAATTGGGGTAATCAAGGCAACCAAGGAAATTGGCATGGTAATAACAATAATTGGGGCAACTACAACAATCAAGGAGGGTGGAACAATGGCGGTAACCAAGGCAACCGGGGGCAAGGTTTTCACAGGGCCCCCCTGTACCAACAACCGAACAATCCACCCCACTTTCCTTCTCAAGGTCCGAGTTCGTACGGAAGCGATATGGGGAGAATTGAAAGCATGTTCGAGCAGATGATGAAAAAGAACCAAGATTCCGAGGCCCAATTAGCTTCGCATAACACATTTATCCGGAACTTGGAAGTGCAATTAGGCCAAATCTCTCAGTCTTTAAATACTCGCCCAAAGGGTGCTCTACCAAGTGATACGGTAGTAAACCCCAAGGGTGGGCACAATAATCATGTGATGGCAGTAACAACGCGAAGTGGAAGAGGCGGTGATGTGCATGCCTCAAGAGGAAACCAAGTTGCGGTAGATGAAGATGAGTTACGAAATGATGAGATCCCGTTGGTAGTTGAGGATGTTGTGGAACAAAGTGCAAGTGATGATGTGAGAATTGAAATTGATGAGGGTGAGGAGGAGACTCAAGAGGCCGTGAACCCGTCTAGGGAACACGTCATTTATATGCCTGAACCAGTGGTGCCAACAGCCAAGGCACCCTTGCCTAGACCTCCTCCGCCCTATCCTCAACGGTTGGCCAAGCAAAAGGGTGACAACCAATATAAGAAATTCATTGAAATGATGAAGAGTTTGACTATCAACGTGCCTTTGGTGGAGGCACTCGAGCAAATGTCGGGATACACAAAGTTCATGAAAGATTTGGTTACAAAAAAGAGATCAATGGAGTGTGAGACAATCAAGATGACCCATCAAGTGAGCGCAATTGTGTATTCTATGGCTCCAAAACTTGAGGATCCTGGTGTATTCACTATCCCATGTACCATTGGAAGTGTCGACTTTGCAAAAGCCCTTTGTGACTTGGGGAAAGTATAAATCTCATGCCATATTCGGTCTTCAATACCTTGGGTATCGGACAACCTCGTCCAACTTCTATGAGGCTTCAAATGGTGGACCGGTCAATGAAGCGGCCTTTGGGGATTATTGATGATGTCCTTGTTCGTGCTGATAAGTTCATATTGCCGGCCGATTTCGTGATCTTGGATTGCGAAGTGGATTTCGAGGTGCCTATCATTCTTGGAAGGCCCTTCCTAGCTACAGGGAAGGCCTTGGTTGATATGGAAGCGGGATAATTGACCTTCCGTGTTGGAGATGAAAAGGTGGTGTTCCACGTGTGCAAATCAATGAGGCAACCGGATAGCACCGAGATATGTTCGTTTGTTGACATTGTCACGGCGGTGATAGTGGATGACACAAGCGCAAAGGCAAATGTTGAGGACCCGCTTGAGACTGTGCTATTAAACATGGATGTTGATGATGATGCTAGAAGGGTGGAGTGTGTGAACGCATTACATGGCATGGGCTTATATTCTTATGAACCGAGGAAGTTATCTCTTGATCTTGAAAATCACAAAACTCCACCCACCAAGCCATCTATTGAGGAGCCACCGATGTTGGAGTTGAAACCACTTCCTCCTCACCTCAGGTATGAATTTCTTGGTCCTAATTTCACTTTACCGGTTATTCTTTCTTCTTGCTTGACTAACGTGCAGGTTGATGCCACTTTGGCGGTTCTTCAAAAGTGCAAGCGGGCGATTGGATGGACCTTGGCGGATATTCGGGGTATTAGCCCCGCATTTTGCATGCACAAGATAATATTGGAGGAGGATGCTAGGCCGTCTCTTGAACATCAAAGGAGACTCAATGAGGCCATGCAAGAGGTGGTCAAAAAGGAAGTCATCAAGTGGCTTGACGCCGGTGTGGTATATCCAATTTCTGACAGTTCGTGGACTTCTCTGGTACAATGTGTGCCAAAGAAGGGAGGAATGACAGTGGTGACCAATGACAACAATGAACTTATTCCGACTCGTACTGTGACGGGTTGGAGGGTATGCATGGACTACCGGAAGTTGAACAAGGTGACTAGAAAGGATCATTTCCCATTGTCATTCTTGGACCAAATGCTTGATCGTCTTGCGGGCTGGGTTTTCTATTGTTTTCTGGATGGGTATTCAGGCTATAACCAAATTCTCATTGCCCCGGATGACCAAGAAAAGACAACCTTCACATGTCCTTATGGCACATTCGCCTTCTCTCGAATGCCATTTGGATTATGTAATGCACCGACGACCTTCCAACGATGTATGATGGAAATCTTCACCGACATGGTGGAGGACATATTGGAGGTCTTCATGGATGATTTTAGTGTGGTTGGGGACTCATTTGGTGAATGCTTGCAAAACTTGGATCGTGTGTTGGCCCGATGCGAAGACACAAACTTGGTTCTGAATTGGGAGAAATGCCATTTTATGGTAGAAGAAGGAATTGTGTTGGGTCACAAAATTTCAAAAAGAGGGATTGAGGTTGATAAGGCGAAAATTGAGGTTATCTCAAGGTTCCCTCCCCTACTTGTAACACCCCAAAATTTTTACAATATTTGCATTCTTGATTGAGCATTTTTTTTATAACGAGGAAATATTTTACTTTGCACTTCCTAAATATAGAATGGTCAATATATAAAAATTTCTTACTTTAGGTTGTGTTAATATTGGCAATGAAGTTCCATGGTGTTGCTATATGTAACACTTAATATTATTTTGACGAGTTGTTAGTAAATATAGTATATAATTAAGTTTTGGGTTTCCAACCTTTTATATTTATCTAAGAATATTTAGTAGTTGGAGAACCATTTTATTTCATATTTGTCCATAAACTCCCTATTCTTCTACTCTTCATAAACAAAGAAGAATAACTATCTACCTCTCTCTCTCTTTCTATCTCTATCTTTCTATCTCTATCTCTCTATCTCCTCCGTAGGAACAAGAAGCTGTAGTTTTATCAAAAAACAAAACCATGGATTTCTACTAAACCAACGCACAAAATTCGTTTTTGGTGAAGATCAAGTTGCTCCTCTTGGTAAGTTTCTAAACTCGTTTTTATACTAGACACCTACTAGTATTTTCTACATATCTTTTTGTACAGAGCTCCGATTTAAGTGATCCAGGACTTTCTGGAAAGATATTTCATAAATATATAATTTTTATGAAGGTACAAAAATCTTGTTTTGTTGGTATATACCTGAAAAAGGGTCAAAAAGTACAGGACAGGTGCTGCCCAGATTTTCAGTTTTTGAAATACTCCATGTACTACTGTTAGTAAGTTTAGCATAACTTTTTGTTCCAAATTGATATGGTGGTGATTCAAGATGTTTTGAAATGCTAAGATATAGATCTACAACTTTTGTGAAGACTATAAAGTCTAGTTTGTCCATATAGATCTTCCAAACTGAGTCACAACTCGAAATAGTGATACTGTCCAGAATTTCTGTTTCAAACGTTTTTGGGTAATTTTCACCAATATCATGTTTAGTTTGACTTGCTAAATCACTGAACTTATTTAAATATTTGATTATGTATTTAAGGTATATAAACCTTTGAAAAAAAATCAAAGGGGAAGCGTTTGAGGAAGTGGACAGATTTGGTTTGTTTACGGCGTAGACAATTCGAACGTCCCCAAGTTGTGATTGAATTGTTTTGTGGTAAAACACCAAGGTTTGTGTATAAACTTGTACTCTTTTTGCTTGCTGGAAATATGTTGAAATAACCTGATATTTTATTTTTCTTGGCTTTAATTTATATTATTATATTCGTACTATATCAAGTATTGTAAGATATTTGCTAAGTCGTCCATTCGTACGGATTGTTTGATCATTTTGCATTCTTGTTGGGACTTTGTCCTTCTTGTGGCAGTGACTTTGTCACTCACTTGGCATGCCTCTTGATTCGGATCTTTTGCCATCTTGACTTTGGATTTGTAGTTCGTCTTGAATTATGGAACTTGTCCGTGTTAAGTACGAACTAGGAAGCCATTTTTAATATGGTTCTTGATTCTCTTGTCTATTGGGTTTTGAACCTACTTAATTTGGGGCTTCGGTCCATCTTGATATCTGATTATGCTTAGTGTGATGGCATGACGTACATATTAGGCGAAAAATGGATATTTGGTATACTTTCTTAAATTGATAGTATACACTTTCTAGACTCTTGAACATTGTTATTGATATTTGGAAACACTTCAAAGTTTGATATTGGTATGTTTGATATATTTGTTCACTTATTTTAAATTATGTTAAATTGAGCTAACTATGACTGAAAAGGGGAATTGGAGAATTTAATGACTCCAAGCCTAAAGTTTATACACCACTAAGCTTTATGCTTAGTGATAGTTGTTTTCTATCGTAGGAAATGTTCGGGATGAAATCTGAAGATGTCCAGGGTGAATTGGTCTTTTGGAAGAACTTATGAAGATCACATTTGCATATGCACCTTGGTTTTGCATAGTTTTGGGACGTATACATGATATACATGATATACATGATATACAGGATATATATATGTCACACTTATGTTATTTGGAGGCTTGTTGGATTTTAAAGACCAAAATCTTGTAGCTTGAATTTGTAACCTATTTTATTGTATTAGGGTTTTTTAATAACGCAAGTCTTGTAATATGCTGAATTTACACTTTCTCTTGTAAATATGTAGAAAAGGAGAAAACTAGTTTCCTTTGTTTTTGTATATACCCGATAGTTTGAAATTTATGTACAATATAAACTTGCAGTAATTTTGAATGATTGTATAAATCAGTTAGGAAGTTGCTTTAATCTGTTAATGTTTTGATATTGTATTTCATTTAAAATAAAATTATGGTGTATTTTCAAAATATATATATATATATATATATTGCACTTCCAACCTTTCCGCATGGGCCAACTTCCGCTACCAAAATTATTCTAAATATTTTTATTAATATCTCTTTTAATATTTTGTAAGTAGGAAATTAGATTTGTTTTCCTAAGTAGTACTCTCCTAAAGGAGTTGCTATAAGTTTTGGTATCAGAGTCACGGTTTGTGATTCTAGGATTTGTTTTGTTGTGATAGTACCTAGTATTTGTTGTTATTTCCTTTCTTTAAAATGACTTGGAGTTTATAAATTTTTGCATACTTGTTTAATTTAATTTATTGTATTTTGTGTGCATATGAATCATGTACATGTCCCTAATGCAGTGTGATCTTATCTTTTATAGGACTTTTAATATGGCCTCTTCTTCGAATAGAGCTGTTGAATCCATTGATGAAAGTCAGGCCCAGTATAATGCCATGCCTCACCTTCATGGAGGAAATGAGGAACTCTTGCCTAACCTAAATCATCCTCGTGTTAGTGGAAATGAAATGGGCAGTAATCCAAGAGCAATGAGTCATAATACTCCATTTATGACTCCCTCATTCCAGCAGATGGCTGAATTCTTTCGTCACTTAGCTGGTACAATGTGAGAACCTAGTGAAATGAATTTTGAGATGATGAGAAAAATGGGCAGAGTTGAATTTGAAGGCACTACAGATCCCACGGTAGCTGAACAATGGCTCGAGCGCATGGAGAGGGTCTTTGAACAACTGGAGTGTACTAATGCTGCCAAATTTAAGTATGATATCTCTCTTTTACAAAAAGATGCCTATGATTGGTGGGTAAGTGTGCCAAATACAAAAGCAAAACCTTCGGTGCTGACTTGGGATGACTTTGTGAAATCATTTCGTGCAAAATATGTTCCCCCTGTCTATTGTGATGCTAAAAAGAAAGAGTTTCTGAATTTAAGACAAGGGAGTATGTCTATTGCAGAATATCAACAAAACTTTCTCAGGCTTTCTCGCTATGCTAAAGGTATTATTGATGGTGAAAGAGACAAGTGCAGAAGATTTGAAGAAGGTTTGAATGGTTACATTCGAAAATCAGTGGCAATCTTACAACTTGATAATTTTTCCAAGCTGATTTCAGCTGCACTTACTTGGGAAAGAATTGACAAGGAAGAAGCTAGTAGGAGAGAAAACAAGTTTAGGAAGGGTAATTCAGAATATGGCGATCCATCCAAAAAGGGAAAGTTTGACTATTCCAAGACCGAGAGTACACATAAATCATTACATCATAAGCATAATAAGTCAAATTTTTCTACTGCCAGTACTCCAAGTTATGGCCAAGGCAAAACTCATACACCTACTTGTGCACAGTGCGGGAAGAATCATTATGGTGCACCGTGCATGTAGACGAGCTTTTGGTACTTGTTTTAATTGTGGAAGTATGGATCATAAAGTGAAGGATTGTCCTAATCCTAATCCTCTTTCTTATACACATACAGAAGGATCAGTTCAAAATCCTGTCACTACTCATTCTCAAGCTAATAGTAGTGCTAGACCTTAAAATATGCAAGCAGCGGGTTCGAGTGTAGCTAATCAGGCTGGTGGGTCGAGAGCTGTTGCACGAGTTTATGCTATGAGATAGAAGAATGACCAGGATGGTCCGGACGTAGTTGCTGGTAAATTTCACTTATTTGGCATATCTGTTGTTACATTATTTGATCCTGGATCTTCGCACTCTTATGTTTGCTCATCACTTGCATTTCTCGATACTGTTAAATCTGTGAGACTTGACTTTGATGTGCTGGTCATGAGTCCATTAGGTCATCAAGCCGTTGTTAACAAGATTTACCGAGATTGTCCATTCATGATTCAAAATCTGGTATTCCCTGTCGACTTGCTTGAAATGCCCTTCCGAGACTATGATGTTATTGTTGGCATGGATTGGATCCATAGGCACCATGCATTGGTTGATTGTAGGTTGAAGCAAGTGACATTTAAAACTCCTGCATATTCACACATGGTAGTTCAAGGAGAAAGATCATTGACATCTAATATTATTTCTGCGGTCTTGGCAAGGAAGATGATTTGTCAAGGTTGTGATGCCTATCTTGCTCATATAGTCGATACACGATTGAGGAGTCCAAGTCTTAAGGACATACCAACTGTGTGCGACTTTCCTGATGTATTTCCTGATGATCTTCCTGGGTTGCCTCCAGAAAGGGAGATTGAATTTCCTATAGATCTTGTCCCTGGAACTACTCCTATTTCTATCGCTCCTTATAGAATGGCTCCAGCTGAATTAAAAGAGTTGAAGGCTCAATTGCAAGAACTTCTTAAGAAAGGTTTCATCCGTCCCAGTATTTCACCTTGGGGAGCTCCTGTTTTATTTGTGAAAAAGAAAGATGGCACTCTTAGGCTTTGTATTGATTACCGACAGCTGAACAAGGTAACAATCAAGAACAAATACCCACTGCCTAGAATCGATGACTTGTTTGACCAACTGAAGGGTGCCAGCTTATTCTCAAAAATTGACTTGAGGTCTGGATATTATCAGTTGCGTGTGAGGGAGCAAGATGTTCCTAAAACTGCTTTTAGGACCAGGTATGGCCATTATGAATTTTTGGTAATGCCATTTGGTTTGACAAATGCTCCTGTTGCATTTATGGATCTAATGAACCGTGTATTCAAGCCTTATCTCGATCAATTTGTGGTGGTGTTTATTGATGACATTTTAGTCTATTCTAAGAATAGAGAAGATCATGATAAGCATATCTGAATTGTCATGCAAATTCTGAAAGAGAGACAACTCTACGCGAAGCTTCCAAATGTGAATTCTGGCTGAATGAAGTGGCTTTTTTAGGGCACATTGTATCATCTGAAGGTGTGAAGGTTGATCCTAGTAAGATTCAAGCTATTGTTGATTTGAAACTCCCTAAAACTCCAACTGAGATAAGAAGTTTCTTGGGTTTAGCAGGATACTACAGAAGGTTTGTGAAGGGCTTCTCTATTATAGCTTCTCCCTTGACCAAACTTTTGGGGAAAGACACCAAATTTGTATGGGATGACAAGTGTCAAGAGAGCTTTGAAAAGCTCAAATCCTTATTGACACAAGCTCCAATACTTTCTTTGCCAGTTGAAGGAAAAGATTATGTGGTATACAGTGATGCATCTCATCGTGGCTTGGGTTGTGTTTTGATGCAAGAAGGGAAAGTAATTGCTTATGCCCCTCAAAAGTTGAAATCACATGAGTTGAATTATCCCACTCACGATCTTGAACTTGCTGCCATTGTTTTTGCCTTAAAAATTTGGAGGCATAACTTATACGGAGAGAAGTGTCACATATTTACTGATCACAAGAGTTTGAAGTACTTGGTACACAAAAAGAGTTGAACTTGAGACAGCGTAGATGGCTTGAACTCATCAAAGATTATGATTGCACGATTGATTATCATCCTGGTAAAGCCAATGTGGTTGCAGATGCGTTGAGTCGCAATTCTCTTGCAAGTTTAACTCTAAGTCCATTGCCTTTGCTTCTTGAATTAAGAGCCATGAATGTTTGCCTTTCATTTAATTCTAATGGTTCTATCATTGATAATTTGCAATTCAAGCCAGTCTTACTTGAGCAAGTCCAAGAAGCACAGAAGTTAGATGAGAAACTGGTGAAACGGGTTGAAGAAGTCCAAAATGGAAGAGAATCAAATTTTTCATTAAGGAAAGATGGTACCTTATTTTATAAAAATAGGTTGTGTGTTCCTAATGATGATGAATTGAGAAAGCAGATCTTAATTGAAGCACATAGTTCACCTCATGCAATGCATCCTGGAGGTACTAAAATGTATCGGACCATTAAGGAGCACTATTGGTGGAGTGGTATGAAGAAAGACATTGCAGAGTTCATTTCTAAATGCTTGGTATGTCAACAAATAAAGGTTGAACATCAAGTCCCAGCTGGTCTCCTACAACCTTTGTCAATACCTGAATGGAAATGGGAAAGGATAACGATGGACTTTGTTTCTGGACTTCCACGCACTCAAAGAAATCATGATGCAATTTGGGTCATTGTAGATAGACTGACTAAGAGTGCTCATTTCTTGGCAATCAGAATGGACTACTCACTAGAACGTTTAGCAGAATTATACATTAATGAGATTGTGAAGTTGCATGGAATCCATGTTTCTATTGTGTCTGATAGAGATCCGAGGTTTACATCCAGATTTTGGTCTAGCTTGCAAGAAGCTTTGGGTTCCAAGGTGAATTTTAGTACCGCTTTCTATCCACAAACAGATGGCCAGTCTGAAAGGGTAATACAAATCTTGGAGGATATGCTTCGAGCCTGCATTATTGAGTTTAAGGGTAGTTAGGACAAACATTTGGCCCTAATAGAATTTGTTTATAATAATAGCTACCAATCAAGTATAGGCATGCCTCCTTATGAAGCTTTATATGGGAGAAAATGTAGAACACCTCTTTGTTGGAATGAGGTTGGTGAAAGAAAATTTGTGGGTCCTGAGATTGTGCAACAAACTGAAGATAAGGTAAAAATCATCAAGGATCGTTTGAAAATTTCTTCAGACAGACAAAAGTCCTATGATGATCTTAAAAGGCGTGAAATTGAGCATCAGGTGGGCGATAAGGTATTTTTAAAGGTTTCTCCATGGAAGAAGATTATGAGATTTGGCCAAAAAGGTAAACTTAGTCCTCGATTCATTGGACCTTATGAAATACTTGAAAGAATTGGTCCGGTTGCATATAAGCTAGCTTTGCCACCTGAATTAGGTAAGATCCACAACGTCTTTCATGTTTCTATGCTTCGAAAATACCGCTCAAATCCATCTTATGTTCTTCCTATTGAGTCTATTGAGGTTAATCCTGATTTGACATATGAAGAAGAACCAATCCAAATCTTAGCGCGTGAGATAAAAGAGCTTAGAAATAAGAAAATCCCATTAGTGAAGGTTCTTTGGAGAAATCATTCAGGCAAAGAAGCTACCTGGGAGCGAGAAGAGGATATACGAGTTCAATATCCACATTTGTTTCGGGACTAGTACAAGGTAAATTTCGAGACTAAATTTTTTTTTAGGGAGAGAGAGTTGTAACACCCCAAAATTTTTACAATATTTGCATTCTTTATTGAGCATTTTTTTTATAACGAGGAAATATTTTACTTTGCACTTCCTAAATATAGAATGGTCAATATATGAAAATTTCTTACTTTAGGTTGTGTTAATATTGACAATGAAGTTCCATGGTGTTGCTATATGTAACACTTAATATTATTTTGACGAGTTGTTAGTAAATATAGTATATAATTAAATTTTGGGTTTCCAACCTTTTGTATTTATCTAAGAATATTTAGTAGTTGGGGAACCATTTTATTTCATATTTTTCCATAAACTCCCTATTCTTCTACTCTTCATAAACAAAGAAGAATAACTATCTACCTCTCTCTCTCTCTCTCTTTCTATCTCTATCTTTCTATCTCTATCCCTCTCTCTCCTCCGTAGGAACAAGAAGCTGTAGTTTCATCAAAAACCAAAACCATGGATTTCTACTAAACTAAAGCACAAAATTCGTTTTTGGTGAAGATCAAGTTGCTCCTCTTGGTAAGTTTCTAAACTCATTTTTATACTAGATACCTACTAGTATTTTTTACATATCTTTTTGTACAGGGCTCCTCTTTAAGTGATCCAGAACTTTCTGGAAAGATATTTCATAAATCTATAATTTTTATGAAGGAACCAAAATCTAGTTTTGTTAGTATATACCTGAAAAAGGGTCAAAAAGTACAGGACAGGTGCTGCCCAGATTTTCAGTTTTTGAAATACTCCATGTACTGCTATTAGTAATTTTAGCATAACGTTTTGTTCAAAATTGATATGGTGGTGATTCAAGATGTTCTGATACGGTAATACATAGATATACAACTTTTGTGAAGACTATAAAGTCTAGTTTGTCCGTATAGATCTTCAAAACTGAGTCACAACTCGAAACAGTGATACTGTCCAGAATTTCTATTTCAAATGTTTTTGGGTAATTTTCACCAATATCATATTTAGTTTGACTTGCTAAATCACTGAACTTATTTAGATATTTGATTATGTATTTAAGGTATATAAACCCTTGAAAAAAAATCAAAGGGGAAGCGTTTGAGGAAGTGGACAGATTTGGTTTGTTTACGGCGTAGACAATTCGAACGTCCCCAAGTTGTGATTGAACTGTTTTGTGGTAAAACACCAAGGTTTGTGTATAAACTTGTACTCTTTTTGCTTGCTAGAAATATATTGAAATAACCTGATATTTTATTTTTCTTGGCTTCAATTTATATTATTATATTCGTACTATATCAAGTATTGTAAGATATTTGCTAAATCGCCCATTCGTACGGATTGTTTGATCATTTTGCATTCTTGTTGGGACTTTGTCCTTCTTGTGGCAGTGACTTTGTCACTCACTTGGCATGCCTCTTGATTCGGATCTTTTGCCATCTTGACTTTGGATTTGTAGTTCGTCTTGAATTATGGAACTTGCCCGTGTTAAGTACGAACTAGGAAGCCATTTTTAATATGGTTCTTGATTCTCTTGTCTATTGGGTTTTGACCCTACTTGATTTGGGGCTTCGGTCCATCTTGATATCTGATTATGCTTAGTGTGATGGCATGACGTACATATTGGGCGAAAAATGGATATTTGGTATACTTTCCTTAAATTGATAGTATACACTTTCTAGACTCTTGAACATTGTTATTGATATTTGGAAACACTTCAAAGTTTGATATTGGTATGTTTGATATATTTGTTCACTTGTTTTAAATTATGTTAAATTGAGCTAACTATGACTGAAAAGGGGAATTGGAGAATTTAATGACTCCAAGCCTAAAATTTATACACCACTAAGTTTTATGCTTAGCGATAGTTGTTTTCTATCGTAGGAAATGTTCGGGATGAAATCTGAAGATGGCCAGGGTGAAGTAGTCTCTTTGGGAGAATTTATGGAGATCACATTTGCATATGCACCTTGGTTTGCATAGTTTTGGGACATGTACATGATATGCATGATATATAGGATATACAGGATATATATATATATATATATATATATATGTCACACTTATGTTATTTGGAGGCTTGTTGGATTTTAAAGACCAAAATCTTGTAGCTTGAATTTGTAACCTATTTTATTGTATTAGGGTGTTTTAATAACTCAAGTCTTGTAATATGCTGAATTTACACTTTCTCTTGTAAATATGTAGAAAAGGAGAAAACTAGTTTCCTTTGTTTTTATATATACCCGATAGTTTAAAATTTATGTACAATATAAACTTGCGGTGATTTTGAATGATTGTATAAATCAGTTAGGAAGTTGCTTTAATCTGTTAATGTTTTGACATTGTATTTCATTTAAAATAAAATTATGGTGTATTTTTCAAAATATATATATATATATATATATTGCACTTCCAACCTTTCCGCATGGGCCAACTTCCGCTACCAAAATTATTCTAAATATTTTTATTAATATCTCTTTTAATATTTTGTAAGTAGGAAATTAGATTTGTTTTCCTAAGTAGTACCCTCCCAAAGGGGTTGCTACAAGTTTTGGTATCAGAGTCACGGTTTGTGATTCTAGGATTTGTTTTGTTGTGATAGTACCTAGTATTTGTTGTTATTTCCTTTCTTTAAAATGATTTGGAGTTTATAAATTTTTGCATACTTGTTTAATTTAATTTATTGTATTTTGTGTGCATATGCATCATGTACATGTCCCTAATGCAGTGTGATCTTATCTTTTATAGGACTTTTAATATGGCCTCTTCTTCGAATAGAGCTGTTGAATCCGTTGATGAAAGTCAGGCCCGGTATAATGCCATGTCTCACCTTCAGGGAGGAAATGAGGAACCCTTGCCTGACCTAAATCATCCTCGTGTTAGTGGAAATGAAATGGGCAGTAATCCAAGAGCAATGAGTCATAATACTCCATTTATGACTCCCCCATTCCAGTAGATGGCTGAATTCTTTCGTCACTTAGCTGGGACAATGTCAGAACCTAGTGAAATGAATTTTGAGAAGATGAGAAAAATGGGCGGAGTTGAATTTGAAGGCAAGGGGTGAGGAGTTTTCTTGGACACGCGGGTTTCTACCGAAGATTCATCAAAGATTTTTCTAAGGTAGTTAACCCGTTATGTAAATTGCTAGAGAAAGATGCCAAATATGTGTTCAATGAGAGATGTATGGAGGCTTTCTAGCTTCTAAAGCAAAAGTTGACGACTACCCCCATCATTACCGCACCAAATTGGAGCTTGCCCTTTGAGCTCATGTGCGACACTATTGATGTTGCGGTGGGGGCGGTCTTGGGACAAAGAATCAACAAAATGTTCCATCCGGTGTACTACTCAAGTAAGACAATGAATGAAGCTCAAAGGAACTACACGGTCACCGAGAAGGAATTGTTTGCCATTGTTTTTGCCATGGAGAAGTTTCGCCCATACCTTATGGGGGCCAAAGTGATTATTCATACCGATCACGCCGCCCTTAGGTACTTGATGACGAATAAAGATTCAAAAGCGAGGTTAATGAGATGGGTGCTTCTTCTTCAAGAATTTGATTTGGAGATTGTTGATAGAAAGGGTAGTAAAAATCAAGTGGCGGACCACTTGTCTTGATTGGAGGAGGAAGGGAGGTCTTTGGATGGCCTTGAGATAAATGATGCTTTTCCGGATGAGCAACTCCTCTCGGTTTCAATGCTAGACATGCCATGGTTTGCCGACATTGCCAATTATCTTGTTACCGGTGTGGTTCCGTATGAGCTCTCTTCTAACCAAAGGAAGAAGCTCAAGCAGGATTGTTTGGACTACTATTGGGATGAGCCATATCTTTTCAAAACTTGCACCAATGGTGTAATTCGCCGGTGTGTTCCTGAAGAAGAGCAATTGAGTATTGTGGAGGCTTGTCACTCTTCGCCCTATGGTGGCCATCATGGTGGGGCGAGGACGGCGTCTAAAGTGTTGAGTTGTGGTTTCTATTGGCCTTATTTGTTCAAGGATGCCGGTGACTTTGTGAAAAAATGTGATGAATGCCAACGTGCCGGAGGGATTTCGAAGAAAGACTAGAGGTTGACATTTTTGATGTTTGGGGGATAGACTTTATGGGACCATTCGTAAGTTCTTGTGGAAACACCTACATCTTGGTAGCGGTTGATTATGTGTCGAAATGGGTTGAGTCCATAGCTTTGCCAAATAATGAAGCTCGAATTGTGGTGGCATTCTTGAAAAAGAGTATCTTCACGAGGTTTGGTACTCCACGTGCTATCATCAGTGACGGGGGTTCTCATTTTTGCAATCGGGCTTTTGACTCTTTGCTAGCCAAGTATGGGGTAAATCACAAGGTGACCACTCCTTATCATCCTCAAGCGAGTGGCCAAGTTGAGGTGTCCAACCGTGAGATCAAGAGCATTTTGTCCAAGACTGTCAATGCAAATAGGACCGACTGGTCGAAGAAATTGGATGATGCTCTTTGGGCTTATCGTATAGCTTTCAAGACTCCGATTGGTATATTGCCTTATCGGTTGGTGTTTGGGAAGGCTTGTCATCTTCCGGTAGAATTGGAACATAAGGCTATATGGGCCCTGAAAAAGTTTAACTTAGAATGGGATGTCGCTGCAAATCTCTGGGTTGAGCAATTGAATGAACTTGATGAGTTTAGCTTTCATGCTTACTCCAGCTCGTCCTTGTATAAGGACAAGATGAAGTACCTTCACGACAAGTATGCCCGAGGGAAGGAATTCAAAGTTGGTGACATGGTTCTTCTTTTCAACTCCCGGTTGAGGTTATTTCCGGGCAAGCTGAAGTCTAAGTGGAGCGGCCCATTTGAAGTGGTTGGTGTAACCCCTTTTGGTGCCATTGATCTCAAAAATAAGAATGGTGAAGCTTTTCGGGTCAATGGGCATCGTGTCAAGCACTATTTGGGCAAGATTGATGCAGCCACGTGGTGGCACTCATTCATTTGAAATGACTGTGATGGTAACATATGTCGTGCCACGACGTTAAATCAGGTGCTTTTTGGGAGGCAACCCATGTCTTTTTATTTTTCTTTGTTTTTCTGTTGTAGAGTAGGATTTTTGAGCTGATAGTTTGTGAAGTGTTGCAGGGATAATGTTGAACCAGTGCAGGGCAAAAGTGCAAAATGGTCAGTCTCTGAATATTGCCTACGCGGCTGCGCAATAAAACAGTGCGGTCCGCGTAGGTTTGAGCAGCTGAAGGGTTAAGGTCCAGAAGACCCATCGCGGTCGCGTAACATTTCTATATGGTCCGCCCTGGAGGACCCAGAATTACATGCTCTCTGACAAAGTTCCCACGCGGCCGCACACCAAAACAGTGCGGTCCACATGGATTGAACAGCTAATATGTAGGATGCGAAATCCAGCGCGGTCCACATCCCTTTTTGTGTGGCCGCGCTGGTAGGTAGGTACTGGGTCCCAGGGTTTTTCTATAAATAGAGGCTTTGGGCCTCATTTTAACCTTTTTGCCAAATTTGCACCTGAGCTATAGTTTTCACTGTTCATCAAGACTAATTGTGCACATAGTTGAAATCTCATTAATCCCTGGTAACAACTCTCATTCATTTCAATCATAGTCTAATTTTTGTTTTGTTTAATTGCTTTTTACTAGTGTAACTTCTTACTTTCATCTTTTTCTTCTTAATTTAACTGTTAGCTTAGATTTTTGTGTGTTTTTGTTTAATCATGGGCATGGAATCTTGTTAAATAACTGAGTAGGGACACTTAGGACCCACAAAGGTGAACAAAAATTGGATTTAATTGAACAAACACCCGGCTCAGTTAAATTAGCCCTACGCGGCCGCGCAGCATTTGTGCGTGGTCCGCGTGACTCTGGTTAAGAGATGATGAACCTCTCTACGCAGTCCGCATGCCATTTGTGTGCGGTCCGCGTGAGCCCAGCGCAGCCGCGGTCCAAAACAGTGCGGACCGCGTGTCAAGAATTCAGAGAGGTCAACATTTGGGTATTTCACCTGCGCGGACCACGTACCATTTCTGTGCAGTCCGCGCTGAACCAACGCGGCTGCGTACCATTTCTGTGCGGTCCGCGTCGGTTTATTCAGAAAGGTATGTATGGGTGTCAGTATACTGCACGGACCGCGTGCCTTTTGGTGTGGTCCGCGCCCCTCTGTCTGTGTCATTGTGTCTGCATTCTTTGCATTCAACTGAACTGTCTACTTCACCTTATGTGCTTCTACTAACAATGTTAGACATGTATTCCTTGCAGACAATGGTTCAAAAACGAGCGGGCAAAGAAAAACAACCCGGGAGAGGTGGTTCCTCCCGAGGGGGGAAAAGCAAGAGGATTGTGAAACTCACTCCAAAAACCAGGGAATTGATAAAGAAAACCGGGAAGATAATCCGGGAAGCTGATAGAGCTGCATCTCATTCCACGGGGAGTGAGTATGCACCATCACGGAGCATTACCTCGGTGTCTGCCCCCACCCACATGTCCACTTCATTTCATCTCCATGATTCCCCTTCCCCAGATCATGGTAATGTAGTCTCCTCTAAGAAGCCAGTTAATGTCATCTCGGACTCGTCTGATGAGTTCGTAGCAAGAGAAGAAGAGCAATACTCCACATCTCCCACAGCTTCATTAGCAAGGGAGAGTGGAGGGTATGCTGAGGGAGGTGAGCCACAGGTCGGGGGATAGAGCGTACTACAAAACCGGAGGCACGGGCAGACAGGTTTGTTAGTGAGGTTGTTTTCCACAGATTCCGGGAGTGGTGGCCCAAAAGGAAACTGATTCCGGAGAGGCAGTTCATAGATGCTGATCTTGTCCCTCTCAACCCTCATGTGCAAGCACAATATCGCACTAGAGAGGGTTGGAGCTTCTTCAAAGAACGTGTTGAGATGGTGAATGAGCATATGGTGAAGGAGTTCTACAGCAATGTTCACCATGTAGTTCGGGACTCAAAAGCAACTAAAGTGAGGGACAAGACAGTTGTGTTTGATGGCAAATCGTTGAATGACTTCCTGGGATTCGAAGAAGAGGATGAATCACAATATTTAGAAAAGCTAGCAATGAAAGAGGAGGTTCATCCTTGGTTGGCCGAGCACTTGGCAGCCCCGAGTACAGTCCCAGACTGGTTGAAAGCACAAGAAAAGATCTTTAGGAACACCCTGAACTTTGAAGCCAAAGGGTGGTTAACTTTCGTGTGTAGTCGACTTGACCCGTCTACACATGATCACTCCATTCCCCTTCCTCGTGCTGTCTTGGTAGCATCTATCATGGCGGGTTTCCCTCTGAATGTGGGTAATATTATGTCGAGAGTGATTTCTACAGTTGGTAATGAGACCCAAACAAACTACCTCTTCCCAAACACACTCTCTTTGTACTTTCGAGAATTGAAAGTGAAAAAAAAGAAATATGATTTCAAGGTACCTCAGGTGGCCCCGTACTCATGGTATAGTCAGTTGGGTCCAGACAACCCGAAGAGGGGCAAGAAGAATGTGGCATCCACTTCCACCGCACCTGGCCAGTCTGAGGAGCCAGCGGTCATTGAGCAGCCCAGTGAGCCTTCCACCATTCCTGCTACTGATGAGGCATTGCCTCCAGGTCCGTCGTTAGCAGATGGTCCTTCTATTGCAGTTGACTCGGTAGTCCCTTTATCAAAGACTCACCGGTTCACCGCAAACCAGCTCACCCATTCCCTTGCCAGTTTGAACAACTGGATGTCAGCTGCGACATCCAAGTTGTCTATATTGACCACTGCTGTACAGGCACAGGGAGCACCAATTACTATTGAGATTCCTTCCTCCATTGAGGATGCACTGAAGAAGATCCTGGCCAACCAGGAAAAGATGATGGCAACGCAGGATGCCTTGACTAAGGCGGTTGGGGCACATGGTAATGCGTTTGAGAATTTGGCTCGAGAGTACAAGAAGTTGAGGAAGCAGAAGGCTTCCAAGGAGTCAGTGACACAGTTGAGAGTGGATGTGGACAAGCTCATGGTGGATCAGTCTCCAATTGACCTACTATTTGGGGATCTAGCTATAGAGCCAGCAGTAGCACAGGTACAGGAAGAGGAGAAGAGGCCGAGGAAGAAGAGGAAACTCCCTAGAACTAAGGGAGTTGTGATTGAGGTAGCACCGGTTCAGGAGAGTCACTCCACTTCCCCACCAGTTGTTGAGCCAGTTCTTGAGCAGGCACTTGTCCTAGCAGCACAGCAGCAGCAGGTCGGGGACCAATCTGAGGTCTCCGCCAGTACATAGGACTTAGGAGCTACTAACCAGCACAGGGTGACGGATGAGGCTTGAGGGGCCTTTCTATATCCTTTCTTTCATTTTGGTGCTTATTTTGATAGTTAGCATTGGGGACAATGCTAGCTTTTATTCGTGGGGGTCTAGCCCTACTATTTTGATTGACTGTTGGATTACTGCATATATTCTTTTACTTTCAGCACATTCGTAGTTGTAGATGGCTTGTATATAACTGTTCATTCTAGATGCTCTTAAACTCTATGTATATATTCATTCCCCCTAGTTGTATATTCTACTCCCTTTTTGTACATATTCATTCGGTTTTCATTTTGGTTTTCTATTTTTCGTTAAAAATTTTTGTTTTAGTTGCAAAGTCAGGCTCGTATCCTTTTTGTTTTGTTTTGGCGTTTGCAATAAGCCCTTGGTTTTCTTAATGCCACAGTTCTTTCCAAGGGTAGAGTGTTGTGCGAACCGGGTGGCTCTTTCCAATGATAGATGGCGTGAAAACCTTCTTAAGGGTTTGAGTCTGTTTGTGATTTTTCTTTTTGATTTTCAAGTTTTTGTAGTTAAGGGTACCTCAGGCAAAGCTTCACTTGGGCCTAGCATATTTGCCTTTGATCCTATGGTCAAAGACATTATGTTGTGTTTAGGATGGTAAAAGTTGTGACCTTGAGACTCTTGTGTTGACCAAACAATCATCATGTGGTCATTTTGGGCCATTCTGTGCTTGAATCATATCTAAGGTCGTTGTGGGCCCTCGACTCCGTCTTTGGCAATTCTTGAGTGTGTGTAGTGAGAATTCGAATCATGAGCCCAAGTCCCGAGCCGATGGTCTAGAACTTGCCCTGAATGTTTGTTGAGGCGAAATCATAAGTGGAACTTGACTTGAGACGTGATTATAGGCTCTCCTTGATCCAAAATGCAAAATTTGAACAATTCTCATGACCTACCAATGACATAATCCCTAGTTCACCCCTTTTGAGCCTTAAACCTTTTTCTTTCATGAACCAAGCTACAAGCCTACACCCGTTCTTAATGAGACCCTCTCTTGGCACCCAAATCTTCCCTTGAGTAAATGGCAAATGTCTAAGTTTGGGAAGGGAGAGACAAGAAAGGCATCAATGTGGTAAAAAGGCGCAAAAGCAAAAAAAAAAAAAAAGGAAGGCAATGAAAAAGAGAAAAAGACAAAAAGAAAGACAAAAATGAATAAGAACCAAAAAAGGAATCCAAGGACAACAAAAAAGTGAAAAAGGTGTGGAAAAGTGGTAAAAAGGAAAAAAGGTTTGAATTGCAAAAGAAAGAGTGACAATGTGTCTCTCTAACCCCTTGAAAGAAGTGAATTACTCAATTGAGTCAAGAAAGTGTGCCAAAATAAATCAAAAGAAGTGTTTAAGGGAAGATTGAACTCATTTGAACAAAAACATGTCCTACCTTTACCCAAAGCCTTCACAATGAATCCTCAAAAGCCCTATATGATCTTGAATTGAGGGAAGCCTACATTAGTGGATACTTACATAAGGGGCAAGCATATGGTACTCAGAGCCGGACTTAGGGCTTTTTCTTTGTGAGAGATGAGAGAGAAGTCCATTGACCTCGATTTGTGTGCAAATACTCTAAAAAAGTGAGGTTCACTTAGGGAAAGTCGAGGATATGTGAGTTTGGGTTCCACAATGACCAAAGAAATTGAGAAAGGTTCATTGATGAAATGTGTCAACTCTTGATGCTCTTGTGTCACACTTGATCCACAAGTTTTCAAAGTTTAAATGTGTTAATGATGCATTCGCATTGAGGGCAATTGTTAGTCCCAATTGATGCTTGTTCAGGTTACTTTAGGATAAACAGGAATTACTTAGGTGTTTTCCATTGAGGGGTAGGTCTTATTTTATTTGCTTGAGGACAAGCAAAGGTTTAAGTTTAGGGGAGTTGATAACTGTGATTTCTACATGTTTTATACCCATTCTTACCTAAGCTTTGTGCATTAACTGCCATAAATTAGTCCCAAAATGCTTACAAGTTGTGCTTGATTGCAGGTTTGAGCGACAAGATGACAAATACCAAAGATCGGCTCAAAAAGGAGTGAAATCTGCCAAGTATCAAAAGACAACTGAAGTGGGGAACAAAAAGACTTGTGTGGTCCGCACTGATGTGTCACGCGGCCGCACAGGAGAGTTCAGAGGCTGGGCTATTTCAAGGTCAACCTGCACAGTCTGCATTGTTTTGCCACGCGGTCGCGCATGATAGTTCAAAGACCATGCAATTTCTAAGTCAAGATGCGCGGTCCGCGTTCCTTTCCACGCGGTCCGCGCCCAAGAGTGTCATAGACCCAGTCATTCAAGACAAAAGCCCATGCGGCCGCACACCTAATCAGTGCGGTCTGCATGGAAACACCCTACGCGGTCGCGCGTCGCATTTGTGTGGTCCGCATCCCCAGTGTCAGAAGCAAAATATGAAGACCCAAACCCCTACGCGGCCGCGCGTCATTTGTGTGCGGTCCGCGCGTCATTTGTGTGCGGTCCGCGCCAGACCCTCAAGGGTATTTTTGTCCGGTTTTTACTGTGTAGTATAAATACTTTTTAGGTGCAGTTTTTCAGTTTTGGTTTTTTATCAGATAGCAGCTGAACTCGAGACTTGATGGTTTTAGCCTATTTTGGGCAATTTCTTCTAGTATTAACGTGGATTTGAGTAGATTAACATTGTAGTTAATTATTATGTCAATTTCATCTACTATTTCTTCAATTTCTATTTCTATTATGGCTAGCTAAACCCATTAGCTAGGGTTGTGGGTAATTAATGGGTGTGATTGTTTAGTGCATGAATGATGTTGGGTATTTGTTATTTGGATTAATCTTATGTTTTCATTAAGATTTGGTGGTTGCAAACACTAAGTCTAGCTTAGTGAGTCTTGACTCTTCTTGAGAAAGAGAGTCTATGACCCCAAGATTAATTCCAACAAGGAATTGGGATGGACCCATGAGAATGGTAGTCCCAATTAACGGGTTAAACCTCGAAAGAGTAATTACCCAACTTGAACCATAAGTTGCTTGGGCAAATTGGCCTACCCAATTGGTCTCGAGAGAGTCAATTCGGCAAAATCACTCTCTCTACCGAGAGGTGTGAGAGTGGGTGCAAAAGTGCAACGGTTATAGCATAAGTCCCATATTCATCATTCTTGCATTAGGAATCTCTACCCGTTAGTTGACCACCTAGGTACATGCCACGACCCTAGTGTCTTTCTCTATATTGCATACAACTTAGAATCAATATCTTAGCCTAACTTAGCTTTAAACTTGTAGTTGATAAATTGTAGTTGATAGTCAAAAGAAAACCGAAAATGTTAGAAGATCAATTAGGAGCTAAAACATAGTCCTAGACCATACAAACACTCAACTCCAAATTGAAGCTCCCTGTGGAAAATTGACCCCGATACCACTATTGGGTAAAAGTATTAGCGCCCACTCTTCCTTAGGTTGAGTCTGATGTGATCAGTTGCTTCAGCAGATAGAGATTCTAGAGTGAGTATGTACCCTCCCAGGAGGCGTGCTACTCAGTCTCCGTGCCAGAATATGTTCCTGATTGGCCGGAGAGGAACAGATTGAGTCATCTGAGGGCTCAGCTACAGGCAGTGACAATGAATATTCCACCTTACCTACAGCTTCACTATCTAGGGAGGATCCCGTAGAAGAAGAAGTAGGAGGGGGTGAACCCCAAGTAGGAGGGGTAGAGAGAACCAGGAATCCGGAAGCATGGCAAGATAGATTCGTGAGTAAGGTGGTCTACCACAAGTTCAGAGAATGGTGACCCGAGAGGAAGTTAATATCCGAGCGGAGATTCATCACACGAGACCTTTTGCCTCACAACCCCAATGTGTTGAGGCAGTTCAGAGAGACAGCAGGCTGGGACTACTTCATACGCCATGTGGAAGACGCCAATGAGCACTTAGTCAAGGAGTTCTACACCAATGTTGCCCACATCAAAAAGGGTACCACAGTGACTAAGGTGCAAAATCTGAAAGTGAAATTTGATGGCAAGACGATAAATGACTAACTGGGCTTCCCGAAGGAGGATGAGACCTTGTACTTAGACAAGGTAGCTTTGGGGAAGGGTGCCCATCCGTGGCTAGCTGAGTACTTGGCAATCTCAGGTACCACCCCGGCATGGTTGACAGCGGGGGTAAAAATTCTGAGGAGAACCCTTAAATTTGAAGCAAAAGGATGGGAAACATTTGTCTGTAGAAGGCTTGACCCCACCACTCACAACAACTCACTTCCTATCTCCCGGGCGATATTGGTGGCATCGATCATGGCAGGGTACCCGATCAACACCAGAAATGTGATGTCCAGGGTAATTACATAGGTGGTGAACGAAGGTGATAGATCCTACCCCTTCCCTAATTTCCTGACCATGTGCTTTGAGGAACTAGATATGGAGAAGAGGAGATTTTATGTGAAAGTGAAATCAAAGGCACCGTTCTCCTGGTACAGCACCAAGGGTCCTGACAACCCCAAGGACACTAAGGGCAAAGCCACTACTTCAACTGGCCAATCTGAAGAGCCAATAGTAGTGGCTCCTACTCAGCCTCCCTCTGCCATACTTGACATGGCCCCAGGACCCTCCACTTCTACTGTTCCGGAGATTCCCTCATCCACAGTGTCGCACCTCCTTTTTACCGCTCCCGCGGGGCGCGTGGGGAGTTTTCTCCAATTGAAGGACAGAAGAAACGGGATTTGTTTATTTGTTTCAGAGTCGCCACCTGAGAATTTTAAGGCGTCCCAAGTCACCAATTTTAATCCCTGAATCGAGGAGAATATGACTCTGTTTATTATTCTGCGAACCAGAAATTCTGAGTAAGGAATTCTGTTAATCCGGAAGAAGGTGTTAGGCATTTCCGAATTCTGTGGTTCTAGCACGGTCGCTTAACTGTTTTTATTATTGGCTTAATTATTTTGACTTTTATTAAATACTTTTTTTTTGTTACGTGATTTTTCTACCGCTTTTACTTATTGTGATTAAGGACCCTTCTTTGAATCGAATTACGCGTACGTATATTCGTGTTAAAAAAAATGCGAAATTGTGTCACGCGTACGTGTACACAATAACTTTTGATAATATATTTATTAAACAATCATTTTTTTTCGAAATTGTGTCGAATCAAGAATTTTTGTTTTTCTTAAATAATGAACCGCACATCTCGGGTTTTTATGAAATTAATTTAACGCCTTTAGAAAAATCCTTTTCTTAAATATTCGCTCGAAATTGCGCGTACGCATAATCCGAATTTGCTTTTAAAATATAATCAGAGTACGCGAACGCATCCCTAATTGCACAAAATATTTGTAATGGTATTAGGGACTTTCCACAAATTGTTTAATATATTCATATATTTTTTATGTGAAAATCATGAAAAACTCTCATTTTAGAGGCCTATAAATTCTTTGAAAAGAATTCGCAATCTATTAAAGGTTGCCCGTCGATTATAATTTCCGAGTATAAATTATATTCATTCCAACTATTCAAATTCAAAGAACAGAATAAAAATATGATTAATACTATATATTTTTATTTTTTTTTAACAAATATGACATATATATATATATACCAAAGAATAAATTGCATATGAAACTGAAAAGGAATGATTCATAAAGGAAGGAAATATTTTTCAAGAATTTTTATTATTTACTTAGTGCGAATTCTATTTCTAATTACCATTGATATAAAGCATGGCAATTTATGCTTGTACATCTCGTTTCATTCTCATATACTCGCTTTTAATCTAATAGGCCTAATTACTTATTTAAGATGGTAAATAGGCATCAAATTGATAAGAAAGGGAATTATAAATCGATTAATAATATTGCCTTACATGTGACATAGTTTATGTGTCTAAAACATTCATAACACTTTAACATCATAATGAGCCATAACAACTCCACTTACCATCCACTAATGGTTCTATAGATACCTGTTATAACGCCACATAAGAACGTACAACTTATATCATTCCTTCCACAACTAAATCAGATTATCAGAATAAACTAGCTATATGGTTTTGACATTTTCACGCTATTCTTTATTCAACTAACAACGTCACAAGGCCTAGTTAATGGCCAATCTTTATGTCATGTTTCCTACCTTGACAGTTCAAACATGACTAAACTAATGAGATGAAGGGCTAACATTATTACAAAGCTTTATACGAATTTCAAAGTAAGACAATTAACTCATATCTATCAAATTGAATTCACTACTAATTAACTAACATGAAACAAAAAATGAAATTTAAACTGATGAACGTGGACAAATGGAAAACAGAATTACAATTCGAACTTCATTGATTAGTCATGTTGAATATCTTTCCAACATAAAATTTAAAAAAACATGTACCTGAAAATGAAGGTAGAAGGAGTAAATTTCAGCAGTAGCAGCAATAACAAAATCAGTAGAATGTACCGATAACACAGCAAGTTTGAACAAGAATAGGATCCGAGGAACCCAGATGCACAGTAACAGGATTTTTGGGAAAACTTTCAGATTTAATCCAAGTAATATCAAATAAATAGACCCGGACAGATCCAAAGAAAAGTATGTTTCTGATTTTTTTCTGTTTCTATATCTGTTTCTGTTTTTCTTTTTCCTCTTCCTCTTTAGATTCCAAGAAGAATCTGATTTTTCTGCTGGATTTTTCTCTTTTATCTCACTCTAGGTGTATTTTTCTTAAATTCTCTTTCAAAATCTGTTATGAAGTCTCTCTAAACTCTCTTCTCTGTCTAACTGATCACCCCTCTAAATCAGTCCCCATTCCCCTCTATCTTATACAGGTCTGTCCAGCTCTCTTAAATGCTGCCTGGACCCTTTCTCTTTTTTAAATAATCAGAAAAGTTCCATTAAAACTACTTTTGAATACTTTAAATCCTATTGAGTGCTTTTTATCCTGTTTTTCAGCAGCCCATTATCCCTTGTTCCCCATTAGTATCTTAAATTATAACCATTAACTTCCACTTTCAGCACATTGCTATTAACATATTATCCTCATTGTTCTATCCCAGAAATGTCCCTGACCTACTGTTTTATACTGGTATTACTGCCTTAAATTCAGCATCTTAACAATACAGATTTTAAAATTTGTATAAGCCTGATTATTAATCTGATTTACAACAGCTACAAACCAATCCTAAAGTTTGGACTGAATCCTGACTAAGAATGTAACCCCCTAACACAATTATATCCAATCAACATTTGTAAACTTGAATTCAAACTTGACATTACAACAATATTACACTGAGTTTAGCATAATAATTCAAACTGATCTTCAAATTGAACTAAGATCAAACATACACAGGAGCATTGTCAATATACTGACAATGCCCTGTTCAGAAAACAACATATACAGCATACATTTGAATTCACTGATTCACAAACAAACATGATTTAATTGACGAGTATTAATCAGTTGGCTATTTACAACATTTGTCCATAATCAGTCTAAAACAATAGAAGCAGACTGTTTCAGTCAGCATTTTCAGAAATGAAAATTCGTAATATAACTAATCGACGAACTTAATCGAGTCGATTACACACATTGTAATTAGTCACAACCAACAGAAACAATTCACATTCGGATCAAGTAGATAGGTAGGAGACAGAAATGACAGAATTAATCAAAACAAAATATGAAAAATTAACAAGTTATTAAACAAACGAAAATACATACAGAATACACAAACAGAAATAGAAAAGTACCTCTGAATTTTAATCAGACTCGAACTCAACTTGGCTTCGGATTTGTTTGAAATCAAACAGACCTTAGTCGAAGTATTTTCCACTGAAAATACTTCGACTAAGGTCGATTAAACCTCAATCTTTATTCAATCTGGACAGAATCCAAAAGTCTGGTATTTTTAGGGTTCTTGAAAGTTCGATTTGGGATTTACTCATTTCTGGTTAGATTCGAGGGAAACCAAAGATGTTCTAGGCACGAGGGAGATCAGGGGGGTAACTGATGTGAGTTTGAAGTAGGTTGGGATAAGGTCAGGTTGTACTCGAATCTTCAAATGAAGATTCGAGTAGTTCCAGTATGATTCGAACCATGCAACTAACAGATCCTTGGTGAGGGGATTTAGGAGAGACTGTGGTGTTATTTTGGAGGTCATCGAAGAAGATAAGGTTTTCAGGCCAACCTTCGATTTAAGATTCGAAGAGTCGGGGCCTGATTCGAAGGAAACCAATGTTAGATCTGTGTAGAGGATGTTCAGGGGATTCTAGGGTGTTATTTTGGTGATCGGCGGCGTTGATGCCGCCGGGTTTCAGGCGGTGGGATCCTAGGGCGGCTAGGGTTAGGGGGGTCTGAGGAAGATGATGAACAGTGAGAGGAGGGGGGTGTTCAGTTAGGGGCCGGGGTAGGGGCTTGGGACTTATATAGGGGTGGGGTGGATTGATACTAACCGTTAGATCAAGTAGAATGAAGGGCCAGGATCAATTCATTAAACCAAACGATGTCGTTTGGTTTAATGCCAGGGTCGGCTGAGTCGGGTCACTGGGTCGGGTTACGGGTTACGGGTAAGGGGGTGAGATCTTGACCGTTGGTTGGATTTGATCCAACGGTCCCCGATAAGCCACGACCAAACGCTGTCGTTTTGGCTTGTCTGGTTTGGACCGGACCTGGGCTGCCTAGATTGGGCTGTGGGGGGAATTAATTCATTTGGGCCTGGATTTTAATCCAGGTCCGATTTTGCATATATATACATTTTTTTTTCATTTTTTCTAATTTAAATTTCTAATTTTAAAAACAATTTTAACTTCAAAAATATATTAATTATTCTATAACAATTATTTAACACATAGACAAAACATCAATCACACAGTGGAATATTTAAAATAGAACTATTGCATATTTTTTGTGATTTTATTTAAATTATCTTTTAAATGCGTAATTAAATCCTATATGCATGCAATATGTATTTTATTTTATTTTTTCATTTTATTATGACAATGTAAACACTTATGGACATAACACAAGTATTTAACACCACGCAAATTCAAAATTACACAGTAAAAGAAATTTATTTTATTTTTTGATTTATTTTGGAGTAGTTTTCATAAGGCAAAAATCACGTGTTCACAGCTGCCCCTCTTTGTGCGGAAACTCGAAGAGTTCTCGTGCAAAGATAAAGTGAGCGGATACGAGCGATTTTTTGCCCGTTCGAATACTCCGTGGGAAGCATTTTTTTTTTTTGAAAGATTTGACCGAACCTCTGCTTCAAAGGTTTCCTATATATCTTTGGCTATAAAGGAATCAGGTCAATGTAGTTCGGGAAGTTTTGGGTAGCTGGGACTACCATGGGACTGTGATGTTACTGCTGCTTTGTGCTGTTTTTACTACTTGCTGACCTCCTTATTACACCTTACTTCAAAGGAAATACAAAAAGTTAAACTAGACTATGGTACATGAATTATAAAAATCTTATCTAGATCATGCCCTTGCGTTTCTTGTTGTCTTGATATCTTGGTGACTCTTGGGCATTTGGCTTATTCCGTATTCCTTTTCATTGTGTCCCGTATTTTCTTTTGGGACTCTTGTTGTTTCTTGCTGGGGATTTTGTTGGACTTCTCTGCTTTAATGATTTTAAAAGTGCTCCTTTATCATATGAGCGGGCTTTTGATTTCAAAACTTCAATTGCATTCCCTCGTTCTCCAGGTGGGTGCCTTGACTGCTTCTTTTCTTTCTTCATCCTCGTTCTCCAGGTGGACGCCTGACTTCTTTTTAACTTCTTTATCCTCATTCTCCAGATGGACGCCTGACTTCTTTAATTCTTCATCCTCATTCTCCAGGTGGACGCCTGACTTCTTTAATTCTTATCCTCATTCTCCAGGTGTACGCCTGACTTTCTTTTTTTTAATTCTTCATCCTCATTCTCCAGGTGGACGTCTGACTTCTTTTTCTCATCCTCATTCTCCAGGGGGACGCCTGACTTCTTCTTTTCTTCATCCTCGTTCTCCAGGTGGACGCCTGACTTCTTTTTAACTTCTTCATCCTCATTCTCCGGGTGGACGCCTGACTTCTTTTTAACTTCTTCATCCTCATTCTCCAGGTGGACGCCTGATTTCTTCAATTCTTCATCCTCATTCTCCAGGTGGACGCCTGACTGCTTCTTTTCTTTCTTCATCCTCATTCTCCAGGTGGACGCCTGACTTCTTTTTAACTTCTTCATCCTCATTCTCCAGGTGGACGCCTGACTTCTTTTTAACTTCTTCATCCTCATTCTCCAGGTGGACGCCTGACTTCTTTAATTCTTCATCCTCATTCTCCAGGTGGACGCCTGACTTCTTTAATTCTTATCCTCATTCTCCAGGTGGACGCCTGACTTCTTTAATTCTTATCCTCATTCTCCAGGTGGACGCCTGACTTCTTTAATTCTTCATCCTCATTCTCCAGGTGGACGCCTGACTTCTTCTTTTCTCATCCTCATTCTCCAGGTGGACGCCTGACTTCTTTAATTCTCATCCTCATTCTCCAGGTGGACGCCTGACTTCTTTTAACTTCTTCATCCTCGTTCTCCAGGTGGACGCCTGACTTCTTTTTAACTTCTTCATCCTCATTATCCAGGTGGACGCCTGACTTCTTTTTAACTTCTTCATCCTCGTTCTCCAGTTGGACGCCTGACTTCTTTTTAATTCTCATCCTCATTCTCCAGGTGGACGCCTGACTTCTTTAATTCTCATCCTCATTCTCCAGGTGGACGCCTGACTTCTTTAATTCTCATCCTCATTCTCCAGGTGGACGCCTGACTTCTTCTTTTCTCATCCTCATTCTCCAGGTGGACGCCTGACTTCTTTAATTCTCATCCTCATTCTCCAGGTGGACGCCTGACTTCTTTAATTCTCATCCTCATTCTCCAGGTGGACGCCTGACTTCTTCAATTCTCATCCTCATTCTCCAGGTGGACGCCTGACTTCTCTTTTTCTTCATCCTCATTCTCCAGGTGGACGCCTGACTTCTCTAATTCTTATCCTCATTCTCCAGGTGGACGCCTGACTTCTTCTTTTCTTGTCCTCATTCTCCAGGTGGACGCCTGACTTCTTTATCCAGGTGGACGCCTGACTTCTTCTTTTCTTTACCAGGTATTTCCTGACACAAATGTTGTATTTGCCCCTGTTTTAAATCAAAGAAAACTTCGTTAGTTTAAAGCAGGGTGGTTAACTGGGGTATTCTTGCCGATGGTGAGGCTTCTCTTCGTCTCTCTTTATTGCCTTGGAATGGTTGAAAAGACTGTTTTGTCCTTGTAATTGATCTTTGACTATAGGATTCCCCTCTGTATGTTTTCCTTCAAACCCTTTTAACTGTAATCATATGTTCCTTCTGACTTTGCTGATCCACTTTTGATTTCACCTTTTTTTTTACACCCATATCCTTTATCTCCCACCTTTCGTGGTTGTATTTTGTAACCTTGAATCTTGGTAGTATACCTTGACATTCCTTCTTATTTGTTTGGAAATAAACTTATCTCAAAGCTTTTAGAAAAGTAAGATTATTAGTGACGAAATACGCTGATTTCGATAATTATAGAATGAAAATAAAAATCCAAGTTTTGGATGACTGTTGGAAAAGGAATAAAGGACTTATCTGATTGGAATTACCGGCACCAATGATCAGGGTATGCATTTTGGATTAATCAACCCAGTCTTTTAATCAATCTCCTTTCAATTGTCTCATTTTGGTTTTCCCCAAAATTTCCGTAATCCAACTTCATTTTTCATTTCAAAGACCTGTTGGACTTGCAATATCTCAAAGAGTTTTCACCGATAAACCTTCCTCATTTGTTTATTTCTCACTTCCTTTTCGCCTTAGGGTGCCTATGAAGGTTTTCACCAATAAGACTCTCTAATTTTACTTTTCTCTCAACTTTCGTCGCCTTATGGTGCCCGTGTGGGTTTTCACCTATAAGACTCTCTCATTTTTACTTTCTTTTCTTGTTTGTATCGGAGTGTTATGAACCATATTCATTTGCTTGACTCAACATTTTTCTAAGATTGGTCGAAAGGTCTTTCTGGTATGGGGTTAGAAATGGAAAAGGTATTAAAAGCTAAACAGTTTTGGTATGTGTTTAGAATTACAACTCTTGGAATCTTTTTCTTTAATACAATTCTTGCCCCAGTTTCTTGATTTGGGTCACCTGATGTTTCTTTTTATGCACATCATGTATATTGTGCACCCTATGACCGAGCCGTGAGGCGCCGACGTATCCTTCTTTGAGGAATCAGGTCAAACGTAGTTCACTAAATAATAGTGATTTTTTTTTATTACTTATTTCATACTTGATTTTTTATTGATTCCAAGAGAGGGTAAGAAAGAAACCAGTATGGCTCAAAGGGGAAGCAAATGGTATAGTGTTTGGATAGCAGAATAAATTGCCTTTGTCATTCCAATCTTCGAAATAATGCTAAATACAAACACTCAAAAAGTTATGCATAATATCTCTTTACCGCGTCAGAATTGATCGCCATATCTATGCATTTGCCTTCAATGTCTGTTAAGCATAGTGCACCATTTGATAATACTCTGGTCACAATGAATGGTCCTTGCCAATTCGGGGCAAATTTGCCTTTTGCTTCAACCTGATGTGGAAGAATACGTTTCAGCACATGCTAACCTACTTCAAACTTCCGAGGACGCACCTTTTTGTTGTATGCTCTTTCTATTCTTCTTTGATATAATTGACCATGGCATACTGCGGTCAATCGTTTTTCATCAATCAAGTTTAACTGTTCCAGACGAGTTTTGACCCATTCATCATCATCAATCTTTGCTTCGGCGATGATCCGAAGGGAAGGAATCTCAACTTCTGCAGGAATTACTGCTTCAGTGCCATATACCAACAAATAAGGAGTTGCTCCTACTGAAGTGCGAACAGTAGTGCGGTATCCCAATAATGCAAATGGTAATTTTTCATGCCATTGTTTTGAACCTTCTATCATTTTCCGAAGTATCTTCTTTATGTTTTTGTTGGCTACTTCTACTGCTCCATTCGCCTTGGGCCGATATGGGGTAGAGTTACGATGTGTAATCTTAAACTGTTGACATACTTCCTTCATTAAGTTGCTGTTAAGATTAGCACCGTTATCTGTGATGATCACCTTCGGGATTCCGAATCGACATATGATATTTGAATGGACAAAATCGACCACAGCTTTCTTGGTCACTGATTTGAATGTCTTGGCCTCAACCCATTTGGTAAAATAATCGATAGCTACCAGAATGAACCTGTGCCCATTGGATGCTGCCGGCTCAATTGGTCCAATCACATCCATGCCCCAGGCAACGAAGGGCCATGGTGCCGACATTGTGTGCAACTCGGATGGTGGAGAATGAATCAAATCTCCGTGTATTTGGCATAGATGAAACTTGCGCACAAAACTGATACAATCTCGCTCCATGGTAAGCCAATAGTAACCGGCTCGGAGGATTTTCTTTGCCAACACATATCCACTCATGTGGGGTCCGCAAACTCCTGAATGTACTTCAGACATGGCAGCTGCAGCTTGTCTGGCATCTATGCATCTCAATAATCCAAGATCTGGTGTTCTTTTATACAAAACTCCTCCGCTTAAGAAGAATCCATTTGCCAATCGCCTAATGGTCCTCTTTTGATCTCCTGTGGCTTGTGCGGGATATATCCCCATCCTGATATACTCCTTGATATCGTGGAACCATGGTTCACCATCAAATTCTTCTTCAACCATATTGCAATAAGCGTGCTGATCGTGAACTTGAATATGTATTGGATCTACATAAGCTTTGTCCGGATGGTGCAACATTGATGCTAGGGTAGCCAATGCATCGGCAACCTCATTATGGATTCTTGGAATATGTTGGAATTCCACTGATTGAAACCGCTGACAAAGATCATGTAGACATTGTCGGTATGGGATGAGCTTCAAGTCTCGGGTTTCTCATTCTCCTTGAATTTGATGTACCAAAAGATCCGAATCTCCCATGACTAAGATTTCTCGGATACCCATGTCTGCAGCTAGCCTTAACCCCAAAATGCAAGCTTCATATTCATCCATATTATTGGTGCAATAAAATCGCAATTGAGCCGTAACAGGATAGTGATGCCCTGTTTCAGAAATGATTACAGCTCCTATTCCGACTCCTTTCATGTTAGCGGCTCCATCAAAGAAAAGTTTCTAGCCAGGCTTTTCAATTTGCTCCACCTCGTCGATATGCATTGTTTCTTCATCAGGAAAATAAGTCTTCAACGGCTCATATTCCTCATCGACCGGGTTTTCGGCTAAATGATCGGCCAGTGCTTGAGCCTTCATTGCAGTTCGAGTCACATAGATGATGTCGAATTCCGTGAGCAATATCTGCCACTTTGCAAGTCTTCCCGTTGGCATAGGCTTTTGAAAAATGTATTTCAATGGATCCAACCGAGAAATGAGGTAAGTAGTGTAGGATGACAAATAGTGTTTCAATTTTTGAGCTACCCATGTTAGGGCGCAACATGTCTTTTCCAGATGAGTATACTTAACCTCATAAGCTGTGAACTTCTTGCTAAGGTAGTAGATGGCCTGTTCTTTTCTGCCAATGAGGTCATGTTGCCCCAATACGCAACCAAATGAATTTTCCAAAACCGTTAAGTAAAGAATCAAAGGTCTTCCTGGCTCTGGCGGGACCAACACGGGTGGGTTCGACAAGTACCCTTT
Source organism: Nicotiana tabacum (assembly GCF_000715075.1). Lineage (NCBI taxonomy): Eukaryota > Viridiplantae > Streptophyta > Magnoliopsida > Solanales > Solanaceae > Nicotiana > Nicotiana tabacum. Next base: position 6,965,068 of record NC_134099.1, on the reverse strand, counting down.
TATTTTATCGAACGCTTCTTGACACTCATCGGTCCATTTGATCGCAGCATCCTTTTTTAACAATTTGAAAATTGGCTCACAGGTTGTTGTGAGCTGAGCAATAAACCTGCTGATGTAATTTAACCTTCCCAACAAACTCATTACTTCAGTTTTGTTCCTGGGAGGTGGCAATTCTTGGATGGCTTTAATTTTTGATGGGTCTATCTCGATGCCTCGTCGACTGACTATGAATCCCAGCAACTTTCCGGATGGAACTCCAAATGCGCATTTGGCAGGGTTAAGCTTGAGGTTGTACCTGCAAAGTCTTAAGAAGAACTTCCTCAAATCCCCAACGTGGTCGGCCTGATGCTTTGATTTTATGATCACACCGTCCACGTATACCTCAATTTCCTTGTGTATCATATCATGAAACACTGTGGTCATTGCTCTCATATAGGTTGCTGCGGCGTTCTTTAAACCGAATGGCATTACCCGGTAGCAATAAGTTCCCCATGGTGTGATGAATGCCGTCTTTTCTGCATCTTCTTCATCCATTAGAATTTGATGATACCCGGCATAACAATCCACGAAAGACCCTATATCATGCTTGGCACAATTGTCGATCAAAATATGGATATTGGGTAATGGGAAATTATCCTTTGGACTTGCTTTGTTGAGATTGCGATAGTCGACGCATACTCTAATTTTGCCGTCTTTCTTTGGCACAGAAACGACATTAGCTAACCAAACAGGATATCGAGTGACTCGAATGACCTTTGCTTCCAATTGTTTGGTGATTTCTTCCTTAATTCTCACACTCATATCAGGCTTGAATTTTCTCAGCCTCTGCTTGACAGGAGGCACCGTTGGCTCGGTGGGCAATTTGTGGACCACTAAATCAGTGCTCAAGCCCGGCATGTCGTCATACGACCATGCAAAAACATCTTTGAATTCTATGAGTGCTTTAATTAACTCCTCTCGGATCTTTGGTTCGAGATGGACACTTATTTTAGTTTCCCGGACATTACTCGTGTCCCCTATATTGACGTCCTCGGTATCACTCAAGTTAGGTTTGATTTTTTCCTCAAAGTGAATTAACTCTTTACTAATCTCTTCAAAAACCTCATCTTTATCATATTCTGATTCATAATCACAATATATTTCTTGAATTAATATTTCGGAACCAGATTGATTTTTAAGACTGGACTGAAGATTCCTCATGCATGCCATATCACTAGAGCCAGTGTAAAAGGAACTGTACAGGAAAGAAGAAAAAGAAAAGAAAGCTATTAGGAATGATAATAAAAAGGAAACTGTTTTTTATTGGATGATGAAAGATAACAAGGTTTTGCACACTTCAAACCAACTGTAAGATAAACTTTGGGATTACAACCTTGAAATAACCCAAACAAACTGAAAGAAAATCAAAATAAACTACCAAGACTCCTTTCGAATTGGGAGAGGAGTGGCTTTCCAATTATTGAGCTTTGTTTCCGGTCCAACGAATTGAACTTCTGCGTTGCTACACCCTTCTCCGCTTTCCAACATATTCACATCACTAAATAATTTCTCGAACCTTTCAATTAATTCCTTCTCAGGATTGACCCGGTATTTAGGAATTGTTGTTATCGGGCGATTTTTAGCGTCGGTCTTGACAAAAGACTTTGACAGATGTGGGACTGGTTTTGGAAGAACCCATGCTTGGTGTTTCAGCTTCCTAGCCCTTATCACGTCATTGGCAGTGGGTATGAACCCCAAACCGAATGTTCCCCAGTTCTCGGGGAGAGATACTGGTTGTATAATTCCTTGCAAAGATAAACCCAGACCTTTGCCGGGTATAAAGCCATTCTTTAACATTTCATAAGCTACCATGACTGATGCAGAGGATATCTTTGGATTTGGAAGATATTTCCCCTCTGGAATTTTCTCTATCGACACTGTGTCGGTTACTTGGTATACCCATGGTCCCTGGTCATTTTCTGTTCCCTCGACCGGTACAATGGTACTGCTGTGAGCATTTAAACTTTCTTCTCCATACACGACTACTTCTTGATGATCCCATTCAAACTTGACAGCCTGATGTAGTGTTGACGGGACTGCTTTAGCAGCATGGATCCATGGTCGACCCAACAACAAGTTGTAAGAAACAGTTATGTCCAACACTTGGAATTCCATTATGAATTCAACTGGCCCTATTGTTAGTTCCAACACTATGTCGCCAAATGAATCTCTGCTTCCACCGTCAAATCCCCGTACGCAAATACTATTCTTCTGGATCCTCTCCTCTTTAATTTTTAATTTGTTTAAAGTGGAGAGAGGACATATGTTTGCACTTGACCCATTGTCAACCAATACCCGGGTTACTATGGAGTTTTCACATTTCACGGTGAGGTAAAGAGCTCTGTTGTGCTCGGTACCTTCCACAGGTAATTCATCATCAGCAAATGTAATTCTGTTTGTCTCAAAGATTCTGTTGGCTATTTTTCCCAAATGATTTACAGAGATCTTTTCAGGAACATAAGCTTCATTCAGGATTTTCATCAATGCCAAACGGTGTTCCTCTGAATGGATCAGTAATGACAACAGTGAAATTTGAGCGGGGGTCTTCTTTAATTAATCCACAATAGAATAATCATGGAGTTTCATTTTTCTTAAAAACTCCTCCGCCTCTTCTTCCGTCACAGCTCTCTTTGTTGGCATTGGATTGTTTTTAGTTTTTCTCAGCTCTTCGAGAGTAAAACATCTTCCCGAACGAGTCAAGCCTTGCACCTCACACACTTCTTCCTTGATTTCTTTGCCTTTATACATTACAGTCACCCGTTCATAGCTCCATGGGATGGCTTTGTTGTTGATGACCGGTAGCTGGATTACAGGTGCAATAATAACCCGATCTGTACGGGCTCCTTCCACGAATACAATGGGTTTGTTAGCAACCCCTGGTACTATCACTTTCGGCCTTTCTTGTTTTGCAGCAACTTTGCTCGATGATCCCTCATCGACTATCATAGATGGTTCATCAACATTTTTGTTCTGCTTAGACACCGGCTTCTCCTCTATTAACTGCTTATCTGGCTTGGTTTCATGAGACTTGATCATCATGACAGTTTGTGACGGCTTCTTTGTCTTCCCATCAGCTTGTATGATTTCTATCATATTAGCCTCTTGATGGGCTGGCATTGGATTTCTATTGATATTTGGGGCTTCGGGGGTTTGAACCTCGATTTTATTAGTATCAATCAGCTCTTGTATTGCATTTTTCAAATGCCAGCATTTCTCCGTATCATGGCCTGGTGCACCGGAGCAATATTCACAGCTAATGGTGTAATCCAGATTCTTTGGAGGAGGATTGGGTAGCTTGGATTGTATTGGTCTCAGCATGTCTAGCTGTCTCAGCCTGTGGAACAGACTAGTGTAAGACTCTCCCAATGGAGTGTAAGTTTTCTTTTTCTGTTCCCTTTCTCCCCTGAATGCTGGCCTAGGCCTGAAACTTGGTCCGGGATAGGCTCGTGGGTAAGTATTTGGTGTGACGGGAGCACGCCAATTGGTGTGAACAGGTGGCTGATTGTATGCTTGAGCATGGTTAATGGAAAAATGAGGCTCTGAAGGGTGATAGTAGTGTTGGGATGAATCATGGTGGTAAGATGATGGGCGAGGTCGTTGTTGATTATAGTAAAGCGATGACCCTCTGGGTCCCGGCCAAATTCCTGAATCAACTACCGATGCTTCCTCCCTCTTCTTTCTTCCAATTCCTCCTACCCCGCCTTGAATAGCTTGAGTAGTTGCCTTAATTGATGAATAGCTCATGATTTTATTTGTCTTGAGGCCTTCTTCCACCATACCTCCCATCTTCACTACTTCGTTGAATGATTTCCCAACCGCTGAAACCAAGTGGGCATAGTAAGTTGGTTCCAAGGCTTGGAGGAAGTAGTCTACCATTTCGCTCTCCTTCATAGGAGGATCCACTCTTGCTGCCTGTTCTCTCCACCGAAAACCATACTCTCTGAAACTTTCATTGTGTTTCTTCTCAAATTTGGTCAAAGATAATCGATCTGGGATGATTTCCAGATTGTATTGGAAATGGTATGCGAATGCCTGTGCCAGGTCATCCCAGGTGTACCATCTTCCATGGTCCTGGCGTGTAATACCACTCCAAAGCTGATCCGCTTAGACTTTGACTGAAGTAAGCCATCAATAATTCATCCTTTCCCCCAGCTCCTCGCATCTTGCTAGAGAAACCCCTTAAGTGAGCTACTGGGTCGCCGTGCCCGCTGTATAGGTCAAATTTGGGCATCTTGAAGCCAACTGGCAATTGTACATTGGGGAATAAGCATAAATCTTTGTATGCTACACTGACTTGCCCGCCTAATCCTCGCATGTCTCTGAACGATTGCTCTAGACTCTTGACCTTCCTGAACATCTCTTCTTGTTCAACATTTTTAGTTGGCTTGTCAATTTCGGTTGGGAGATCAAAACGAGGAGCAGTTGAATTAATTTCGGAGGCTTTGAGGGTGGGCTCCGGGGGCAATATTGGTTGTCCTGGGCCTGGAATGTAGGCTCACTAGGAGATTTGTGGAATGTAGCAAGGGGAGGTGCTACGAAAATAGGAGTCATAGGTGGAGGAAAATATGGAACGGGTTTCGGAGGTGGAGACTGCGGTGTCTGAGAGGTGGTGCCTCGGTAGTGCTGGTAAATGGGGAAGTTTGGGGACAATTCATTGGTGATATTATCCTGAGTTTGGGTCATTGATGGAGCAGGGTTATTTGGGTAAGATGGGGGTAACTGTCCTGTAGACCAGGCTTGGTACATCTCAGCCATTTGCTGCTTGAGCTTAAACATCTCTTCTTTCATTTTCCCGACATCCATCTCCTCTATCTCCATACCTGTGTCAACATCTGGGATAGACATACTTTCGGGTATTGGTCCTTTTGATCTTGTGTGATAGTGATAATATGCCAGTATACTCTTTAGAGAAACTAACTGCTTGAATTCTGAAAATGAACAATCTTGTTAGCTTTGAGAGTTTAACACATATATAATCACACGTTGAGATGCAATGCTCCTAGACAAATAATCCCTTTTTATTATGCATTTGCTCGGCTGCTTGTGTCGTCCCAGCTTTCTTGAAAATTTTTATTGTTATTCACTTTTATTTATTATATATATCTTTTATCGTGGTGGTCGAATCTTAGAGATTGCCTACGTATCATGCCCCCACATGAATCAGACCATGCGTAGTTTGGACCAAAGGCAATCACTTTTATTCATTACACAAAGATGGAATTACATTTGAAAACTTTAAGAAAATGGCTTGAAAACACACACACTTAAATCAAAATAAAAGATACAATTCTTAACATCTCACAACGTGCCCCACTTTCCACTTTTGTTGTCAAATATTGGATTATCTGCTCAATGTGGGGCTTGACCCGGATGGCCTCCCAGTGTTCGATACATCCTTTCCAACTCCATTGCTAGATGACGAGCAAAAGTGGGCGCATGCTCTGTAAACCTTTCATAATCCATTCCTTGGCAGTTTACATAACTTTGAGATGTGAAGACTGCCAGGTCGTGGATTTGTGCCCTGAAACCTTGGAGACGTTGGTCTTGGTCTTGCAATTGCTGCTGACGAGTGGTGGCTATATCTCTGACACGGTTCTCACGATCTAGAGCTGATTCTAACAGAGCTCGGAGTCTGGCCTGCTCTAATCTTGCTTGCGCTCTTTCCCTGTCGAGGTCTGCTTGTTGGTATTTTCTGTTGCATCTTCTTGCCTCTTCTAGTTGTGCACGAAGCTGGTCTTCTGATTGCATCCAATAGTCCTTTTCCTTCTTGAATTGTGCCTTGTCTTTTTCGGAATGCCTATCCTGGCTTTCCTTGTTAGATCTGGCTTCTTCGTTTAATTGTTGGATCCTTTCTTTTGCCTTGCTCAATTCCCTTTCGTTTTCCGCAAGAATGGAATCATAATCTTGCATTCTTTCAAAGAGATTGGCGATGGTTTTTTTATCCTTCCAGCTCCTCTTTGGCGTTTCAGAAACTCTTTTCATTTTTTGGAATCGAGCATGAAGATTTTCATTCTCACAAGCTAGACTCTTCTTCTCGCCTTCGGCTTCTTATGCTTGTAAATCTTTTTCCAAACTGAGGCTTCTCAGATTTTCTTTTAGGGCATGGATAGTTGCTTTGTACCCTTTTTCCTTTTCTCCCCAGATCAACCGTTCTTGGATTTTATCATTGAAGTTTTGAACATGGGGTCTTTTTGTTGGCCTTCTTAGTTCAGGCTCTGGTACATCATCTACGCGAGACCGTTTTTCAAACCACCTTGCATATCCAGGATTTATCTCACCCTTTGTAGCGTCTGGGACTTGAGTATCACTTTTCAAGTATCGGCACCCATTCCACATCTGCTGAAGTAGAGCCTCGGGAATAGTGGCTTCTGGGTGTAATTCGATTACTTGCACACTCAAATCTTCATCATCAGGAACTATTTGATATCTCCCTAATTGCCTTAGGACTCTCAGTGGTGCATACGGCTGAATGCTTCTCAATCCCAATAGTAGTAGATAACTATTTGAGGCTGACATGTGTATTACTTCCCTCATCGGGAGCCATCCCAGAGTCCATTCAATTTGATTTGTCGTTAAAGCCTTTAGATGAGATACCCATGCTTCTATCCCTTCTGGAACCTGATAATTTTTTGTTCTTTCCTCATAGCTTTCGATGCAATTATCATTGTTTGACCCATACTGTATGATCTTGGGCTGTTGTTGGAGATGCTCCATCACCCACATTTGCAACAAAATTTTGCATCCTTCGAAGACTTTGCTCCTGATTTGCATAAAGTCAAAGCCCGATAAATGTCTGATAGAATGATGGGGACAAAGGTGTGATTTTCTTTGGTGGTGAGGATTTGCACAATTTTTGCGGTGCGAATATCAATTGTTCGCTCTTTATTTGGGAAGACCATGACTCCTAGAAAAGCCACCATGAAAGCAAATCGACGGTGCATCTGCCAAGTGTCTTTGTTTTGCTTATTAGTAAGGCCTTTCTCATGAATTTCGAACCCATCTGACTTTCCGAACCTTGAATACAAAAAGTTGAAGGAACAACATCCATTGATGACATTGCTTTTCCTGATTTGACTGCTGATGTTCAGAAGACCGAAGAATCGATGTAACGAAGGAGCCTTTGTGAATATCAAGCTTTGATTTCTCAAACTTCCGTCAAAACCAGCATATCCAGCTATCTCCTCTAATGTAGGAGTAAGCTCGAAGTCAGAGAAACGAAAAACATTGTGAGCAGGGTCCCAAAAAGTTACTAACGCCGCAATCAGATCATCACGGGGTTTAACTTTCATAATGTCCGTGAGATTTCCCAAATGCTTGACGACCCATTTTTGACCGTCTTCGCCTAAATCATACCACCACATTTGAAGCTGACATAGAAATTCTTCCGTACTTGTGGATGAGGGGCTTTGTGTGGTGCTCATTTTGTATCTGAAATTTAATTTTGATAAAGTCAAAATTCATTTTTGAAAATTTATACTAAAAAAATCATTTTCTATATTATTTTTTATTTATTAAATACCTTTATCTCAAAATTTAAAACTATATTTTTTCAAAATTTTTTTTTTTTTTAAAACAACCCATTTTATTCCCTTCTTCTCACCATGATTTTATTTAAGCTGGTCAACAAGCATGTTCGAGGCAAATGAATGCACAAGTAACAAGTAGGATGCATCATGATAGTCTTTTTATTTTTGGGTTCACCTGTCCTAGACTGACCCAACCCCTGTGTTGAGTCTCCAAGGCCAAATGTGTATGATGCAAATAGACGTTCCTACTAGGGATCCGGTACATGGCTGAGTTATTCTAAGTGTAAAACCTTAGGTTGATTGTTCTAAACCTGGCTTACCCAACAGTTTGAGCCGAAGCGGGGGCAACGTACCGGGAGCATGAAAGTCTGCCCGGCCTAGTTACTTGTCCCAACTCCGTCTTATTTGGTATGACTTTAACAGAAAGGTGGGTCACGCGCACGTGTACACCATAAATTCAGAAGACTCAGAAAGAAGGGGGTTTCGTAGCAGTTGTATATATTCACAATTCAAATAATATTAAAGCGGTAAAAAAACATTTAGCATATTAGCATGTAAACAGTTGAAAATCATAAAGCCAATTAACACAGATATTTTAAGCTCGAATTCTTTAAACCCTGAACCAATGGTTCTGGGTTACAATAACACTGGTTTTTGTCCCCAGCAGAGTCGCCAGAGCTGTCGCACCTCCTTTTTACCGCTCCCGCGGGGCGCGTGGGGAGTTTTCTCCAATTGAAGGACAGTCGAAACGGGATTTGTTTATTTGTTTCAGAGTCACCACCTGAGAATTTTAAGGCGTCCCAAGTCACCAATTTTAATCCCTGAATCGAGGAGAATATGACTCTGTTTATTATTCTGCGAACCAGAAATCCTGAGTAAGGAATTCTGTTAATCCGGAAGAAGGTGTTAGGCATTTCCGAATTTCGTGGTTCTAGCACGGTCGCTTAACTGTTTTTATTATTGGCTTAATTATCTTGACTTTTATTAAATACTTTTTTTTGTTACGTGATTTTTCTACCGCTTTTACTTATTGTGATTCTTTGAATCGAATTACGCGTACGTATATTCGTGTTAAAAAAATGCGAAATTGTGTCACGCGTACGTGTACACAATAACTTTTGATAATATATTTATTAAACAATCATTTTTTTTCGAAATTGTGTCGAATCAAGAATTTTTGTTTTTCTTAAATAATAAACCGCACATCTCGGGTTTTTATGAAATTAATTTAACGCCTTTAGAAAAATCCTTCTCTTAAATATTCGCTCGAAATTGCGCGTACGCATAATCCGAATTTGCTTTTAAAATATAATCAGAGTACGCGAACGCATCCCTAATTGCACAAAATATTTGTAATGGTATTAGGGACTTTCCACAAATTGTTTAATATATTCATATATTTTTTATGTGAAAATCATGAAAAACTCCCATTTTAGAGGCCTATAAATTCTTTGAAAAGAATTCGCAATCTATTAAAGGTTGCCCGTCGATTATAATTTCCGAGTATAAATTATATTCATTCCAACTATTCAAATTCAAAGAACAGAATAAAAATATGATTAATACTATATATTTTTTTTTAACAAATATGACATATATATATATATATATGCCAAAGAATAAATTGCATATGAAACTGAAAAGGAATGATTCATAAAGGAAGGAAATATTTTCCAAGAATTTTCATTATTTACTTAGTGCGAATTCTATTTCTAATTACCATTGATATAAAGCATGGCAATTTATGCTTGTACATCTCGTTTCATTCTTATATACTCGCTTTTAATCTAATAGGCCTAATTACTTATTTAAGATGGTAAATATGCATCAAATTGATAAGAAAGGGAATTATAAATCGATTAATAATATTGCCTTACATGTGACATAGTTTATGTGTCTAAAACATTCATAACACTTTAACATCATAATGAGCCATAACAACTCCACTTACCATCCACTAATGGTTCTATAGATACCTGTTATAACGCCACATAAGAACGTACAACTTATATCATTCCTTCCACAACTAAATCAGATTATCAGAATAAACTAGCTATATGGTTTTGACATTTTCACGCTATTCTTTATTCAACTAACAACGTCACAAGGCCTAGTTAATGGCCAATCTTTATGTCATGTTTCCTACCTTGACAGTTCAAACATGACTAAACTAATGAGATGAAGGGCTAACATTATTACAAAGCTTTATACGAATTTCAAAGTAAGACAATTAACTCATATCTATCAAATTGAATTCACTACTAATTAACTAACATGAAACAAAAAATGAAATTTAAACTGATGAACGTGGACAAATGGAAAACAGAATTACAATTCGAACTTCATTGATTAGTCATGTTGAATCTCTTTCCAACATAAAATTTAAAAAACATGTACCTGAAAATGAAGGTAGAAGGAGTAAATTTCAGCAGTAGCAGCAATAACAAAATCAGTAGAATGTACCGATAACACAGCAAGTTTGAACAAGAATAGGATCCGAGGAACCCAGATGCACAGTAACAGGATTTTTGGGAAAACTTTCAGATTTAATCCAAGTAATATCAAACAAATAGACCCGGACAGATCCAAAGAAAAGTATGTTTCTGATTTTTTTCTGTTTCTATATCTGTTTCTGTTTTTCTTTTTCCTCTTCCTCTTTAGATTCCAAGAAGAATCTGATTTTTCTGCTGGATTTTTCTCTTTTATCTCACTCTAGGTGTATTTTTCTTAAATTCTCTTTCAAAATCTGTTATGAAGTCTCTCTAAACTCTCTTCTCTGTCTAACTGATCACCCGTCTAAATCAGTCCTCATTCCCCTCTATCTTATACAGGTCTGTCCAGCTCTCTTAAATGCTGCCTGGACCCTTTCTCTTTTTTTAAATAATCAGAAAAGTTCCATTAAACCTACTTTTGAATACTTTAAATCCTATTGAGTGCTTTTTATCCTGTTTTTCAGCAGCCCATTATCCCTTGTTCCCTATTAGTATCTTAAATTATAACCATTAACTTCCACTTTCAGCACATTGCTATTAACATATTATACTCATTGTTCTATCCCAGAAATGTCCCTGACCTACTGTTTTATACTGGTATTACTGCCTTAAATTCAGCATCTTAACAATACAGATTTTAAAATTTGTATAAGCCTGATTATTAATCTGATTTACAACAGCTACAAACCAATCCTAAAGTTTGGACTGAATCCTGACTAAGAATGTAACCCCCTAACACAATTATATCCAATCAACATTTGTAAACTTGAATTCAAACTTGACATTACAACAATATTACACTGAATTCAGCATAATAATTCAAACTGATCTTCAAATTGAACTAAGATCAAACATCCACAGGAGCATTGTCAATATACTGACAATGCCCTATTCAGAAAACAACATATACAGCATACATTTGAATTCACTGATTCACAAAAAAACATGATTTAATTGACGAGTATTAATCAGTTGGCTATTTACAACATTTGTCCATAATCAGTCTAAAACAATAGAAGCAGACTGTTTCAGTCAGCATTTTCAGAAATGAAAATTCGTAATATAACTAATCGACGAACTTAATCGAGTCGATTACACACATTGTAATTAGTCACAACCAACAGAAACAATTCACATTCGGATCAAGTAGATAGGTAGGAGACAGAAATGACAGAATTAATCAAAACAAAATATGAAAAATTAACAAGTTATTAAACAAACGAAAATACATACAGAATACACAAACAGAAATAGAAAAGTACCTCTGAATTTTAATCAGACTCGAACTCAACTTGGCTTCGGATTTGTTTGAAATCAAACAGACCTTAGTCGAAGTATTTTCCACTGAAAATACTTCGACTAAGGTCGATTAAACCTCAATCTTTATTCAATCTGGACAGAATCCAAAAGTCTGGTATTTTTAGGGTTCTTGAAAGTTCGATTTGGGATTTACTCATTTCTGGTTCGATTCGAGGGAAACCAAAGATGTTCTAGGCATGAGGGAGGTCAGGGGGGTAACTGATGTGAGTTTGAAGTAGGTTGGGATAAGGTCAGGTTGTACTCGAATCTTCAAATGAAGATTCGAGTAGTTCCAGTATGATTCGAACCATGCAACTAACAGATCCTTGGTGAGGGGATTTAGGAGAGACTGTGGTGTTATTTTGGAGGTCATCGGAGAAGATAAGGTTTTCAGGCCAACCTTCGATTTAAGATTCGAAGATTCGGGGCCTGATTCGAAGGAAACCAATGTTAGATCTGTGTAGAGGATGTTCAGGGGATTCTAGGGTGTTATTTTGGTGACCGGCGGCGTTGATGCCGCCGGGTTTCAGGCGGTGGGATCCTAGGGCGGCTAGGGTTAGGGGGGGTCTGAGGAAGATGATGATGAACAGTGGAGAGGGGGGGGGGTGTTCAGTTAGGGGCCGGGGTAGGGGCTTGGGACTTATATAGGGGTGGGGTGGATTTATATTGTCCGTCCGATCAAGTAAGATGAAGGGCCAGGATCAATTCATTAAACCAAACGATGTCGTTTGGTTTAATGCCAGGGTCGGCTGAGTCGGGTCACTGGATCGGGTTACGGGTTACGGGTAAAGGGTAGTGTATCTCAGCCGTTGAATTGATCTAATCTAACGGCCCCCGATAAGCCACGACCAAACGCTGTCGTTTTGGCTTGTCTGGTTTGGACCGGACCTGGGCTGCCTAGATTGGGCTGTGGGGGGGAATTAATTCATTTGGGCCTGGATTTTAATCCAGGTCTGATTTTGCATATATATACATTTTTTTTTCATTTTTTCTAATTTAAATTTCTAATTTTAAAAACAATTTTAACTTTAAAAATATATTAATTATTCTATAACAATTATTTAACACATAGACAAAACATCAATCACACAGTGGAATATTTAAAATAGAACTATTGCATATTTTTTGTGATTTTATTTAAATTATCTTTTAAATGCGTAATTAAATCATATATGCATGCAATATGTATTTTATTTTATTTTTTCATTTTATTATGACAATGTAAACACTTATGGACATAACACAAGTATTTAACACCACGCAAATTCAAAAATTACACAGTAAAAGAAATTTATTTTATTTTTTGATTTATTTTGGAGTAGTTTTCATAAGGCAAAAATCACGTGCTCACACACAGCATATCCTTTGACTGCCCACCACCTGAGCCAGACCCTTGACAATATCAATAATTGGATGCAGACATCCACTTCTAAGTTGTTTGTACTATCTACTTCGGTGGTAACTCAGTCTTCACCTCCTCCTCCACAAGTCCCACAATCAGTTGAGGACATTCTCAAGGAGCTTCTGGATAACTAGAAGAAGCTCCTAGAGAACCAGAAATTGATCATGGATGCTGTTGATTCTCATGGAAAGGCATTGAAGTGGCTTGCTAAGGAGGCAAAGAAAATGAGAAAGACTCATGCTTCATAGGATTCGATGATGGAGTTAAGGGTGGAGGTAGAGAGGTTGGAGGCTGATCACTTGCCTATGGATCTTTTATTGCATAACCTGGCTCCAGCAACCCAACCTCAGTCAGAGCATGAGACAGAGAGTCCACCCAAGAGGAAGAGGGTGATTCCCCGTACGAATGATGCTGATATAGAGTTAGAGGACCCGCAAGGAGGTTCCTCTAGCCAGTCCTAGATTCCAGTACAGACCCAGGAATCAGTACAAGCCCAGGTCCCAGTGGAGACACAGATTATAGGGAGCAAGTCACAGGTTCCCGAGCAGACCGAGGACCTAGGGACCCAGACTCAGGATCCTATGCAGACGGAGGGCCAATAGGGAGTTTCTTTTTCCTCTCTATCTTTTCTTGTGCTTATTTTGGGTAGCTTAGCATTGAGGACAATTCTAGCTTTCATTTGAGGGGGTAGCCCTATTTGGATGATTGTAATATATGACATTACCTTTTTCTTTATGCTTTCTTTTTACTTTTGGTATGTATATAATTTTATCATTTTATTGCACTTTTCGTACTTTTTACTTTTGGTCTGTATATAAAGTTACGTTCTAATATATATTCATTCTCCCTTATATATATTCAACTTAATCCCCTCTTATATATATTCATTTTACTTTCCGCATTTTTCCTTTCATAGCTTTTTATTTTATTTTTGTAGCTTCTTGTTTGAGTTTTTGCGTGCAATAAGCCTTTGGTTTTCTTAATACCACGGTTCTTTCCAAAGGTGGAATTTGTGTGAACCGGGTGGCTCTTCCCGATGATGGATGGCATGACAACCTTTTTAAGGGTTTGAGTCTGTTTTCTTTTTTGCTTTTTGTGTAAATAGTATCTAGTGACTAATAGTGCCTCGAGCAAAGCTTCACTTGGTCCTAACACATTTGCCTTTGATCCTATAGTCAAAAACAAATTATTGTGTATAGGATGGTGAAAGTTGTGACCTTGAGACTCTTGTGTTGGCCGATAATTATCAAGTGATTTTTCGTGACCATTGTGTTGCTTAAATCTTAGCTAAGGTTATTGTGGGCCCCCGACTCTATCTCTTCAGCAATCACATAGCTTGTGTGGTGAGAAGTTGAATTGCAAGTCCAAGTCTGGAGCCATTAGTCTAGAACTAGCCCTGAATGTTTGTCTAGGCGAAATCCTAAGTGTAATTTGACTTGAGATGTGATTATAGGCTCTCCTTGATCCGAATAATATCTTGAACACTTCCATAGCCTACCAATGATAATTTAGTCAACCCTTTTGAGCCATAGACCTTTTTCTTTCAAAAACCACGATACAAGCCTTTACTCATTCTAAAAATACCCTCTCTTGGCACCCGATCTTCCTTAGCACAAGGCAAAAACATAAGTTTGGGGGGGAGAGACGAGGAATGCAACAAAGTGGTAATAGGTACAAAATGAAGAAAAGGAAAGGCAATGAAAAAGAAAGAAAATCAAAAAGACAAAAAAAATGACAATGTTGAAAAAAATGAAGGGATTCAATAAAAGTAAAGAGATGAAAGGTGTGGAAAGTTGAGAAAGGAGAAAAAGGTTTGAAATGAACAAGAAAGAGTGACAGTGTGTCTCTCTAACCCCTTAGAAAGAAGTTAAATGACTTAAAAAGTCAAGAGAATATGTGCCAAAATGAAGCAAATGAAGTGCTAAAGGGAAGATGGAACCTACTTAGACCAAGCATTTCCTACCCTGAACCAAAAGCCTTCAATATATCTCCACAAAAGTCCTATATGATCTTGAGTTGAATGAAACTTACATTAGTGGTGACTTACAAGGGGAAAGCTTATGGTACTTAGAGTTGGACTTGTAACCTTTCTTTGAGAGAGATGAGTGTGTTCCCACTATCCTCATTCTGAGTGCTACAATCTAAAAGTGAGGTTTTCTTAGGAAGAATTGAGGAGTATGAGTTTGGGTTCCACAATGACCAAAGTAGTAGAAAGAGTTTCTTTGATGGGTTAAGTCAATTCTTGATACTTTTGTATCGCACTAAATCCATGGTGTTTAGAAGGTCGAATGTTGTTAATGATTTAGTTGAATTGAGGGCAATTGTTAGTCCCAATTGATGCTAGATGAGGTCACTTTAGGTCAGCTAAATTTTCTTGGATTTTCTCTTAAGGGGTGGGTCTTATTTTGTCTGCTTGAGTACAAGAAAAAGCTTAAGTTTGGGAGAGTTTATAATTAGGGATTATGGTTCATTTTACACTCCTTCTTACTTGAGTTTTGATTAAAAATATGTATAAAATAGTCCCAAAGGCTTACATATTATACTTGTTTGCAGGGTTTGGTAAAAAAGGTGACAACTAGTCAAAACCAGCTCAAAAAGGAGTGAAACATGCACAAGTACCAAGAACAAGTCCAAGCACAGTGCAACAGGTCCATTACGGCCGCATTCCATTTGGTGCGGCCCGCAGTGAGGAGATTCAAAGAGGTGCTTATTTCAGGAACTCAAGCAATGCAGCCATAAAGCATTTTGTGCGGACCGCAATAGCCTCACTGCGACCGCACTCGATATTTTGCGGTCCGCAATGATGGAGTTCAGAGAGTTGGAGTTTGGAGATTTATTGCCAATGCGGTCTATGGTCCTTTTTATGCGGACCGCAGAAGAAGCCATTGCGGCCGCGGTGCATTTTATGCGGCCCGCGGTGGCCAAGTTCAGAGAGCAGATATTTGAAGCCAAAAGCCTCACCGCGGCCGCACTCCATTTCTTGCGGTCCGCGGTACCCCCAAAGGGGTATTTTTGTCCAGAAAATTTGGCCTAGTATAAATACTTTCTTTTCTCATTTTTAGGTTATTAGTTGTAATATGAATTTGAGATGCGCTCGTGAACAGTAGTTCTTAACCATTTTGAGTAATTTTAGAGTAGTTTTATCATTGAATCTTCAACTATTAACTTGTAATTAAATTTTATGGGTTTTTCTTCATCTATTTCTTTGTTTTCTTCTATTATCATGAGTAGTTAGACCTATTAGCTAGGGTTGTGGCTCAACCCTAGTGTGGGTATTTGATGGGTTTTGAGTTTTAGGGCTTGAATGTCTATGGGTGTTTGTTATTTGGACTAATTTGTGTTTTCCATATTGAATTAGTGGTTGCAAACACTAATTTGTGCCTTTTTGACTTGAGCTCTTCTTGAGAAAGAGAGCTTGAGTCTAGGAAAATTAGTCCAACAAGGAATTGGGGCGTATTCAAGAGATTGATAGCCCTAATTAAAGGGTTAAACCTTGAGATAGTAATACCCAACTTGAACCTCAATTGCTTGCACAAATTATCATACCCAATTGGTCTTGAGAAAGTCAATTAGGGCAAAATCACTCAAACTACCGAGAGGTATAAAGTAAGAAGTTTCGTGCATTGGTTATATCGTAATCCTCAACATGACAACCTAGTCTTAGACTCGAGAACCCGTCAAGTATCCACCTAGGAGAAAGTCACTTCCCTAGTACCTCCTTAACTATTTAGACAACCTTTCAAGTATCTTACTTTTAGCTTAATTTAGCATCTTATTAGCATAATATTAAAAGTAATCAAAAGACCAATGATGTTTGGAAGAGCAATTACGCATCTCTAATTTAGATAGGAACCCAATTCCCATTTCTAGCTCCTTGTGGAATTCGACCCTGACCATCTCTAGTAATAGCTGCTTCGACCACTCTTGTTACTTTGTAGTAGTGCAGGGTTGGCACCGATTAGTAAACTCCTTTTATTTTTATCTTGTTTCTTGTACGAACAATGACTTAATTTTATCATTTGAAAGTTAAACAACTACTTCAAATGATAGTGTCGTACTGAAGAGGAGACGTCCTCTCCAAGAGCAATGTAAACATAAGAGAGCCCTCTCTTATGAAACCCTCACGGTAAAGGGTTGATTCTGGAAGAACTTATGCCCGGAATCTAGATGCTATCGAGAAAAAATGCACCTGAAGACCTTGCAAAAGTCGATGCAAAGAGAAAAACTTGCACAATACTTAAACAAAAAGTATGCAAAGAGAAAATTTTGTGCAATACTTAAACGAAAAAACACTTTTATATACAACAAACATGTCAAGCAGCACAAGTACAAAAATATGGAAAGAAAGCAAAAATCTAAGCTACTGGATCCCCGGAATCTAGGGGAAGAGAAACATTTGCACCTCAGGAGAAGTAGGCAGATCAGTCGTCGGCTTAAGATTTTGGCCTTCACCATCATACCCTTCAGGTTTTTCTTCAGTTCCCGAAAACTCAGAAACCAGAACTAGAAGAGTCAGTAGCATCAGGTTGGACTGGGAGACCCCATCGGGCAGTTGACTTCAGTTCACGCGCCTTGGCGATTTCGGCATCAAAATCAATGACATTCGTTTTGGCCTCTTCCAAGGTTTTTCACATCATGCTATACATAGAGTATATTTTTTCAACAATGAAGAAAGTCGCTCGGCGCTGAAGCTCTTTCTTAAGCTAGTCAACCTCGATCGAAAGGTTATTCCTCTCAGACCTAATGGCTTGAAGGCTGACATCAAGGTCACGGATAATGAATTTAAAAAATTTATTAGGCTTTATGACCCTCTTATGCCTCTCCTCCATCCGGGCATACTTCTCCTCAATAGCAGCAACTTACTCAGTTTTGGAGTTCAAAGTTGCTCCAAATTAATCAGTCTTTCAGTAGAGGCAGCAAGAATGGCATTTCGGACCTCAACCCATTTTGTCTTAGCTTCATCAAATTGTACCCTTAACAGGGCGGACTCTTGGATATGGGTCACTACCTCTTTCTCACTTTGCTGCAATTGAGCCTTCAACTCAACGGCCTCAGTAGCCTATGCTTCCAATTCCTGGAGGCGAGCAGCAATTTGATCTCGCTCGTTCAATAATTGATCCCACTCAGAGGTAAGTTTCTCTTTATCAAGGATCAACCTTTGAATGTCCTTGGAGGCGAGGAAGTTAGCCTACAAAATAGAAGTACAAATTAAAAACCTTGCCATAACAAAGATAGAAGGAATAACTGAGGGAACAAAGATCGTACTGTTGCTACATTGTGCATGGAATTGTTTACCATACACTCTCCCGAGAGAGACTATATTTTACTCCTATCTTTCTCTGAAGTTGGAGGCTTCAGATAATTAGCAAGTTCCACCGGCCGAGATAGCAGATGGCACCCAGTAGAAATCGAGAGGGAAACATTCCTCGTCCTCTAAGGATCTTCGTAAGGGACAGAGTAGTTATGTCCTAAATTCCCATGAACTAGGGACTGGGGAAGAGGGACATCCTCCTCACGGTCGACACCGATTGGTGGAGATGATGTAGCAAATGCTAGTGGCGAAGGCAAAGTTGGAGAAGAGGGAGATGAAGCTGATGACATTGTAGGTTAAGAAGCAGCTGCAGCAAAAGCAGTGCTAGTTGTTGGTTGCTCATCAACCGAAGATGGAAAAGACCCGGTACCTAACCTCACGGCACCGGGAACATCGACTAGGACTCGAGAGTTGGCATCTTCCATTACATCATATGACCCATAGTGTTTGAATGCCATCCTCGATTGGTATAGCTAGCTCAACAAATTGAGCATTCTGTTTAGCTAATGAAGGTCGTCTTCTATGTAGAGAAGCCCCCTCATCACTGGCTCCTCCATCATTATCAATCACCACAGTGTCTACGATTGGCTCGGGCGTAGCGCTCTTCACCTTTTTATTTTTGCCCTCAGGTGTGGAGGAATGTTGCCTTTTTTGTTTCTTGTTCTCTGGCTTGGGAATCCGAGAAGAAGCACTTGTACCGGAGCAGGCACGATGACACTCATTTGTGTGAAAGCCTCCT
Source organism: Nicotiana tabacum (assembly GCF_000715075.1). Lineage (NCBI taxonomy): Eukaryota > Viridiplantae > Streptophyta > Magnoliopsida > Solanales > Solanaceae > Nicotiana > Nicotiana tabacum. The sequence goes on along the minus strand of NC_134099.1, from coordinate 6,946,260 downwards.
GCAGCAACCGCGTCACATCAGATGGATCGGCCAAAACATCCTCCTCGGTGACAGTAATAGAACCCTATGGAAGACCTGAATTCAACAGGAAAAAAAGTTAACAAATTTTCCTATACGAAAAGTAAAAACAAGATAAGTTCAACCTACAATAATTTTTGGTCTTCCACCCATATTTAATGGCCAATTTTTTCCACTTGTACGTCTCGGGCGCAGTGATACCTAAAATCTTTTGGACCCACTGGTCCAAGCCTTCCACCCTTGGTGGTGTCCATCGAGTTGTTGAAATAGTGAAAGAAGATGGATCAGTAATAGCATGAGACAATCTTTAACTAGAAGGAAAGACAGACGATGAACTTACGAGTACGGTTCCATGATTCAGGAAAGGATACAGTCATGGCCAGGATGATGTCCCTAGTGGCAATTGCAATTAAACGCTCCATCCATCCACGATCGTTGTCATCATCCATACTGGTTAGCAAAACATGGTGACTACATTTGCTAAAGTTTATCATTCCCCCACGGAAAATTTTGGGTGAGTAAAGTTTCATCAATCAAGCTAGGGAAAGCTCTTAGCCCCATTTCCTAGCATAGACGCCGAAGACCAGTGACCATCCGCCACACAGAGGGGCTTACCTGTGCCAAGCAGACTTGGTAAAGAAAGCAAAACTCTAAGATAACGGAGTCAAGTCCCCCGATCAATGAGAATGGGCCCAAAGTGAAGGGGTACGTATAAACATACGTAAAATCCTTCTTGGAGAAGGTTACCCGCTTCTCTAGGTCAGGAGCGATGATGTTCAAATCTTGACAACCACAGTCTTCCTTCACAGCAGGGATGCTAGAAGGACGGATAGAAGAAGGATATACACCAACAGCCCATGTGCGGGGGTTAGCAGAAGGGTACTTCTCTTTGAAGTCTTTAGTTGTAGTAAGCCTTCTGGGGACAATGGTACTCACCATATGAGGAGCAGCATCATCAGTGTTTTCTTTGTTCTTTGAAGCACTGGAATTTATAGAAGAGGAAGCCAATATTATCAGAGAAGTAAGGGTTTTTTCTCTAAAGAAGAAGATTAAAAGAAGTTGAAAACAAGTGTGAGTTGGGTAAAAAAGGGTTTGACAGAGTTAGAAAATTATGAAGTGTAAAAGGAGAAGATTGAGGCGTATAAGTAAAGGAATAGACGGCTAAAATTGTGGCCATAATTACCTCGAGAACCAGCGAAAGTATTGCTGAATCATGGGATGACGCGTGTTCGGGGCATTAAATGCAGAGAGACGTACGTCTAATCAACCGTCAGAAACTTTTCAGAGAGGGTCAGAAAATTTTCCACCAATAAAGAGTTCTTTACCAACTTCCCGGTGACACAAGGATGTGCCATTTAAAATCAGGGGACTATCTGTATGGCAAAATATGCTCATATTAAATGCTCCCATAATAAAGCGACACGTAGAGCCGAAGGCAAATGAAAAGCAAGGCAAATGGCAATCAGGTCCGAAGGCAACAATCTCGTTCGTTCCCAAAGGGAATGTTGTTCATAAAGACAAAATAAATGTCTTCCACTCAGTAGCATTTAATGGAGAATATTCTATAGCATAAATATGCAGTCTGTTACAGAGAATATGGCATTCATTGTCTACCGTTACACATTCTTCAATGGCCCCCATAATTGTCATTTAAGAGGGGCTTGATCCTAGGACCTTGTTCCTTAGGAACAACTATAAATAATGAGCTCAACAGCCATTGTAAGGGGGGATTTTCGAACAAGCTTATGTCATTTACTGTTCAATGCTCAATAATATCGTTACTACTGCCTCCGGAAGCTCTGCTCCCATAACCAACTCTAAATATTTCAACTCTAAATATTACATTCTTATTTAATTTATTTATTATTCTGGGATCAAATCGATTTACTTGTCTATAAACCACGTATAAATTCAACTGTACCGTTTTACGGCTAAACATACTAGTACTTGTAATGATTTCTCTCGTATGGGCAATTTAATTAAGTTCTCTCGGTATAGCACTTTTGTAATGACTTTTATTAAGTATCAAAATTATTCATGTTTTAACAACAAAAAGTAAATAAATAAATAAATTTTTTGCCTTACTTTTGCATGGAAAGTATCTCTTTGCATGTTAGCTTCCTACAGATGATGTGATGATTGCAAGAGGTTTGCAACTTTCATCGACATACCATCAAAGGTTACGATAGGATAAATAAATTCTTTCCGCTTTTTAATCAGAGGTTTTGGATTTTTTTTAATGACCTGCAATTTCGAATCAGTTAGATTCCAATACGGATGATAGACGTCAGACTTCTTATTTCAGACTTAATACTAAAAAACCTACTTTAAGCTTAAAATTAGCTAGCTACTTGCTCTACATCACTATTTCAGACTTCTTATTCACTTAAAATTAGCTGATATCATCATCGTCACATCTGATAAAAGAATAGGATTATAACAATGATTAAGACCACTGCATGATTAATAAATGTGGAACTAAGTAATCAGTTAGCTTTTTCAACATTCTTGTATCGTATAACACACTAAACTTTTTGCTTAGAGATAAAATCAGTCTGCGCCAATTTTGACTTTGAGCTATATATTTAGGATTTAGCACTAGCTAGGCCTGTCATAATCAATGGCTAAAATTCAAAACATGATTTCCAAGTCCTTGATCTTGATTTAATTTAAGTCAGAGCTTATTCAGCTTATCCTTATTTGAGTCAATTATAATGAAGCTACTAGTAGGGTTTTAATTTGTCAATGTGAAATAGAACCCAATATCCTCTTTTTCAGTCATTTTCAGAACATGCTTTCAAATTGTCCATTTCATATTGTTGCCGAAAGTGGAGTCTTGGTTAATCATATCTCAAACACCATGTGGAAAATTAAACAAGCACTTTTATTGTACATATTATAATAGAAAAAAAGTGGCTTTTTTACAGTAAATAAAACATATTAAAACATGGGGGATTGACATATTTTCATGTCTAAGCCATAGGGTTTGTTTACTATTCGGCCATGATTTTTTTTTTTTAAATCTTGTTTTTATTTCTATTTTTGGTTCATCATAAGGTTCCACCGGCAGTTATCATTATTATTTATCAAAGTGCTTGACCATTGAAGACTTGTTAAAATATATAGCAATTTTTGTTTTGCTTTTCTAGTCATCATTACCACTTGCTAAAATCTCTTGCGTATAGGGCAAGAATTCTTTTAATATATGCATGCGTTACATTTTCGTTTTCCATTTAATTTTAGGCAGGAAATGAGTAGAAATTTCGAAGTTGAATTCGACCTACAGAGAAAAAAGAGAAGCTTAAATTAAGACAAATTAGAACTTTGTAATAATAAAATTTGAAAGGTATTCATGTATAGAAAAATAGGTTTAGGCTTCGGAAAGCACAAAACATGATGATGCCTAGCCGCTCAAACGGTAGCGGTGTTCAATGAAAACCGATAAGCTCGAACCAATCCGACTTATGTTTTCCATTCAATGCTGAGTATCCATATATTGAAGCGCCGACTAGTATGAATTTACACTAAGTAAAGCCCATTAAAAGGGAAGCGCTTGCTATCAGTATTTTTTTCCATTTTCAAGGCTCAAAACTGAAATATCTAGTTAAGGATGAAGGGATCATAGCCGGTCAAACCTAGACTATAAGCGACAAACAGATAAATTCCAAGTCCAAAGAAGCAGATAAAATGAAAATTTCGACGATTTGATCATCACAGCTTTAACTGCAGAGGCGGATGCAAGGTATTCGTATCGGGTTCAGCTGAACCCAGTACTTTTGGCACGGAGCATAATTATTTAATGCTAAAAATTTTATAAATTGAACTCATAAAACTTAAATTCTAGACTCCCTCTGCATTTAAGAAAATAATTCTTTCAGACATACATTGAATAGCTACTTCTTGTCAGTGCATCACATATCAATTCGACCACATGTGAACTATCTCATGCTGAAATAAATCAAGCACCTCTTTCGTCAATCCTTTTTTTAAATCTTGGATCCCAAGTTGTCTTCGTAAAAAATATTATGAATATACTGGAATAAAGTGAAAAAAGAAATTAAATTTATCAAATCTAACACTTGACGTCAGTTTCTTCATTCTGGATTCTGAACCTTCACGTAAGATTTTTTTTTCTTTCTTTCTTTATAATTTTTTATTTTTGGGGGAAGAGAGGCTTAAGGTTTTACAGAGTTATTTTAGGTGACAAATTCTTTGGATTTCTTGGGGAGGGGTAATTAGCTCTCTTGGTATCTATTATTTTTGTTTACCAAAAAAAACTTATTATCTACCAAAATTACGGATGATGTGCTTTGACATACTTAAATCATCGTATGAGGAGTCTAATTACCTTTTGTTTAGCAATGTTTATGCTGATTACTAGTACAATTTTTTATGAATATTATGATTATAATTTTGGAAGAATTACAAGAAAATATACATAACTTCACACCATAACAAAAAATGGCACATGTTTTTAAGTTTTACCCTGTCTAGCCCGTAATGTACATATTTTGAAAGTATTAGTAAATTCGAAATATGTGTTCTTACAACCATGGCTTCTAAAAGGTATGGAGTTAAATCTCACAATCATTGCTTTCACACTCTCTTCTTCTTACATCTTCTACATATGCTTCAAGGGGCCGTATATTTTCTGTTTCTCCACTGTTTGCAATGTCAGAAAATTGAAGAGTAAAAGTCCATCATTGAAGGCCGTTCAAAGCTTTGGTTTCGAAAATAGGATTTTTTGAGTTTGTTAGTTGTTTGGATTGGATGTTGTTCCAATTGATTGAAAATATCAAAATGAGTTCAAAATTTAAATTTGAAGTGATTTGAGTTAAATTTTAGAAAAGACGCAAGGTAGAACACGAAGATAGTTTTTTTGTATAATAGTGTATATGAGTGTATAAACACATCTTATACACTATTATACACCTTTATACAAGCATCTGTAGACGAACTTCTTTCACGATTTTCAATTACAATTCTTATTCAAAACCAGTCCAAATCTCCATTAAATGACTTCAAATTTTATATACAACCTCCTTATACTATTTCTAACAAGTTTAAATAACACTCACTCTAAATTTCTCACAAAATCAAATTCAAAATTTAAACCCACATATTTAAGCTTGTTAAAAATCTAATTTTCACCACCCAAATGGATTTGGTTTGTTGAACTAATATTTGAGTTCCAGTTACTGATTCAAAAATTAACTTAAAAGCTTGAGCAATCTTTTTAAAAAATTAAATAGTAATTTCGAAAATCTATTGGAGTTGATGTTGAGTATATTAGCCTATTATTTTTGAGCTAGTTGGTTGTAAATTGAAATATGGGCTATAAAATTGAAAAGTAGGCAACCCAGTTATTCTTATGTGAAATTTTCCCTATAATTTTTATGTTTTAGTTAAACAAAGTAGAAAACTTAATTTAATATCCCCTAATAGATATTTAAAAATTGTTTTAATTAAATAGTATTATTTGTAAAGTAGATTTTTAAATGTCAAAGTGATTCTCAAATAATTAGGTTAAATACAAAACTTCATATATAGTTGTTCAACTTTACAAACAATCCACTCTATTTTTTTGTTTCCTTTTTCCTTTTTCTTGTCTTCACTATCAGGCCCATAGGCTTGAAAGACAAGACCATTTGTATGCTCTGTTACATTGGGCCGGAAATGTTACACAAATAGCCGGCTAGATTCAATACTTATTTTTCTAGCCAGTATACATATATTATACATTGATTATACATATATTATACATTTGCCGGTTATTTATAGTTTAAAAAATTAAATGGGCGGCTATATGGGTTAATTCTTCTTTTACAAATTTGTCTTGCCGACATGAGTTGGGCTTTACAAATTTTGAGGCGCCTTGTGAAAAAATCAAAAATAGCCATATTTACAACTGGTAATTGAAAAATAGCCACAGTTTCAAAAGTAATCAAAATTTAGTCACTTTTCATGTAAAAATAAAATCTGAACAAACTCTTAAAAATCCGAAAATATTCCATCATAATATGCTGGAGTTCAAATCTTTTACATATGAGCTTCCGCATAATATACTGGAATTTTATAATGTGTTGGAGTTTTATCATATCATGCTGGAAATTTATATGCATGAACTTCATAATCTCGCATATTATGCTGGAACTTCCATGTGCTGGAGTTCCAACATAATATATTGGAAGTTTATACGCATAATCTCCATAATCCAGCATATTATACTGGAACTTTCCGTGTTTCAACAAAACAGTAGTTATCTTTTAATGACTTTGCAAATGCTGGTTATCATTCAATTACCAATCCGAAAACTGGCTAGCCCGTACTATTTTATAGCAAAAATCTCTCTTCTTCTTCTTCACTTTACTTTTTTTTTTTTTTGTGTGTGTGTTGACGAGACTGCTGAAAGTTTATAATTTGAGCAATTGTAAACAGTTATATGAAATGGCATTCCAATTGATTCTCAATTTTTCATTCAAATATATTCCCAAAATTACTATTCAAAAACGTCGGTAAACTAATAAGCTAAATGAGCCCCCTTTTTTTTTGTCAATTCTTTTCCTATCAAATTTAATGAAAAACTGGTAAATCAAACATGTATACCGCGTTGTATAGGAATTTAATTTGGGAATATCTCCTATATATTAAAAAGCTACAGTAGAATACGTACAATATGGAAATAAAAATTACTCATAATATATGGAAGTTGATTTAAATCTGAGTTTCCTTCTGCATAAATTTGAAAGAAGACAGGAATTTTTTGGAAAAAAAAAAAAAGAGTTAGAAGGTGATCAACAAAGGGCAAAAAATGAACGCATTTTATGGCCCATGCAGGTCTCGAACCTGCGACCTTCGCGTTATTAGCACGACGCTCTAACCAACTGAGCTAATGGGCCTTTGTTCATAGTCAACCACGTTTTTATAATTAGCAATAATGGTATGATTCTTGGAAACATGGAGAATTAATGCTTTTCAATAGTACTTCATTATTCTTCTGTTATCATCCACCATATTAATTGTCATGTAGTTTTAATTTAAGATTATTGGAAGTTTGATTTGTACTTGGGATACTTTTCGGAAAGCTCTATTTTTTTAATTCACAATAAATACTTTTCCCGACTGACTATTCCAACATAACATATTCAAACAAATAATAAAAGAATAAAAACTATATAATGACATCTAAAATTAAAGTTAAGGGACATGAGAGTTTAAAGGTACACACCGACCCTTTGTGCTGAGATTTTGGACTAAATTTAGCGTTGTACTTTACCTGCAGTGGCGCTGGCAAAAATTTAGTCAAAGAAATTTAAAAAATTAAAGACGTATTGGAGTCTAGAGAATTCAACATTTAATATGTGTATATAATTTTTTACCTTATATATAGCATGTAAATTTTTGGTGAGAGGGTTCGGATAAATTCATTCCGCCTCCTAGCTCCGCACATGCGCATATACAGTGTATGTGCGTATAAACTGTAAAAATTGACAATCTTTTTGGTGTTAAACCTTACCAAAATCTGTTTTCATAAATTTTACTTTCTTGAAAAACAAATATGTTGTGGTTAAATAACAAGTTAAATGTCGTTTTTGAACTTTATTCTCGTCTTATCAATTAAGGGTCCTAATCAAACCATTAATATTAATTGTTCTATATTCTCCTAAGCACGTTAACTATTTTTAAATAATTTCCTTTTCCTAACATCAAGAGACGTAGAGAGGAGGGAAATCCATATCTTTATCTTCACATTTGATCGTGCAAGTGATCCACTATATGTTTTCATTTTCTCTCTCTCTCTATTATGGTTTTATCCTCTCCTTTCATTATTTTTCATTAAAACAAAAGAAACCAAAAAGAAGAAAAAAATATGAGAATGGATCTTTGCTTTTTTGTCAACTGTTTCTATTTATATAAAAAAAACACATTTATTATGAAATATTTGAAACAAAAAGGAAGGTAAAGTTTAAATTTTCTTTTTGCTGTAAAAAAAAAAGAAATAATCATTACTTTCTCTATTATTTTTATTAAAATTGTTTGAAATTTGACCATTTCTTTCAAAAGTTTCATTCACTTCACTTGGATATAAGTTTTTTTCAAGTGTCACGCACGCACATGATAATTCTTTCTAATAATTGGTGAGAGTGAGGCTCGATCGATTTTAAAACTTTTGTTCTCTCTGAAAACATATTAAAGTTGTCTGACTATTTCATCTTAAAATTTAAATTGTTAGAGAATTCAAATTTTTATTTACTTAATTATTTTATCGACAAAGAGCAACCAACATAAAGAAAAAAATTATTTTCCTTACCTTCTCCTAGGATGTGATAATCATTAAACTATATTAAAAAAAGACTTAATTATCTAACAAGGAAAAGTCAAATGCTTTAATTTTTTAAATACTCGATAAAACTGTTACGGGTCAAATAATAGAAGAGTTATAGCGCACTCAATTCTAACAAGTTGGCCAGGATTAGATAAGAATAACCACAAGCATGGACTTGGGAGAAATAACTACTATGCTAATTATTTTTGTAACATAAGATTCTTTAAAAATATTTATGCCAAATGCTAATTGGGTCAATAATTTTTATCAAAAATTATTATTCCATAAAATGATTTAACAAAGAGGAAGATATTCGAAAAAAGATACCCGTTTTAAAGTTGTGGGGGTCATTACGTACGTAACAATTGCTTTGAACTTTATAGTATTAAACTAAAAATAGTGCGTGGGACCCGCCAAAAATAAAAGGAAATATCTATATCTAACTTTAAAAAGGGACCAAAATTAACCCCATAAATTTTCCTATGTATCCCACCTTAATTCCTCAACTACGTACGCACATCATTATCGTAAAAAAGTCAATTGCAGTTTTGTGAGGACATGCGGTAAATTAACCAAACAAATTTGCGCCCACGGAAAGGAGTTTCTAGAATAGATTAAAAATAAATTGTGATACTGGATTGTAATTTTTCGAAAGTAATGATTTTCAATGGTAGTGATCAGTGATGAATGGGATGAATCTCACATCGGACCGTGATGAGATCCCTGGTCTCTTATAAAGTTTGGGCAATTCTCTTCCATTCGATCCCGCTATGGGATGTGAATTAGGTAGGGTTGTACATCGGTCGGATCGGGTCGAATTTAGCACATTTCGGATTTCGGATTTTACAAAATGCAATCTGAATCCAATTCGAATTAAATTGGATCATATCGGATTTTAAAATTTGGATCGGGTAAATATTTCGAATTTTTGGATCGGACTGTACACCTTAAGGCTACTAACAATCTAATTGGCTTCTATACTTTTAAGTCTACTGCTATTCACCATTCTATTAAATTGAAAGGCAACAAATATCTTTCATAGCAATAAACAAAACAAAAGTTTCATAGCAAATTAAATAAAGTAAACTGAAATTTCAAATAAATGTCTAACAACGGAGAGGTGTAGTTGTCCGTCGATAGGAAGGAGAGAATGAGTATGAGAGTCACAGAGGTAAGACTTAAGAGAAGCAGAGCAATATGAAGAGATGTTAGAGAGAGAGACTTCGATCTGAACTAAGAAAAGAAGAGTTTGAAGAGAGGCGGATGAAATGAGAAGACTTAACCCTAAAATGTAAGTCTAATATTTATACATGTCCATATAATTTGGATTTCGGGTCGGATTAGACTAAAATTATACCAATCTGAATCCGACCCTAACCATATCCAGTCCGAATATCCGAAATCCGAAAATTCGAATAAAGTGGGTTGGTTCAGATTTTTGGATATCCGATCCAATTGCACAGCCCTGGAATTAGGCCTTGACTTCTTTAACAACAACAACAATCCAGCAAATCCCACTAGTGGGGTCTGGGGAGGGTAGTGTGTACGCAGACCTTACCCCTGTGAGCACGTGATTTTTGCTTCACGGAAAACTACTCCAAAAGAAATCGAAAAATATATAAAAAATAATAATAAAACAAGTTACCTTCGGGTACAATTTTTTGAGAATATGCGTGACATTTTGATAATTGTTCTGTCCGTGAACGCTCACCTTGCAATAGTTGAAAATACAAAAATACATGTTGCATACATTTAGGAATTAATGGTACATTTAGAAATTAATTAACCGTAATTTGGTTAAAAGAAAATAAAAAATACATGCATGTGTGTTTCTTGTCATTGAGTGATTTTATTTAATGTTAATTTGTGTGTTAATTATTATAGGTGTTAAATAATATGTGTGTAATTTTATTGTTGATTCTACAATTTTTCTAAGATTTTTGTTTAATTTTGGTAATCCTAAATGGGTAAAATATCAAGGGAAACCTGGTTTGGGCCAGGTAGAACCAAACTTTCAGGCCCAAACCAACCACATGGATCCAGTCCAAACACAGGCTGCCCAGGCACGGCCCCAAACGACGCCGTATCAGCGTCCCCGTCTTGAGCCGTTGATTTGATTCAAATGAACGGTCCCGATTAGGCCACTCATTTAACCTCAACGACGCCGTTTCAGGCAAGTTGATCTGAGCCGTCCAACCCCATTGATCCAACGGATCCAGGCCCTTCCTAGACCCGTTAACCTGACCCTATCCATTCCCACACCCGGTCTCACCCACCACTACGCCCAAACGACGTCGTCCCCCTCCTGTGAATAGATCCTGGCCATCGATCTCACCGGTGGGGCTGGTCAGGTTTTGGTTTGGATATGGTTGGTTTGTTCAAGTTGTTTTGCTAAGTCCGATTGTTTGATTGTCAAGCTATTTCCTGTCAAGTTTTTTATCTAGTTGGGCTGTTACTACTTCATTGGAGTATTCTGATTTCTCTGCGGGATTACTACTGTATTCTGGGCTTCTGTATGCTGTTGGACTGCTTCTGGTCTTATTGCTATTGAAGCTGTTGTTGGTTATTCGTCGAGTTGTTGTGATTATTGAGCTGCTGTTACTATTGCATTGAATATTCTGTTTCTGCTTGTTTACTACTCTGTTCTGGGATTGTTGGTTGGTGCTCGACCACCTGTTGGGTTTATCGTTGTTGAAACTGTTGTTGGTTGTTCGTGAACTAGTGGTTATACTGTTGTTGTTTGTTACTGCTGTATTACTGCTGCCTGGCTGCTTGCTGCTGATATTCTTCTTCTTCTTCTTGTTCTCGTTGTCTAAATCCAGGTACACATACTAAGCTGATGTAATTCCATGTTAAAGTTGACATTTGAAGCATGAATATACACATGAAGAAGTTGAAGTTATAAACTGAATTTAGTTTTCTTTACTGATTGTACTTAAGCAATTTTATGTATCGCTAATATGTAGACTCATGCCAAGGAGCTGTATAACTGGACCGTTTTCATATATGCAGTCATTTAGTTTATGAACTCCCTATGTAGGCCCTTAGTTAAAAGAAGGATATGATGCTAAAAGCACCCTGTTTATTTCAGTTTGTTTGTAAAGATGCATGTCAAACTAGAATTAGGCCAAAAGACTTCTAATTGTCCTGACAGTCTAATTTCAGTACGCAAATGGTTTGAATTAGGATTAAAACTAGATCTTTAAGTTCTTTCATGCCAACAGATTGCTTACTTTAAAACTTACAACAAACTGTTAAATGAAATAGTATCAGTTTATCTTTCAGCTTTGCAAACTCACGAATAGGTGTAGAAACAATTAATTAGGCCCATATCGGAATGAAGATGGACCAGGTCCAGTGTAATACCATATGCATTGGACCCAGGCCCATGATTTGGCAAACAGATGACCCATACGCGTCCTCGCATTCGGAGTTTATAAATTTTGTTCGGAGATCGACTATAACAATTTCAAGTATGTAATGGGATTAGGATCTCTTTTCCTCTTTCATTTTAGAGACGGACAAAAAAAATAGAAGAATGTAGTCGCTTTAGGATATTCTTTTTTAAAATAAAAATGAGACGAGCCTCGCCAAACAAAAGGCACAAGCTGCGGGGCCCTCGTTAAGTGTATATATTAAAATACTTAGTTTTCGGGACGGGTCGCTTAGCAAATTTCACGGTCTTCCCAATAACGTGATAGTCTCTTCAAGCGCGTGTTTAATAATTTACTTTCTTAAATTGGGGTGTGCATTTCATGCGATCCAAATCCAAATCCCAAAACATTGAATAAAATATGTTCCGGATTGCGGGTGCATTTCATGTGACGTCATCCAAAGACATGTTTTAAACGACGTTTAATTTTCTTTAATAATTTGAATAAAAGTGGTAAAAAGCTAAAATTGGCACATAGGTTCATAATTGTATAAAAATCAGATAATTAAGCCGAATATAACAGTTGAGCGACCGTGCTAGAACCACGGAACTCGGGAATGCCTAACACCTTCTCCCGGGTTAACAGAATTCCTTATCCGGATTTCTGGTTTGCGGACTGTAATATGGAGTCATTCTTTTCCTCGATTCAGGATTAAATTGGTGACTTGGGACACCCTAAATCTCCCAAGTGGTGACTCTGAAATAAATAAACAAATCCCGTTTCGATTGTCCTTTAATTGGAAAAAACTCCTTCACCCTTCGCGGGGGCGGAAAAAGGAGGTGTGACAACCCCTACCTCAAAGGAGTAGAGAGACTATTTCTGAAAGACCTTCGGCTCAAGAAAACAAAAAGACAAAAGGAGACAATATTAGTATCACCACAGAAATCATAGGAAAAATAGGAACATGAAATCCAGAAGAAAGATGCAAAGCAAAAGCGATAGCTAGTAAAATAGGTTCTGCACGGAAAACCGAAATAGTAAGACATAACATTGTCACTAGCTATCTTAGATAAAAACCCTACCAGACTAGGCTCACAATGGTACGAAGTAAGGCAAGACTCAACTACCTCCTAACCTACAACCCTAATACTCGATCTCCACATCTTCCTATCAAGTGTCATGTCCTCGGAAATCTGAAGTCTCGTTATAACGTGTCTGATCACCTCTTCCCAATACTTCCTAGGCCACCCTCTACCTCTTCTCGTGCCCTCCACAACCAGCAGCTCACACTTCCTTACCTGAGCATCTGAGTTTCTCCTCTAAACATGCCAGAACCATCTGAGCCTCACTTCCCGCATTTTGTCATCAATGGGAGCCATGTGCACCTTCTCCCAAATATCATCGTTCCTAATCTTATCCATCATAGCCCGCACATCTACCTCAACATCCTCATTTTTGTTACTTTTATCTTCTAGATATGTGAGTTCTTAACAGGTCAACACTCAGTCTCATACATCATTGTCAATCTAACCACCGCTTTGTAGAACTTACCATTTGAGTATCGGTGACACTCTCTTGTCACACAGGACTCCAGATGCTAACCTCCACTTATTTAACATGATATCAAAATCAAACTCGTGATCGATGTGGGTCCCCAAAAGAGGGGGAGCGGAATGCATCCGGACCAGTTGGAGGGGGTAGGTGAAAATACCCACGGTCCATGATTATGCACACTTCAGACCATACAGTGGAACCCGGATAAAGAATGTTTAGATTTGGGCGTGAGAGGGAGTGATGAATGGAATGAATCCCACATCGAACTGGGATGATATCCCTGGTCCCCTTATACAGTGTGGGCAATCCTACTCCTTTCAAGCTAGCTTTTAGAGTGTTAGTTAGGCCCAGATTTATCTAACAGATAGCTTATTTACTGACATTATATTTTACCGATCTCTTATTGAAAAGGTCATAGGAGTAAAAGAACATGTGTAAATTTCATAAAATTAATTTATATTTTTCTTATTTTTTTTCTTTTTAAGAGTGAGCAACATAAAAATGTCTTTAGACTAATTCATCAAATTGCTACTACTTTCAAGCAGAGTTGTCAATATGGGTCGGGTCGGGCTAGCCCAGTCCGGCTCACGTGAGCTTTAGTAATTGACGGGCTGGGCTAGGCTAGCCCACCATTTTGATGGGCCTTATAATGGTCAACCCACCCTAGCCCTATGTGGGCCACGGGCCCCCACGATTGGCCCACCATTTTTAAAAATATAATTTTATATTTTTTCTTTAAGTTCTGACCTAAAAAAGATAATTATTTAAAAGTTAAAAAATATCTTATTGGAAAATATTCGCAAAACTTAATAACTTTTTATATTGTTCCAATATATCACAATAAATACCAATAAAAGTAAAAGACATGACTATATTTCATTCACTAAAAGTCAAAACTTAAAACAAACTATTCAAGAGAACGTTCATGATGCTTATGAGATATTCAACACATCATCTTCATCAAACACATTTGAATCTGCTTGTGACAAGGTTGTCTTAACATCCTCACTTTCATCTACAATTCATATGCAATATTAATTAGTTAAATATTAAAAATAATTAAATTTTAAAAATTAATAATATTTAAATTCACATAAAAAAATATTACCAGTTTGAGTTTGGAAAAACCTGTGCAGCCAATTTCGAGTAGTAACAAGTGTTTGGACATTTTCATAATAAATGCAACTTCTGTACTTTGTAAGAACACGCCACCAATGCTAAATGTTGATTCTGATGGTACAATGGTAATAATAATGCTAAGTACATCACACATCATCATTGAAAGATCGGGATATTTTCTAGAATGATCATTCCAATACATGACAACATCATCTCTTGAAACTTATCAAGATCAAGTTTTGGTTCCTCTTAATAAAAATCCAATTTTGACTTTCCATCTCTAAAGGCAGTATACTTTTTATTTTTATATATTTTAAATAAATATTTTATTAGGCCCACGGGCCGGGCTGACCCAGCCTCAATCAAGCCTCACGGGCCACGGGCTTACTCAGGCCGGGCTTAAAAGCCTTGTTTTTAAACGGGCTTCAAAAATTCTAGCCCAGTCCTGCTAAATCACGGGTTGGACTGGGCTGGCCCAACGGGCCAAGCCCATATTGACGGCTCTACTTTCAAGCAACAATGGCTCGAATGACTATATCCCCGCGTTAAAGTAAAGGAAAATAATTTACGGACATATATAATATGACGGATGTTATTTTTCAAAAAAGAAAATCTCATAATAGAGTAATTTTTGTGTTTAGTTATCAAAAGGGTAAAACGTTTTCTATTAAAATAGGTGAAATAACTTCCTTACTTATAATAGAAAGTCATTTCTTATAACTCTCTTAACTTATTTCATTTTACTAGTTCCAATTATAAGTTAGACATTACAACTTTAGATTTCAATATTATTCATAAGATACGTTTTAATTTGCAAATAATATTATCAACTTTAATATACTTTTTTCGTAAAAAATAACTCTTCCACTATTAGTCTACTAGACCATCCTCGAGACATCTAATACATGTGGGATCTTTACATAAATAACCGATTAAATTTTATTATTTATTTTTTAGCCAGTATTTTAAATTATACACTAATTATTTTGAATTCTCGGAATATGTTACCACGTCGGCTGTGGGGGCAATAAGACAACAAAGAACGGCGTTTTGGCGTGAAAGCCAAGTCTGTGTAATAAAGTTTCTCTCGCAATTAACGTTGCTCTGTCCTGTCTTGTTCCTGTTCTATTCTTTTCTTATATTCAAACTCCAAAAAGGAGTGAAATCTGTTTTTTTTCGCATGTCTTTTCTTGAAATTCTGTTTTCTTTCCCTTTATTTACTGTTATTACTCTTTGACATCTAGAACGTGGGGGGTTCTTTTTATTTGTGAAAAAAAGAGTGAAATTGGGTTTTCTTTATTTTTTGGGGAAGTGATGAGTGGAACTAGGAGAGTATTAAAATCTATTCAATCAGTAGCAGCTCATGGATTGCTGTTTTGTTTCACTTTGCTTCTTGTTCTCAAGCTTGATCAAGCCCTTCATTATCCTTGGTGGTATGTCTTTACTTTTGCTAGTATTTATTTTCTGTATTATTCATCTTTTTGGGAATTTTCTAAGTTATTGAAATTGTTGAAATTCAGGGAATTTGGTAGCTTTTTGGTTAATGATTTTGGTAATTTCATATTTCGTGACCAATTTATAGAAAATATTTTATCTTGAGGGAATGGAAAAAGGTTTTGCTGATAATAAGGATTTTTGTGGATAAAGTGAAGGTCTTTTATCTGAATTTTATCCAAATGACATATTTGCTAAGAGTAGCATTCTTGTTGAGTACTTTGAATCTATGTTGTGCTAGTTTTTAATAAGTGTTTATTAACATAAAAGCATGATTTTCCATTGTTGGAATTTAAAATGGGAATGCATTTTGGATCATTGTCTATCGGAAACAGCCTCTCTACCCTCAAGGTAGGGGTAAGTATGTGTACACACTACCCTCCCCAGACCCCACTCGTGGGATTATACTAGACCCCACTCGTGGGATTATACTGGTTTGTTGTTGTTGTATTTTGGATCATTGTTGAGCTTGAAGAAAGGTAGAAACTTTAAGATTTTGGATGATGTGCTTACTGTTATATTGTTAATTATGCGTATAGAAAGAGGAGTGTATTTACAATTAGATATTTCTTATAAAATTGATTCAGGATTTTGGGCACTTCTGAGTAACCTGGTTTGTTAGACGATGTGATAGCAGCATGAGTGAATTTGTAGTTGCTTAGTCTAGTTGTAAATGAGTTAACCAATAGTATATAGGTAAAGGTTCTACAGTTTATGCTATTTAGAGATGATATTGTGTTTATTAACCGAAAAAGTCAACCAAAATTTGAAATTGTGAAGTAAGTTTTCAAATAAGTACAAACGAGGTAGAATATATGCATCGCATGTTTAACCTTTAGGAAAAGAATAAAGGTAAGGGAGATTAGATAGGATTGTAGTGGGTACATGCAAACAATTCAGATATTTAGCTCAATCTTCCAGGAAAATGGCATGATAAATGAAAGTGTTAGACACAAAATTACAATTGGATAGTTGAAATGTAGGATATTACCCTATAGGAAAATACCTAACAAACTTAAGGCTACGCGGATTTGCCAAGGTCTTCGTTGGAACTGAGACCTGATCTTGAAGCATTCAAAGTATCTTTTCCGATAGGTGCCTCTAGAGATTAGTTTCAGTTCGCTATTGCGAGATTTGCAATGTTATATAGAACTGCAGGTTGGGCCTCTAAGTTCAACATATCCTCAAGGTAAAGGTAATAGAAATACGGATGTTAATATCAACGTACAATCAAATTAAAAGAGTAATCACATCCAGTAAAAAGTACGAGTAGTACACACACAGAGGATAAATGAGAAAAAATCGACTAAGATGATTTTGATCATGGCTTGCATTAGACATGTGATAATTATAAGGATTAAAGATGATAAGAAAACGAAGTAGATCTAGAATTTTATGGAGGGAAAGCTTTTCAGAAGACTTAAAATCTCTCAAAATTAATGTTAGTTTTGCAAGAATAGAAAACAATGAGATCAAAAGATTCATAGAGGTGATGGCAGCCTGTTGGGATTACGGCTTAATGGCTTAGTTGTTGTTGTCACACTTACATTGGGCTCGGTATTTGTTCAGAATTTTTTTGGCTCATTAGAGACTTGTATGCTTTTTATGAGAAGTCAGTTTTAGGAAACCTCTAAACTTTAATTCTCCTAAAGGACAAATCATTCAGATAAATTGGACCTGAGTAGAGCTAAATATAGATTCATAGGATTCATCTAGCTAAACCTAGATAATCTGGAATTGAGGCATAGTTTATCAGTTGAATGATAGGGTGTATCAATCTTCCAATTTTTACTCTTTTATGCCCGTTTTTGATGTCTAGTGAATAAGAAGCAATGCAAATGCGCCCACAACCTATGGCTATATGGTTAATCATTCAAAAGCATCTTGAACCCAAAAAAGGTGAAATTCAACCTCAAAATTCCCATAACTGTTAGAGTTTCTGTTTTCTTTGATTGAAGATACCGAAAAATTCATGCAAAGTTGGGTATCTCAATTTGTTGAATTCAGTGATAGTAGGTTGTCTTTCTTTCATTTCTGTATTTTTCTTGCTTCTGAATTTTGATTGTGCTCGCCCGCACAGACATGCGCAATTTGGCACGTGTGTGAGTGTGCACATGTGTGTGTATTGACAGAAAGAGAGAGGTTTCTAAGAGTTACTAAAGAATTTGCTACATTAATCTTAGCTCTCTTTTTTTTTATAATTGTACCGTTTGCAGTATACAGCGAAATGAGTTTCTAAGTATTGCCTTGTATTCCTTTTCTTCTTTTGTTTTACAAGATAATCGAGAACTTTGAAACCCTTGCTCCCTTAAACAATATAATTTACAGTTGGTCTCACATCTGGTTCCTTTTTCAGGGTCATTTTTGTTCCACTTTGGTTGTTTCATGTGGTTGTAGCAAGGGTTAGATTCTCATTACCTGCTCCATCAATGCCTCATGATCGACATGTATGGCACGTTAACTTTTCTGATTTTAGATTCAATATAATGTATATTTTCAAAAAGCTATATAGTGACAGAAGCACACATTCCTTCATAAACAGTGGGCACCATTTCATGCTGTCATGGCGACACCGCTGCTTGTTGCTTTTGAACTCCTCCTTTCTATTCATCTCGACAGCACCTACGGTAAACAAGAAAATTTCCTTAGAACATCATTACCTGATGCATTTACAGCTAACCATTTATTGCCTTCTTGTTGATTCATAATGGTGTTTGATATGCAATGCTAGTTCTCTAATCAACAAGAAGGCAATAAACAACTACTGCTTAACTTTCTCTCTTTAAATTTGATATGCAATGCTAGTTCATATACACAGCGGCCAGTGCCACTTATTTGTGAACTGTGGTCAATTGCAGCTGTAAGTTTGAAGATTGTGTTCTTTCCCCTGCTAGCACTTGAAATTGCTATCTTGGTTGATAATGTTAGGTAAGATACTTATTCTGCCAAAAAATGCTGACCTTTAAACCATCTGGTGGCAGTTTTGAGTTATTTTTGGAATAAAGAGATATGAGATAAGATTTCCAAAAATATGCTTTTTTCCGCATACTTTTAGAGCAGGAAAAATTGGTCTTGGTTTTGGACGTGTATCTAATTTCTTTTGCACTTCTTCTCATGTTCAGAATGTGCAGGGCTCTGATGCCCGGAGATGAAGAAAGCATGAGTGATGAGGCTATATGGGAGACCCTTCCCGTAAGTATAGAGCTCGTATTCTTTTTTATAAAAAAACCGACAGTTAGCAGTCATGTCGTTCTTGTAGCTTATCTACTAGGAGAAATCTGATATTAATAGCCACTGATACCTTTTAGATTGACTAGCTGAGAAAGCTTATTTGTTCACTTGCATAAATGTGTAAACAAAAGAGCGTAAAGGAATATTTTTAGCTTAAAAGGATGTGAACTCTTAAGTTCTTGATCTTTTGTTACCATAATATTCAAGAGGTTGATTGCTATCTCCTCACTGGTGAAAGTAGGATTGAAAAATAGTTTTTGTTGAGGAGTTATGCGTATCAGGAATAATCATACTTCATCATATCTTTTAACCGCACGTTTTATAAATACGTTTTGCAGCTATACGCAGTCTGGTGTTATGTGCCTTTTATTGATATATGTTGTGTTTCATCCTTTTAATGTGAAAGTTGTTTGAAAATGTGATTGGTTGGTGTAACATGCAGTTTGAGCTAATATCTGTGGATTGGTAGTTTCTGAAAGTCATCTTGTTATCTATGTCTCAGCACTTTTGGGTTGCAATATCTATGGTCTTCTTCATAGCGGCAACAACATTTACTCTTCTGAAGATATGTGGTAAGTATTTGACTCTCATTGAATTTGTGTGGCCAAAATTGCACTATTTGCTGCTTCTCATTTTATTTATATATCTGTAGCAATATTCTTATCAGTTTGTCTATGCTGCAACATCAAGTTTGTTTGCTGTGAATTGCAGGAGATGTTGCTGCTCTTGGGTGGTGGGATTTATTCATTAACTACGGGTACAAAAAAACTCCCACTTATTCTGCGTGATAGGTACTTGCGCCTAATTGCTTGCTAAACATGTACCGTTCTTGCCGTTCAGTGTCGCGGAATGCTTTGCCTTTATTATCTGCACAAAATGGTACAACCCTGCAATCCACAGAAACTCAAGTCTACGTACACCCAGCTCTTCTACATCAAGCATGCGATATCTTAACTGGAATAGTGGATTTCTGGGATCTTTGGATGACGATGATCAACAGAATGGAATATGCAATTTACAGGACATTGGCGGTCATGTGATGAAAATTCCTATTGTTAGTTTCCAGATATTGCTTTTTATGCGCTTAGCGGTACGAACGCTCTAAGAAGTTTTGCTTTCAATTTTACAATTAGTTAATCACATTTGCAACTAACACATTTTGGTTACAGGGGACCCCACCAAGTGCTAGATTTATCCCAATTCCCGTACTGTTTATCCCTCTTTTCCTACTGCAAGGAGCTGGTGTATTGTTCTCTGTCTATAGACTTGTGGAGAAAATTATTCTTTTGGTAGATGGTGAAGCTGGTGTCAGAAGCTATTTTAGGATATCTTCGTTCATTCGTGATACTTTCGGTTTCATGCATCACGGGTCAAGGTAATGATAGCAAGGTCAAACTGTGCAACTTCTGATCCTTTCGAGCATTGTATAGGTCCACTCATTTCCGCATGCTTGTCTCTTTGTGTTGATCTTATTGGTACAGGTTTTTAGGTTGGTGGTCAATAGATGAAGGAAGTCGAGAGGAACAAGCTCGTTTATATTATGCTGGGACATCTGGGTTAGTGTTCCGCTGCTGTTAATACTTGCAACTTTTGCAGTTCTGAACAGCACATTGATGAATGTTTATCCTGTGAGATGATAGTCGCATACCAAACAAGAACTTGATGAGGGAAAATTATTGATGGAAAAAGAACCTTAAGATTACAAAAGCAATAGGATATTTATCTTGAAAATGGATTAAAATGCACGGGTAAGTATAAATACTGTAAGAGAAGGACTATTAGTGTAAAAAGATTCTAAAATGACTTATTGCTTATAAATTTTTTGCCGAATTTTCTTATTGAGGACCATGGTAATCTTGTAAGTGCCGCCGGAGATCTTCTAAATAATATATGACAGTTATTATTTACTTGGTCCGCTCTAATATGCCTTGAGGTTATTGCCAGCACCATTATCCTATTTTATAACCTCGGTGGTTTATCGTGATTCCAGATCAAGTTCCCTTAATTGATGTTGACAAATTTATCTTCGCTATCCTACACTTGTAGCTCTTGCTTGAAGTTGTACATGCAGTGCTTCATTAACCAATAATACTTCCACTGATTTATCATCTCTGCATTTTCTGATTGTTATTTCAGGTATGATACTTTCTCACCTGACACTGTAAAGCAAATGCCTAAAGCGAAGCTTGCTGAAGAGGTTGCTTCCTTTTTCTTGTTACCTCTTTTTTGGTTTCTTTATTGCTCATTGAGATGGTTAGCTTTTTCTTCCAACTGTTTCATCCTTCCTCTGCTGCCAGTGTACCCTAATCCATTATTGACTATTGTTATCTGCAGATCTGGAGACTACAAGCAGCACTTTGTGAGCAATCAGAGATTACAAAGTTAAAACAGGATGAGTTCGAAAGGCTTCAAAATGTAAGATTATGTCAATGTATTGCTAATACCGTCAAGCCTCTCTATAACTGCAGCGTTTGTCCGATATTTTAGGCTGCTAAAGTGAACGCTGTTATAGAGAACATATTTATAACATAACATGAAATATTGGTTCTAAAGAAAACTTGACCATTGTAGTGAAATGTTATTATAGAGAAGTTTGACTGTATAGAACATTATATTCTCTTGACAAATTCAGCAGCAAGAGGAAGAAAACTGTCCACTTTATATTTCTTTTATTATATCATGGGATGCTTTAGAAGAAATCTAGCCTTTTTTAACAAATATTTGGTGTTTGAAAAGGAGAAATTAGCTTGCATTACCTTAATTATTGTATGTAAATGTTGTTTCTCGTCCTTAATAATTCATCATGTTTCTGGAATTTAGTGTGGGAATTTACACTTTCTGAAGAATCCTGCACAAAACCAAAACTATTTAATGCTTGTTCTTCTATCAGTACTGTCATCTGCTGAGCCATTTACGGGTGGATCCTTTTGTCAGGAAAAAATCTTATGCAGAATTTGCTTCGAGGAACAGATAAATATTCTTCTCCTTCCTTGTCGGCATCACATCCTCTGCAGGTATTACCTAAACCTCATGCCACTCCTTTTCTGCAGTAGTCCGATTTACATTCTTTCTGTGATTTACGATATTTGATATAATACTGTTTAGAGCAGATACCATATTGAAGGAAAATTAATAGTATCTCATTTCTTTCTCATGCATATAACGCTTTCTGCTAAAAGAAATTCTAATCTGATTGTTATAACTGATCATTCTTTTCAGCACCTGTTGTGACAAGTGCAAGAGGTGCCCCATTTGCCGTGTATTTATAGAAGAGCGTTTGCCTGTAAATGATGTATAGTTACTTCTATCAGCAAGAAGCTTAGTTTCCCCGAGCTTGTCCTTCGATCAGACAAACAAATTTAGATGGTGAATGCAGTTTTATTGAGTCATATCACCACAACTACATATTGTTTCATCCAATTTTGTATATTTAAAATCGTTTGAACCAGGTTTGTCTGATCTTGTGAACTGTGTATATCATCCACAAGATTACTGTATTCTGGTAATAGATTATGTAACATAATAGCTATACCAACATTGTGCATATCTCTCTGCTCTATCAAATGTATTATGGCGTTCGACATCTTTGCTTATTGTACCGGGAAATGACCTTCACAAGTTAGGGGTAAGGTCTGCGTACGCATTACCCTCCCCAGACCCCATTTATGGGATTATACTGGATTTGTTGTTGTTGTTGTTGTTACTGTGAAATGAAACTGTGATTTTTTGAAGATGAAACTGAAAATTATTGTCCATATATACTTCGGGTGACATTGAAAGGAAAAGGACAAACATATAGACTTTTCATACTATTTTCTTTGCTACGCTTGTTTAGATTGGACTCCTTTCTATTTCAACTCCTTAGCCTCGTTCTTTTAGGTGAAATTACATGTCTATCCTTATAGAATTCAGTTTAGTGCTTACTTGGTCAGGAAGAAAAATGGGGGTAGGTGCACAAACAACCATTCTTAGGGATGTTATTTGGATATTAGCCGGTACTTATTTTGTTTTGAAATTTTAAACTAAAAATTCTAATTTCAGGGCAATTTAGGATATTTTTTTTCCGAAATTGAATTGAAAAACTGAAATTCAAGATGCACCGGCTAATTTCTAAAAAGTAATTATTTAGAGTGGCTATCTAAACTGAAATTCAAGATGCACTGATTAATATTTAAAAAGCAGATATTTAGAGTGGCTACGTAGTGTATTTTTACGGAAAAATGGAAGCTTAAGCATTCATATTCATAGTTTAAAAAAATCGTTAGTAGGAAAATCGTTTTTACATTATAGGCATGGTGAAGGCAGAATAAAAACATTAAACTACTAATTGAATTGCATTAGAAATAAGGCAATAAAAGGTAAATATTACATCGAAAATAAGGGCAAATATTACCTAAAATAAGTAAAAAGGGAAAATAACTGTTTTACTCATGAAGAACAGAGGGAAAAATGTCTTTCAACATATGTTTAGAATAAAAGGACAAAATAGCTGGATTCAAATAGCAAAAATTGCAAACTAGTCTAGTTATTAGGCATTTTGATGCACATTTCATCCATTCTTAGAAAGAAATCATCGAAGCACTCGTCAATAGTGCGAAAGGACTCATTAGGGTACAAATTGCAAACTTCAAGGTCCTTTATGCCATCAATTGAAAATTCAATTTGACATCCCCTTATGAAAATTTCATGTGTTAGAGCTGCAACTACACTTTTGGGGTTGATATTCTCTGCAAAATGACAACATATAAATTTAACAAATGAGTGTTATTATTTCTTGACAAGTATAACATATACTCGAGATGCAAATTATGCTCATTTCTTTGCATATATTTTTTCCATCCCTAAAAAACTATTTCGTGATCATTATATAGTAATAGTGTCATATAAAATGAAACAGAGGGAGTATGGTAGGGTTGTTAAAGAGTTGAGAGAAAATATATAAACCTGCAGCTACAGCCAAAAGGGCATCTTCAGTGATTGTGATTTTAGGTAATGTTCGACCAATTTTAGTTTCCCAAAGAGAAGCAAGTTCGTTCATGTTAAAATAGTTGCATTGTGGTCGAAAATGTACACATTTGTCCTCAGTCCTATGGTCTTCTGCTGCTTTGATAGTGAACTTTCCAATATCAGGACCAGCCACAAAATAAGCTGCACTTTTCAAAATATAATTAAAGATAGAAACGAGTGAATTGAAAAGAAGAAAAAATAACAATTAACTGAGATATATCTAAAAAAAAAAAAGGTATAACAAATTTCCATTCAACTGAAATTATAGTAAAAAGGAAACAATAACAACAACAACTGCTACTACGCCTCAAGTTGGGATCGGCGATATGAATATCTTTTCCTTTCATTTTATTCATTGAGTTCAAAATTATAGTCAAAATGAAAAAGAGGAAAAAAAAAAACACCATCCCAAGAAGTTGTTTGACAAGATGTACATTACAACAAAATTTTTGCCATGATTCAAGAACTAATGTAGCGACATAAAGTGCCAAAAAAAAAGGAAAAATAGATGTTCATACACTGATAAAGGATGTATGTGTTGGGTAACGCCAACATTCTGCCTATGGTAAGGCCTATGAGGGGGCTGGGATGGCCCGGGTCGGAGCCATGGTCGAATAAGGTACTTGGTTAAGAAATAAAGTTGCGCCCTTGCTATAAACTATAGCTTTTGGCATGATGGTAAGCGCTTGATCCTAAAAATTGTATAAGAATCAAAGTAATGGGTTCGATTCCCAAGAGCAACATGCTACATGACGCAGGTGTTGGGAGGGGGATTGTTGGGTAACGCCAATATCCTGCTTATGGCAAGGCCCACGAGGGCGCTGGGGTGGCACGGGTCGAAGTCATGGTCTAACATAGCTCTTGCTTGATGGGCTTGGTTAAGAAATAAAGTTGTGCCCTTGTTATGAGCTATAGCTTTTGGCATGATGGTAAGCGCTTGATCCTAAAAATATGAATTCTCAAGAAGAGAGGAGTCGTGGTAATTCCCAAAAATAAAATTTTCAGAAAAACACAAAAAAATATCAACATACAAATTGTTGAACCATAAAAAGACAATTTTAATTTTCCCTTGAAATTTTTTAGTGAGGTGGGAATAAATGTACCTTTAACATTGCCATCACCATATATTTGGAAATGGTCAAGAGGAGGAAGAACTTCAGAAGGATGTTTATTGTCATAATAAGGCCAAGAAGCCACTGAATTGCAACAAATGTAAGTGTAGGGTATATTTAGCTCTTCTATCAACCTTCTCACTTTCCTTTTCTCCTTATACATATTTAGCCCTGGTTCCACTGGATCTGACCTGTCTACTTCATGTCCAAACTCTGATGGCAAAAATCTCTAATTTCAAACAAAACATAAACATGAGTTTACCCGCTACAACATATTAAAAGACACTAATAAAGCATAACAATAAAAATAAAAAAATTACACCGTCAGTGTGGTTGACTTTTACGATAGACGTGAATTGATGTAGCTACGATTATGTTACATGTATAAATATGTCATGAAACTTTGACACTAATTTTCGCTTTTTTCTTTTCAAAGAAAATTAAAACGAAAATACTGTAAAGATTTACCTTAATAGTTCCAACAGATTTCATTGCCTGAACAAGGGAAAGTTGATCAAGTATACTATCACCACCTACAGCTGATATTATTATATCAATCTCATATTTCCTTAGCATGTCCTCCATATAATCTTGGTCATTTATATCACCCTAATAACAAAAAACAATTAAACAAAATAAATAGAATTTTCTCTACATTTCATTATTACAACCTGTGTCAAAAAATAAAGAATAACAAATAAGTTAGATAAACACTTTTACGTGCAATATTATGGCCCCTTTATCCTCAAATGATTTGATCAATTTAATCTTAGAATGACAATCTGGGAATGATCGAATAAGAATATAAGTTCTTCGATTAGCATCAAGACTTGCTTCTGCTATATATTGTCCGATGAATCCGGTTGCTCCGACGATGAGAATCCGACCACCTTTGCCTGTTACTCCATTAGAAAATGGTGGTGAAGTCATATTTTCTTTTAACTTTCTCAAAAATTATCTTGTGCCAAGAAATTTTAAAGACTCTCCAAATAGTTTGTAGATAATTGTATTACTATATACTAGTAGATTGGTTTATCTTTAACTTTTCAACTACCCTTCTAGGTTATTTTATCCACCCATTTTTTTAGTTTGAACTTTGGTATTGACTTGTTAGAAAATGTTGACCTATAGGTTTGATATTATAATTTTTTAACTTCTATTTGACGGGTAGATCACAATAAAAATACCCCATAAATAAGAATAATAAAAGCGTAGTCCAAGAAGCCGAAGAAAAGGGACAAAGTGGAATTCTACGTGGAAAAACTGTGCTAATATGTCTTCTTCTTTTTTTCCCTCGACGTGTAGTTTTTAACTATATTTAGTCTATGTTGTGAGTTTGTTACATACTAGATTTAATGTGACTTTGGTCGCAATAGCGGTAGTTGTGAGTGTATTTATTATTCGAGACAAAAAAAAAATATTAAAAGGGACGTGCATTAAACTCTCGTTATGCGCGAGATCCGGGAAAGGATCGGACCACAAGAATCTATTGTACGTAGCTTTACCTTGCATTTCTGCAAGAGGTAGTTTTCACAGCTTGAAACCGTAACCTCCTGATCACGTGACAGCAACTTTACCAGTTATACCAAGGCTCCCCTCCAAGACAAAAATATATTGATGCTATTAATTGTTTTGTGCATTTTCAAGTATAAGCAACTACAAGTCCATATTTGCAAATACAACTAAACATTGACAACTAGTCCAGTATTGCAAACTTGTCTACTTACTGAAGGACATAAATTACATGGTTAGCAAGAGACTAATCAGAATTGTATCTTCATGAATTGAATCTTATAATTTTGATCACATGACTTTAAGAATTATAGTCGCTCTCAAAACAATAGCCGAAAAATATATATTTTTTGTATATATATATACAAAAATTATATACTTTTTCATCTAAATTCCCTGGGTTGATGTTGAAGTTAGAATCAACTAAGGTAAACCAAAAATCAAGAAGTTAGCTCGTGAAGGGCTAGAATGAGAAAAAATCATGCATTCCTACTATAAACCTGCATATGATTTAAAAGGTGTTTGGCTAAACTTATAAGCTAGTCAAACTGGCTTATAAGCACTTTTTGACTTATTTACACGTTTGGTAAAATTAAAAGTGCTTATAAGCCAAAAATAAGCCAAAAGCCATAAGTTGGTCTCCCCTAACTTATCAAATTTCAGCTTATAAGCACTTTAGGTTTGACCAAAATATTTACTATTCTATCCCTTAAATACTTCTTTTTAAAACAGAACTCTTCGTATACCCAATTCTTGCTGCTTATTATTAATTTCAGCACTTTTATCCAAACACGTAACTGCTTATTTTTTAAATCAATTTCAACACTTAAAAGTGCTTTTCAGCACCTAATGCTTATCAACACCTAATGCTTATCAGCTACTCTAAATCAGCTAAGCCAAACGGGCTCTTAGTAATGAGACAATTTCAGCTTCATGTTTTCATTGCACTTGTCATGTTGAAAGTAGGGTAATTTGTGACAACAGTGAAAAACCTAAAAGCAAAAAAAAAAAAAAAAAAGGCATTGACATCAAACTTAAAATTGTAGAAGACTGCTAAAACTAGAGCACCCCCTCGTGTATGAAGACAATGGAACCAAGAAAAGCAAATGAGATTATAAGGCCTCCTTGATGTTGAAGGTTCTTGATATGTCTCTGGCATAGTCGTATTGATTTAGTTCTACGAGCATCTTCTTCAACCGACGAGCAAATTTAGACGTATCTATCTCTCCACTGCTTGATGAATGCTTCTTCTCGAGCACTCTGCCAAGTTTTAGCAAGTAATCCACCAACGGTCGTAACTTTGGACTGCACACGGATAACGGATTAATCAGTAAGCACTATCGAAAGAACAAATGTTTTCACAAGGAACCACGTAAATCAGATATTTATAGAACAAACTGATCATGGGAGAACAGGCAACTGTTGCACTTATTGTTATATATAACCTTTAAAAGGAAGAGATGATGGAAGGAGCTGCCGAGTTTCCTAGATCTCCTCTCTTCTATTTCAAGATCTCTTCAAGTTGTCACCCCTCTTTTTTTCTCCCCTCCTGTGTTCTTGCACACACCTTAGACTATTTCACCGTAAATTTACACTGGTACAAACACAAGTATCAAGTAATTTTGTCCTCGAAGGCTTAGGTAGTAAGGTAAAATCACTCAATTTTTTAATATTGGGCTAGGATTTGAGCCCTGCTCTTCCATAAATTTTTCATCCCAACTCCATTGACCGCTAGGCCGCACACTTAGTTGCAATATAATCCCTCCCTCTTATTTACCAATTTTTTTTTTAAAAAAAAACATCACCTCATGTGTGTAAACCACATGTCCAGAGACAACCAAACAAATGGATGAGTCAAAGATAAACATTCTCCCACCAACAAGCTGAAAAATCATTACAATGACTACATTCTACCCCTGTCAACACCAACTAGATGAAGGGAGAAAACAGACAAATGGTAAGAGTCCCTAGTTGATCTCATTGGGTCCTTGTAACTGACACAAGTCTTGCCTTGTTTTTATCTTTCTGGAAGTATTGTAACTAGCGTCTGTTTCCATTAGCACTATCTTTGTGCTAAGTCCAATTTTTAATGAAATATGTTACCATTTCAAAAAAAACAGACAAAAGGATTTTTATCTCTTCCTCTCTTCTTTCTCCCCCAAAAATCTACAATGAGCCACCTTCCCTCTTTACTCTTCGGCTAGATGGCTACCATTCATTTATGACTTTTGGAAGATCGGCAAATGACATGGCAACGGCGACAAAGACCACGACTGTCAGAAGATTTATTTTGGCATTTGCCAACAACCCTCTGAACAAGTACACATAAATGACCAAATATAAGTTTACCATAAGTTAAATTTTTTTTACAAGGTAAGTTATAACTTATAAGATATAGCTTAACCTTGAATAAGCTCAAATATTTGATCTTCTCTCTCACTTGCCTAAGCTCTCTGCCCTTTAAACATCACCACAGAGCATATGTCATAATGATCACTCCAGTTACTTCATATTTAAGTTCCTGGAGCTTTAGTACTTAGCTTTGACCATGTATCCTCCCTTTCTTTTGATAAGCCAATGGACTACTCTCTTTTTTTACTTATTTTTTTATAAGCAAAACTATAAATAATAAAGGGGACAATTAAAAAATTTCTACTCACTAACAGGATATGATGGTTCCTATATGTTAATGGGCATTGATTCTTTTGTTGGGGTGACAAGTCATTCTAACTCGGTTTATCAAAAGTTGACAAGTGACAGTTACATAAGAAAAGGATATTTTAACGATCACTTTTGACATATTTGTCAGTCTTTTGAAAAGTAGATTTTTCTTATATGAGTTCTCTGTGGTGCCAAGACAAATTAAATTTGTAGTGGAAGATGATTCTGATCAAAATATGAATCTATACAAACAGCATCGTGAGGAAGGTGTCAGTGATTAAGGTAGTATTGGGGAACTCTTCAATTTCATTGTACTACTAACAAGTACAAGCATAAGCATGTCTTCACCCCATCTGAACTTAGCATTAATCTTGTCATGATCTGAAAAGTCCCAAACAGAGCCTTGGTTTTCGTGTCTACCACAGAGTTTAGAGAACCTAACACATATCAGAAAGGCTTAGGTTCAACCTAACACTGATCTACTTATTAAAACCAAGGAAACTTAAGCTTCAGCTATTCAAGTTCAGACAGCAAGTTAGCCATGCACTTCAAAAGTTATTTCTGGTTGTTATATTCCTTGAAACAAATTAGTTGCACCAACATCAGAGGAAAGAATTTCCGTCATTAGATAAAATTTATTTTCTTAAATATCAAAAAAATAAAAAGAAAAAATATCTTATGAAAAAATTGGATTCCAAAAGCAGAAGTCGAAGAATTTCTTGGAAGTTAGAGTTACAGCAAGTCTATTAAGGAAAGGGAATGTTTTTTGAAGGGCATGGCCGGACAAATAACGGAAGTCATTTTACTTTCCTCCATATGACGCAAGCCTGATACTCCCCAAAATTCCACCAACCGAAAGTACTTTCCCACAGCTGTGATAGAAGTTAAGCTTCATGGAAAGGATGCTCGTTTTTTCATTAAAGCATGTCTGTAACCATAATTATAATAATTAACAGCAAAGCAAAAACATAGATGAGTTGGTCCTTTACCCTTTCACTTCTTGAATAAAGTATATCTTTTCCCTCTGCTTTTTACCTTCTCGATTTCCCCCATTTGGGAAGGCAATACCTTACATGTTTAGTATTTGCCTACTAAAGAAGAATAATGGAATTACATACACGCTTTGGGAGGTCAAAGCACCAAAGAATATGTCCCTTTCTGGAGTATTATATAATTGGTGATGCCTTACCCATCAAACGAAGAATTCTTCTCTAGTTTGTACCACACGCTCCTAGCCAAGACTAGAGCCACGACCGATGTGGGATACTGTACCCAATCGTCCATATGCCAGACAAGAAAGTAGTCCCAAGTGAGTTAGACTACTTCACTCCATTTTCTATTTCCTTTAAATCTTTCTTCTACTCATATCACACCCCAACAAATATATGGCAAGTTCGCATTGTTAAGTAATGAAGCTAAGAATAACAATCTCAAGGCAAGTAGCCAAGTAGAGATCAAAAGATGGAATTTCTGATGAAGACTAGAGAACATGGAATGCCAACTAAATAGCCTACTCAAATTAACAGTACCTGCAATCCCCTGTGACTTTGGGTCCAGCCCAGACACCGCGTACTGATGCGACAACTCTTTCAGTTCTTGTTACAGCATCATGAATGTTTGACTGAATGCTTCGAAGATGAGGAAGAATCTTTCCACTGAAGAGTTGATCAAGAACCAGCTCCTCCAGGACAGGCATGGCAAAAATCTCATGAAACAAGCATATGTTCCTCATCAAACGAATAGACATGCCAAACCTATAAGCAGCAACTCGTGCTGCATCAGGTACAGCCCTCATTACGAGGGTGTCCCACGTTGGTACCTGCAAAAGAAGTTCAGAAGATATAAATGAGCAATCCAGTTTAAACAAAACCAGCATGCAAAAATGTGTAGGAGCATTTACCTATAGTACTAACTAAAGGACATTAAAGAAGTGTTGAATCTATTGGAGCCTCTCATCCTTTTTCACATAATAAACCTACAACTTCACTACCAACAAAATAACGATGAGGGCCAATCTTACTCCATTCCTCCCCATTTTACTATTCCTAGTCTCCTCGCATTTTCTAGAAAAACTTGTTCCCAATAGTTATTTCACTTGGATGTGTAGAAACCCATACTTAAAAATAATGTGTTGAAAATTATGCACGCAATTTTGGCCTCTGGTGATAAGAACGCACCTTCAAATTAGCCACAGCATCAGCTAGACGATCACGAAGCACAGCAACCAGATTGCTGAGGGCTGAGCCAGAAAAGGGGCCATACCTCAACACCAGTTTCATGGCAGAGACAGCACAATCTGTTTCACTAGTGCTAAGCATATCCCAGCAATTTGCTAATTGGTTGTGTAGAATAGGTACTACAAGTTTCTCCACCAACTGAGGAATAAGATTGGCATCAGCATCATCAGTGCTTATTTCGCTTTCACCTTCTGGAAGTCCATAATTGAATAGCAAAGAGTGCCTGGAATTAAAAAAAATATAGTTGGTAAGAGAATTAAATCTCAAGGAATTAGCAATATGAACACATGAGAGATGAAATGACGCATTTATGTCTTGCTTCCATAAGATTGCTTCGCATGGTGCCAAATACTTCTTCAAATTCAAACCAATTTATATTGCAAAAAGCACCTGGAATTTCTATATTTCACTTGGCATTATCATTATTAGCAAGTATAAATCGTTTGCCCTCTGTGACTACAATATATAGCCACAAAGCTCCTATCCTCAAAAAAGAAGGACCGGGCTTGGAAATGAAAGGGTTGAGGTCATGATCCTTGAGAATAATTGATTAAAATTAGTTGAGTGCACATACCAGTTCATATCCATAAAATCTGCATTCTCATGTAGAGGATCCCACTTCAGAAGCTCTAGTCTCACATAGGGTGAAAAAATAGCAGGTATACTAAGTGACATATATGCATCGCGATAGCTTGACGCATAATCTTTCTTCCATCTGTCAAACTTTTCAACAACCAGAGACAGTTGAGAGTATTCTTCATGTGCATCACCAAAAATCTGCTCGGCAACCTGAAGCAATTGATCACGGTTTGACTCATATGCCGTACTCTCGGAGTCACTTTCATCAGTACTAGATTCTCCTTCTATTTTATGATAGGAGCTGTCACGTTCTATAGCTGACATTCTCTTAACATCATTTCTCACTCTCCTTAGTTTCCGAGCCTCTGCCCTTCTAGTCGTATCCATCCGTTTCTGCAGATTCACATCTCGACCAAATTCATCTAGCTCTGCAGGTAAATCTCCTCCTTTCCTCATGGATGCTGTTGCAGCTTGAGCAGCAGCCGTGGCAGCTTCTATTGTTGCCGCATTGCTCCCACCTTTACTTAGAACTTGTCTTGCAGCATTTACAGCGGCTTCGAGTTCCCTCATTTCATCATCATTATCAGCAGCTCTCCTTTCTAAGGTAGCTTCTGCTCGTTCTTCATGAAGTTTCTGCATCTGGTCTTCAAGTTCCTCGATGTAAGGAGCTTTATCCTGTAAGGATTTAAAAATACCCAACAGTTAGCACACAGGATTTAGTTCTCCGGGACAACTCAAACAAACACTTTCTGCAAAAGCTCAAAAATAGAGTGTGCAGACTCAACTTCTCAAATATTAAACAAACCGGCCCTCGGTATTTTTACCCTATAATCCTACCAAATAGTCCAACTTCAGACAGCTTAAAAGTCCACTAATTTTTCACCTAAACATAGTACGCTATTGTATTAGTGGCCGCTAAACAGAGAATCAGAGAAACAATAATAAGAAACTTCCTTGATCACGAAAAGAAAAAAAAAATCCTTATCAAAAATGAAATAATTTTTCAAAGGCGAAAAACATAACCAAGCATTGGCACTTTAGTGGAAACAAGGAACAAACGAAGAAAACAAAAATATCTTGCATGCAAGATAAAAGTAGAAACACAACTAATCATTGTATAGCCTATTAGAAAGAGAAGGGGGGGAGGGGGGGGGACTGCAACTAAGTGACAGAGTAAAACCATGTCAATTACAAAAACAAATTAATATTCAGATAGCGATGCATAGATGCAGTTTTAAGTTTTTTATTCAAATTCAGTGACTTTCTTATGGATATTCATCCATGACACTTCCTTCCAATATAAATTGACGGCCACATTTATTATTAATTATTTATAATAATGACTAATGCCTCTTCAAGAGGGAGTTTATGGACCGAAGACACATACTTTATGCCATGGCTGCACTTCTTGGAAGAGCTACTTTAGCAAGGCAAAGCACCTAAGCTGTACTACACCGCTATGTCTAACACTGAATAATTAAATGGATCTTAAAAAAGCATCAGACTCTGCAAGAACCACCTAACGGAATAATTTCCAGAAAGCATCCAGTGACTGATAATTGACCATCCTGACAAATTCCCATTAACTGACAATATCTACAACTACAAGTGGTACTTATCACCCTTCTAGGTCATCTTTTCTCAATTTATTTGCCTAAAACCAAATAAATGAAAGACTGCCATGCTCATATTGAGAGTACTGCCACAGCAGCCCCAGAATATAAATGGAAACACATAATATGCCGCTCATAAATTAGAAAACGCATACCTGTAAAAGCGTACATATAACAGAAACAAAGTCGCGAAGTTTTTGCATAAACATGTACTTCTCACCAGCAGCAGACAAAGAATTTTCCAGCGTAGTGACATTTGACAATGAGGCAGATAAATTTTCTTCAGTCTTGTTCAATGATGCCATAGTTCGGCCATGAGACTCCTGACAAGGAAGATAAAGGATAATAGCAGTTAGTAATGTATACATTATACTTTTTAGAATGCAACACATGCTGTTACGTTCGGCCATGTGTACTCTGTATTTCTGTGAGCAATATTTTTAATAGTTCTACAGCTCTCATGGCAACACAAAATGATGGTCAATACTGCAGCATCAATTGGAATAGGGAACAGAAGATATTGTAAATGCAATTTTGACCACATGTGCATCCGTCCTTTCAAAAACTGCGTATGTAGAAACAGTAGCTTTCAGTTTATTAGTGCACAGGGGATCGGCGTAGCACCATATCTCCATGAACATAATGCAGAACCTCAATGGTTCTTTGTAAAATTTACCATAAACAGTTTCAAAGTTTTAAAAATCATGAAAACCCCACTGACATAAATGTAAACTGACAGGCTCATGATCCAAATCACAGTCTAACTTAGCCAGGACAGAGGAAAGACGCCAAACAAAATACAGTTTACAAGAGTGCACAGAAAATGAACAACATCACACCACAAAGCTAATTTTAAGAGCATACCAATCTAGCATTGTGTAATACCAT
The DNA here is from genome assembly GCF_000715075.1 of Nicotiana tabacum. Lineage (NCBI taxonomy): Eukaryota > Viridiplantae > Streptophyta > Magnoliopsida > Solanales > Solanaceae > Nicotiana > Nicotiana tabacum. Next base: position 6,911,535 of record NC_134099.1, on the reverse strand, counting down.
GAAACCAATGCTTGCATGATTATCAACAGAAGATAATTTCAGGAGAATATCAATCTAGCATTGTGTATACCATGAAACCAATGCTTGCATGATTATCAACAGAATGTCAGGAAAGAGAAAAAAACGATTTAGCAAAAAACATCTTCCCGCCCTCAAGATATCATAATAAAAAAAAGATTACCTACTTCATTTATCAAATGTCTTTAACTAACGCTAATCCATGGAATTGCTATTCAGAACACATAAGAGAGTGCAATTTTTCATTCTTGTTTATTGTTTATTCTTCTCACATGTGAACTTCTCAAGCATAGTCAATTCCAAGATAGGATAAAGGAAGAGGGTCACACAAAAATAGTCAACGATGATAAATCCTCTAAATATTGAAACTAGAACAGAATGTTACAAAAGGAGTAATGTAGCCAACCCAACTAGCTTGGGTCGAGGTACAGTCAATTGATTGCTTGTAGTGATCATTACAACAACAACAACTCGCCTCAATCCCAAACAATTTGAGTTGCCCGTATCAATCTTCATAGACCATGTTATTCCATTTAAACTCATCTCATGCCAAAATATGCAAATACAAATTAGAAATACTGTATAATTTTCTGAGGGTATAAATCTCTGAAAGACTAAACCACTCCTAGAAAGCATAGGACCTACAGTAGAAGTGATAGCGTCTAAAACATATGCTCAACTAATATGCATCGTCTACATACGGGCTGCTAGGTTGATCGCTGAAAATAAAAGTACCAGGAAATGCACTTACAAACACTTACTTTCAATCTTCCCATACTCTCATACAAAGCATTTTTAGCAACCTCAGCCTGCTTTGAAATCGACAAGGCATCCAAACTAGGCAAGCCTCCAACCACTCCTCCTCCAATTGTAGGACCACCAACAGAGACGCCAATACTCTGTACTGAGGAATAATATACACTACTGGCTCCTGCAGCTGAAGTTCCAAGATTCACCTTCTGAACTGCAGCTGTAGCACTGGTTACACTACTACTCATAACCCCTCTATTAGACCCGCCATCGTCCAATCTTTTTCCTAACCCTTTTCTCACCTGCTCTTCTTCCCACATTTTGTCCTCCTCATCATCTTCATTATCATTAGTATCAAAATCCTCAAACACACCTTTTCTCCCACTATCAGTTTTCTCCCCGAAGAAGCCAATTCTCCTCTGGAACTCTGGTTCCTCGTCGCTCAACCCCTCCGCTTCCCCATGATTACCCCCTTCATCCAATGCTATATAGTCCCGGGCCGCAGGCCCGGCTTCCCTTAGCCTCTCCCTCTTAGCTCTTATTGCTTCTATAGTCTTTGCATCATATTGATCAACACCTACTTCATTATCCTCTTCACTTTCTTGGCCTTTTTCCTCAGCTTCAGCTCTTTGAGTACTACTCACACTAACTGGTTTCACAAGGCCTTTCAAAACAATCACTGGCTCAACGGGCCCGGGCTTAGGCCCAGGTTTGGGCCCAGAAGAGCGAGAGCTCGCTAGAGTTCTGGTGTTCTTCTGGAGCTCAAGGAGAGCTTCTTTTGTGTAAGTACCAGCTTGGGGTTGTACATTAGAGGTAATTGAAGGTTTTTTAGGGGCAATTCGGTCTTTTCCAGAAGTAAGCTTGTGCGCAGAAGATGATGATGAAGAGGAGGGTTTGGTGATTCGTGAGGGTCTGGAGGACGGCGTAATGAAGGGACTTTCGCCGGAATCTTCTTCGTCGTCGGCGAAACTAAGTAGGGTTTTCTTTTTGGGCTTAGTAGCGGTGGTGGTAGGGACGGGAGTTTTAGGTTTAGCGGCGGTGCCATTGGTGGCTGTCTTAGTGGTGGGGGCTTCCTCTTCGTCGCCGTCGTATCCGCCACGGCGGCGGAAGTTTCGGGCTTTCGCGGACATGATTTGGTGCCGGAGACTGTTTTCACGGTGGGGAGAAGAACGCCGAATGAAGAAACAAAACGAACGTCGAATTAAAAATTTAAAATCATATATAAATATATTCAGTCTATGGATATTTGCGCTTCTAATTTCTTGAATATTACAGTAACGAATTCTGATTTTTGTTGGTGAGATATTTGATTATTACAATTACACTATTGAATTATCCATATGTTACTTTAGATTTGTATTTTTACTTTATGTTATTAGATAACTTAATTTTGAAAATAGTTTAAATATAATATATTTCTTGAAAAATGGATCGAAAACAGGTATGTAAAATTGATTGGATGTTAAATATGTTTGTAAGTGTTTAACTAAAATTCGTTTGATAAGCTAATCAATTGAATTTATGAAATCAGGCCATAAGCAATTCGACAAGACAGTTGAATCTTTGTTGATATGAATATAGTAAAAACAAAGCAATAAGATTGATAAGTTGAACAATTAAACAATTAAATAAAGATTAAGAGAAATATGAATTTTCCTAGTAGATTGATAATTAGCAACAATGTAGAGTGCTCAAATGTGGAATTTTACTGGATATGTTGTTATCATTGTTGTTGTAGAGTGCTCAAATGAACATAAAATTAGATAGAATTTTAATAGAACGCATACGAACATAAATTAGATAGAATTTTAGTAGAATGCATTGTACGTAACTTAAAATCAGAGTAGGATACAAGTACATTACGCTATGTCCATTATTTGAAACAAGTACAAATTCCTTCCATTATGCTTAGCTAAGGCGTAATTGTTGGGCGTTAATGGAGAATCTCGAATATCCCGAGATCTGTTGGTTAGGGGACCCGTGACTATTTGGATCCTGAATGGCTTTGACTAGAGGGTAGGACGACCCCTGGACCGACTTCTTGGTCTTCGGTCTTCAAGCTTAGAGACTCCCAGAGATTTGATGTTGACTAGAAAATCTGATTAAGAAATACTTGCTACGTGGTGATTCCCGAATTAATTACATCTCGTGCACATTTTTTTACCAAATACAATAAGGTTGTTTGGTCTTGAACAGAGGTACACTGCATCAACAACCTGCACTCATTTAAGATATCATCGTAAAATATTATTACGATTGTCAAATAAAAAATAAATTTATCATCTACTTGAAGTACTCCACACAAAAAATCTAGATGAGAGAACTCTTGCTCGACTGCAATCTTCAGACTTTGGAGGTTCCCATTTATGTAAATGTTGAATTATTGATATATATAATTATATATTGTTGCCCTCTCCAATTAACAACAAAAATTCGTGGCCTGCATAATGGTGTAACTAGAGTATTCACCTTATTCTTGTTAAATTAGAAACTATTTTTGTTTGACAATTTCAGTCTACGGTCTAGGAATTAACTCTAATACTCCTCAGCGACCCAACCTTTTGTTTTTGTTATGATACATATTATAATAATTATTATTAATAACTTTTATTACCAAAAATATACTCTACCAGTGTTTTAAAAGGCGAGAGCATGAGGCGGGATATTTTTTTTAATACGGGGTGAGATGAAAGCCTCGAGACATGAAGTGTAAACCCACGGATCTTTAATTTTTAAAACTTTTGAATTAATAATATAGCATTGTAACACAAAACAATATAAAAATACATTAAAAGTTCAAGAAAACTAAAAAGAATTAAAGAAACTTATATAAAATAAAATATCTAACATGTTTTACAAGTATAAATAATGCAATACTATTAAAGTTACTATGAAATATAAATTAACTACAACATCTTAACTTTCAAACAATTAAAAATCATAATTTCTTATAAAATATTATCAAATTGCATATTTTTTCCTCTTAAAAATAAATATTTAATAAAAAATTTCAATACTGTAATTTAAAATATTACTCCTTCATGAGGAAGTATAAAATTATTTTTTAATAGTAAAATAATAAATATATAATAATTTTGAGAGACATAGAACTAAGACATGAACATTTATCAAGTAAAGATACAAATTTTGATTATCTATCTTCGGAATAAATATTCAAATGATATTCACTCCCTCGATGTTCTCAATCTACATCTATCTATATCTATATCTATATTATTATAAATATACGGATAATTTATGCTAAATATTATGTGACGAAAATAACCCTGAAATATTGACAGACTTTTATACCCTTTATTAACTAAATATCTCTAAAATATTAATGTACAAAAATGTAAAAGTACGTATTCCATTAATTGTAGAGTATAAGTCAAAATCTAGAATCCAAACTTCAAATTAAAAACGCTACATTTGTCAAAGTGTGGAATCCAAGTACAAGTTTAAATCGTATATTGATATCTTAAGAAAACAAATCGGTAAAGTTCAATACTTGGATGAAGTCAAGCTTTATCAAGTATATCACAATCTCAGTCGTAATCAGTGCGAAATTACAACTGGTAAGATTTGAAGTTATAATGCTCAAAGATTTGAAGATTTATTTTGCTTTTGTTGTATTTTTCCTCTTACGTGCCATGCACGTAGTTCAAATTACGATGATATTCAATATTTTTCTAGGTGCAACATTAGATCCGGAATCCGGATATTGAACTATTACCTATTTTCTCATTCGGCAATTATTTAAGCATACGATGCTTTAAAAAATATGCAAACATGTACTACCTCCACATCTATTATACATGTTAAAAATTAAATTGCATCTTTAGACCAATAATCATTCTAAGTTCTAATTCCTTTTTAATCAAGTGTATAATCAATCTAACGATGTTTAGAGAGTCGAACAAAGTGATGAAAGATACCTCTGTTTTTTTGGAGAATTCATTCTCTGCAGTACTATATTTGAATCCCTTTAAGGCTTTAACGTTTTGGGGTTATCTTTTTAATTTTTTATTAATTTTCATGTTTTGAATATGCATTAGGAATGAGGTAGTTTTGTCTCCCTTTTTTTAAAATTTATTTTGTTTTCATCAGGAATCATTCAGAAAAATTCATACTTTCAAGTTTTTTTTTTCCGTTTAGGCTTTGTACTATTGCAGGAAGAAGATAACAAAATTCAGCAGACTTCTCAAAAGGTGTTATTAGTGCTCTATTATCTTTTCTCCATATTTAAAATTGAGGTTGTTTTCGTTTGGGGTCGTATTTGACGAACAGACATTGAAAAAGAAATTAAAAGTTTCTTTATATGGTTTATTTCTTCCTATTATTTTATTTAATTAACTTTATTAATTTTCCAGAGAGGCACTTCTGTTATGATAAAAAAGTTCAAACATAATTTTTCGGTCGTAAGTGTTCCGTGTAATTATTGTTTGGCCTTTGTAAAAACTGGATGCTTGATAATCTTGATAGTCGAGACATAACTACTGAGTCATAATTTTTGTAAATCTTTTTCATCTTCTTATTTTTATTTTTGGAATTTGCATGCAGCAGTAGGCATGATTAAGTGATAACTGAATCTTGGTTTTTCTCTCTTATTTGAATTAGTATCATTGTTTTTGTTTACATCTATCTAACGCTAGCTAAGTCTGCTTGAATTCTCCTTTTAAATCCACGAAAAAATATAGTTATTACATGCTTGCCTTTATTGTAATAACATTAACGTTTATTCTTGAAGGGAAAGTTGTTAGTTATCTTGTTCCTTCATTTTTGACTTATCTTTGTCCTTCATCTTGTTCTTTTATAACTTAAAACAATGTATATATAATATGTATGCATTTTATTGATCTTGCATACATGCTTTAATACGAGATAATACACAGAAGATAAACTAAAAGCTGATAGATATTTTCAAAGTCCAAAAATTTCTCCATCCTTTAATAGTAAAAGGTCATAATAAAAAGCAAGCAAGTTACACTTTCATAGACTACTTAAATTTATTAGCTGATATTTACCTTGTGCACTAATAAAAAATTGGTGATGTCTATATGTGTATAAGTTAGTTAGAGGCATTAAGTCTGAGAAGATCAATCTGTTGATGCTCTTTCATCTCTCTCGAAAAACTCGGTATCTCCATTCACAAAATGCCCTTATAAATCAAAATTTCTCATACTTTAAATATCAACATTTTACATTAATGTTTTGATTTCAATTTTTCCTCATCCTGTGTCTAAGGTATTACGTGCGAGGCACATATATAGAAACTAGTACTATATTAAAAGCACGAAGGTCCTTATCGAAATGTTGTTCACCTTTTTTACCCTTAAAAAATAAATTTAACTTTGGACAAAATTGTAATTTAAGTTTTGTAACGACCCGATCGTTCGTTCTTAGAGTTATAGCCTCATTTTCCTCATCTATGTGCATTTATATGTTGGTCAGCTTTGTTGAGTTGTATCAAGTTGGTAGGTTTGGTTCGGAGTAGTTTTGGAGTGAAATGAACACTTAGTCTCTTAGTTAGAAAGCTAAGTTAGAAAAGTCAACCGCAAGTTGACTTATGAGTAAACAAATTCGGATTTGGATTTTTATGATTCGATTAGCTTCGTTGGACGATTTTAGACTTAGGAGTGTGTCCAGAATGTAATTTGGAGGTCCGTGGTAGAATTAGGCTTGAATTGGCGAAATTTGGAAGTTTAGAAGTTATTAGGCTTGAATTCGAGGTTGATTTGGTGTTGTTTTGGGTATTCCGGAGGTTCGACTAAGTTCGGGTAGTGATATATGACTTGTTGGAATTATTGGTTGAGGTCCCGAGGGCCTCGGGTGAGTTTCGGAGGTTTGGGTTCTGTTGTGCTCGTTTTTCTTGTGTTTCGACGCCGTTTCTTCAAGCATAAATGATATCATATTGAACAAATGAGCTCCGATTTCTTTTTTGATTGAAGCATTAGCCTCGTATCGTAATTACGGACCCGTAGCAAAAAGAATCGTCGAATTTGGACATCGTATGAGGATTTTATTAGGTAGCCAGATTTTTCAGATTAATTATGAAATTGCCACTGATGGCGTATTTAAAAATCTGCACTATTTGCAAACATTGAAACCAACATATCCCATTCATTATAAGGTCAATTTGAGTGATTCAAAAGCCTAACTTGACTAGAATTGCACAAGGAATCCATTGGACGCATAAAAGTGAGTTTCGGGATAGATTGGCACGAGAAACGAGGCAGAATAGCTGGTAGAAAAATATATAAAATAACGGTTTGTTCGTTTGGTCATATTTTGAGTTGGGGAGCTTAGATTGGACGGTTTTGGATGTAATTTTCACCATAGGGATTGGGGTAAGTATTTTCTACCCGTTTTGGGTTATATTTCATGAATCCATCTTCGTTTTTGGGATTTGATTGATGATTTCAAAGTGAAATTGAGGTTGTTAGGGCTTGAGTTTTGGAGAGTTTTAGGTAGTAATTAGGGACCAAACGGAGTTCGATTTTGATAAATTTTTATATGGTTAGACTCGAGAGAGGACGAGGTTTATTATTCGGCTATTTTTGACTAATTTCGATATGTGGGCCCGGGGGGCGGGTTTTGGTCGATTTCGGATTTCTAGCATATTTATGTAGTTTTTATTGTGGAATTCGATTCTTTAGACTATGTTGATAGTAGTATTCTGATTATGGATAGATTTGGAGCTTTTGGAGACCGAGTCCAGAGACGAGGGTATCCCGGAGTAGAATTTTACGCTGTTGAGGTAAGTAACAGTTTTAACTCTGGCTTTGAGGGTATAAATGCGGAGAAATTGATATCATGTAATTGTTTGGTAGTGATACCACGCTAGGTGACGGGCGTGTGGGTGTATACCCCGAGGGATTGAGACTTGGTCCATCCCGTGAGGCCTCATGGCCATCATCTGTGTTTACGTAGTTACTTGTTGTTGAACTTGTCTACCTTCATGTTGTGAGCACGTGACTTTTGCCCTATATATGAATTACTCCCATAAATTCAAAACAAAATAACTTCTTTTTATTATTTGCAATTTTTGAGGATTTTGTGGCATTTTCTGATAATTGTTTAATTAACTAAAAAAAACACAAAAATACGCCGCATTCGTATTTAGGATCTAATTTTTGCATTATTGAATTAATTAGTAATTTAGCAGTTTTATAAAAGTGGAAAAATCAAAAAACAATAATATATATAGTATATTTTGCACTTTTAATTTTAATTTTTCGAAGTTTGGTAGTTTCCATTTTAATTTGGTTTTTAATTATTTGTGTTAGTTGTTATGTAGAGTTAATTTATGTAATAGGATAATTTGATTAATTTAGGATTATTTTTAATTTTAATTTAAAAGAAACTAAAAGAAAATGAAAAAAAGAAAAGAAAATAAATGAAAAGGAAATAGAGGCTGGTTTGGGCTGCAAACCCCAGGCCCAAACAATTTCACCCTGAAATCAAGTCAAAACCCGGCCCAGACCCGTCCCCATCCGGTCCCCCCCCCCCCCCCACTAAACTAAACGACCCCGTTTTGATGAGCGTGAATCTTAGTCGTTGATTTCCTTTAGATCCAACGGCTGGGAACTAAGGGTCCTGTTGATATATATATATGTCCGAACCAGCCACCCCCCCCCCATACCCCTACCCCATTTCATCTCCTTCACCGAACCCTCATCGCCTCCGCCTTGAACTGCCTGCCGGCCGCCGGCAGCGGTACTCCAATCGACCCCATTTTTACACCACTGATTCTCCTCCTTCTCCTCTTTCCAAATCTCCAAATCCCCACTCTCGAATCCCAGCCCAGCCTCTCGAATCTCGCATCAAAGAGAGTGGCTGAAACCCTAACTCGTCCAATTAGCCCCAAATTTACACCCTAAACCCCCCATCCCTTTCTCTTTCAGATTATCTAAACCACTGCCTTCGAATCACCCTAGACCCCGTCGAATCTTGAATCCAAGTTTGAACCCTAAAATCCCAAAACTTCTGAATCGAGATTTCAATGTAGATTTTAGGTCTAGTTTGATTTTATTCGTATGTTCTTGATAAGAACATGCGATTAATGTAAATTTATGCCGAGAATTGGAAGGTTTGAAGACTCAAGTTCAGTTTCTACTGTCCGAGTTTTGTAGGTATCCTCTCTTTTCTATTGTTTAATCTTTCCTTCCTTTCTTTTTCGTCATTTTTCTTATCTTCTGCTTTTTTCTTTTCTTCTGGTTTCTTTCTTGTTTCTTCCTAGTTCTTCAGGGTCATTTTCTTTATGCATGTTAGTATTAACTTGTTAATTAACGTGATTCCATTTTTGTGTTAGATTGGTTCAAACTTCTTTTATTTTTCCTTTGAGCCCAAGACCTCATGAGTCTTTATGACTTGGTAGGTCACTTAGGCCGATAAAGTTTGTTTGTTGATTTCGGAAATTGGGTTTGTCAAAATTCAATTGGACTTGGATCCTAAAATTTGGAGTCCAAGATCTCGATATACAGACCCATACCAAATTGATTTTGGTCAATTTGACCCATGCTCTGTCCGGTCTCTTCAGGTAATAACAGGGTCGTTAAAGGGTAATTTGGGTAGTCTAGGCTTGAGAATCTCTTTATAACTGCCTGGGGAAGCTTCTAGGAAGCTGGGGAGGGGATTTGTTTGCAATACTGATTTTTAACTAAGGACATTTTAGCTAAAACAAAAATTAGAAAAGGAGCAAAGTGCAAAAACTAAAAGCTGAGGTTGCCCTACTTTCATGACTATAAATGCATCATTTCTTGCCCTTCAAGGCGGACCCAAGATTGAAGAAAATTTTTCTAAAAATTCGAAATGGCTAACTCCAGAAAACAATACTAAATTCTCTGCATTTTTGGTTTGAAACTATTCAAAATTTGGCTGGTCTGCTGGATTTCTGGTCTTTCATTTAGCTAAAGCCCTTGAAAACCATAAATTCTTGTATCCGAGTAAGAAATGGTCTGAGTTTTCTTGGATTTCAAAGCTTATTTTGGGAGTTGTCTGGTTTTGGGTCTACTGTGCCTTTGAAGTTGATTTTGCTGTGATTTTATCCTCTACTTTGAGTCTGCTACTGTTGTTGCTTCCATTCTAATCTCAACTCAGCTTTCCATTCTTTTGTCTTGCCATTTGTTACCAGGTACATATTCCTGGACTATACTAGATGTGAAGCAAGTTTGAAGCATGAAATGAAAATGGATGACATTGAGTATTCTGTTTATAGTCTAATTGTGTTTCCCTGAATTACCTGGTGATTTATTTCTAAATTTACAATATTTCTTTATTGCTTTCTAGTGTAATAACTGAGTCCCTGCTATTGTATCTAGCCTTGGGTTGTTGGGGTGTGGACTTGATTTAGTTGAATAACATGTGAGCTGAGTGGTGGTGCTTGATTCCAAGTTAATTTTGTGTTTATTTGTTACCTGCTGGGTTTAAATGGCTTCCAAGTCTGTTGTGTGGCTAGTGAACAACAGAGGTGAAAGCATTAATTGTATGATCTTGGGAATTCTGTTGAAAAGCCTGGGTTAAGGTTTAGAGTTCAATACAACTGCTTGTGATTAATTTTAAGACTGTATTCAATTGAAAGTAGCTCGATTCTTCCTCCTTGTCATCAACACTCGAATCTATGAATAATATTTGCTTCAGACTTGTGATTTAACTTTGTAGTATTGGGAGTCTATTTCCCCAACGAGTATACTGTTATTTTGAGCTTGGAAATTTTAAAATCACTTTGGGAATCAGAATTGCTTGAGCATGAATGTAATGTTGTCTGTAAATAGGGATTATTTTATCATATATTGCATGAGCTTAATATTTTTAATCCCGTTATACCGAATTTTCCCTTTCTCGACAGGCTTTGCTTTTAGTTTGGGCTTTAAGTTGAGCCCATTGCATTCTCATGTCCCGTTCAAGTTATTGGCAATTGGCCATTGGACCCCAGCTGGCTTAAACTCGTTTGACAATCAAGCCTGGGTTCTATTGCTAATAGTTATATGGCTTTCAAATTTCAGATTAGTTTAGTATAAAAGTAAATCAGAAATTCAATTAATTTTTTTATAAGTTAACTAGATTCCTTAAATGAATTTGAGAGCATGATATATTAAGGACAAATAGCTTATGGCCCTTTAAGGTTTAGTTTGGACTCTCATTTAAAATCGGAATTGGGGCGAGTCGTGCCAAATAAATCACAAGATGTGTGGCACGCATTTAACTATTTCTTTTAATCCTTAGAACTCGAGGCGGGCCATTTAGCAAATTTTCCATGGCCCTCACAAAGTTAAAACGCGTAGTTGTTGTAGGTGCGTTCTTTTAATAATTTACCTTCTTAAACTCAGGTGCGCATTTATGTGACCCAAATCCAAATCTCAATGATGTTAAAATATGTCAAAGACCAGGGGTGCATTTATGTGACGTGGTTCAAGACGTACTTTAATAACGTTGCAATCTTCCTAAAAATGAATAAAAGCAGTTAAGGTTAAAAATGCACATAGGTTTGAACATGTACTAAATCAGATAATTAAGCCGAATATAACAGCTAACGCCCGTGCTAGAACCACGGAACTCGGGAGTGCCTAACACCTTCTCTCATGTTGACAGAATTCCTTACCCGGATTTTTGGTTCGCGGACTATTAAACAGAGTCAATCTTTTCCTTGATTCGGGATTGGAACCGGTGACTTGGGATACCATAAATCTCCCAAGTGGCGACTCTGAATCTTTTAATAATAAATCCTGTTTTGATTGTCACTTAAATTAAAAAAACTCCCTTATATACACCCTTCCGGGGGTGTAGGTAAAAAGGAGGTGTGACAGCTCTGGCGACTCTGCTGGGGATCGAACCTAGAACTTCTGGTTCAGGGTTCAAGAATTCGAGCTTAGAATAATTGTTGTATTTGGCTTTGTCTGTTATCTGATTTCATTACATGTTTGAGCCTAATGTGCTCAATGTTGCTTTTTACCGCTTTGATATTATCTGAACTGTATATATAAAATGCTACGAAACCCCTCTCTTCTCCCTCCTGAGGAGTGCACACCGGTCGTGACTTCTTTCTGTTAGTGTCATATCCCAAATAGAACGAGGTTCGGACAAGTTGCAAAGCCGGATGATCTTTTGGTTACCGGTACGCACCCCCCCCCCGGCTCGAGTTGTCCGCTCGGGTAAGCCAGGTCTAGAACAATAAACCCAGGTTTTTAAACCTAGTATAACAATACCTCATGTCGGATCCCTAGTAGGAATGTTTGTTTGCATCATGTGCATTTTGACTTTGGAGACTCAACACAGGGGTTGGGTCTGTCTAGAACAGGTGCACCCGAAATAAAAAGACCATCCTGATGCATCTTACTTGCTACTTGCACATTTATTTGCTTCGAATTTGCATGTTGATCGGCTTTGGAATGAAAGGAGAGAATTTGGGAAAGAAATAGCAGTGTAGAGGGTTAAGGGAATGAATCACCTGTTTAAAGAAAAACCAGTGTCCAAATAGCGCTGAAACTCTACCGAATTTTTGAGAAAACTAATTGAAAAATGAGAAAGGAGTTTTGTTTTCAAAATAGTTCGTTTTATTTGCCTGAACTATGCCGGTTTGATTCCCACCGGATGTGGGATACGTAGGCAACCCCCATTGGGTCCAACTTCCTTTTTGCAAAAAATAGCCCAAAAGAACAAAAAGTTTACTTTTATTTGAAAATAATTAGGGTGGTGCCATTCTTGTCAGAAATAGCCGAATGTCCCTAAAAGGGCACTGGAAGGCTGCTTTCGCAAGAACAACCGCCTGTGGTCATTTTTTCAAGGTTTTCACTGGTTAGCCAACACAACCTTAAAATCTTCGTCTCCGAGGTACTGAAGGTCGTACTTGCAAAACTGGATTTTATTTTTAAATAAAAAAAAAGAGAAAAAAAAAGAAAGTGTCAATTTTGTCTTTGAGTCAAACGAGTCTTGATTTTTGCTTAATCACCCTAATAAATGTGCAGAATGAGCACGAGTCCAAGTTTGCCGATAACAGTCATGAACAAGATCCCTTTGGAATTGCATATGTGGTGGGAGGATCTGGGAAAATCGGAGCAAGATAAGGTCAATCTACATTTGGGAGGTCTCACCGGGTTGTTGAAATTCAGACCTAGAGGAGATATCATAAAGGCTTTGGTTACGTTTTGGGATCCGACCCATAACGTATTTCACTTCTCGAATTTTGAACTCACTCCAACTTTGGAAGAGATAACAGGTTATATGGGAGGTACTGTAGGGCTGAGACATAAGTATCTGATCGCTCCAAGAGTCGTTAACTCTCACAAATTCATGGATTTGTTAAAGATAAGCAAGTGAGTCTCGTATACCGAGTTGGAGGGTGGTTTTTCCACTCTACGCTTTATATATCAGAAGTATGGGCATGTAGGATGGTTCAACGATCTGGAAAGCGGGGGTTGTAGCAAAGGAAACCGAACAAAGTGGGATGAGCATAGGCGTTTTGCCTTCATGGTAGCTTTCCTAGGCCTTGTGGTGTTTCCTCGAAAAGACGGGAATATCAATTTGCGGGTGGCTGGAGTCGTCAAGGTGCTGATTGCCAATGCCAAGAGCATTCTTGCCCCTATGATAGTGTCTGAGATATACCAGGCTCTCACAGCATGTAAAGCTTGAGCATATTTCTTCGAGAGATGCAATTTGCTATTACAGATGTGGATGATTGAGCACCTGTGCCATCGCCCTCAGTATATGAGTTATGGATCTACAAAGAAAAGTTGCATTGAAGAGTTTGACACAAGGATTTCAGGATTCAGGCTGCTAGAGGGGTTTGGAGATTGGGTATCCCGCCTTCGTTCCTTTAATGCGGGACAAATAGAATGGACATTAGGTTAGCTTCCTATTAAAGAAATTGTGTATATGCCTGCCACTGGTCCTTACTTCCTCCTGATGGGTCTGCGAGGTATTCAACCTTACGCTCCTTGTCACACCTCCTTTTTACATACCCGAGAGGGTACAAGGGGAGTTTTCTCCAATTAAAGGATAGTCGAAACGGGATTTGTTTGTTTGTTTCAGAGTCGCCACTTGGAATTTTAAGGCGTCCCAAGTCACCGGTTTTAATCCCTGAATCGAGGAGAATATGACTCTGTCTATTTAACAGTCTGCGCACCAGAAATCCGGATAAGGAATTCTGTTAACCCGGGAGAAGGTGTTAGGCATTCCCGAGTTCCGTGGTTCTAGCACGGTCGCTCAACTGTTATATTCGGCTTGATTATTTTTGATTTGTTAAATACATTTTTATTGCATGATTTTATTGTTACCGCTTCTATTTAGATTTAAAGACCCTTCTTTGAATCGAATAACGCGTACGTATATTCGTGTTATAAATTATATTTTTAAAACATGCGGAGTTGTGTCACGCGCACGTGTACACAATAATATAGATAATATTTTTATTAAAATAATCATTTTCGAAATTATGCTTTAAATAAAATCAAGAACATTCGCCCTTTGGTATAATTAAGTAGTGAACATCACATCTCGGGTTTTTATGAAATTAATAATGATACTCTCCGAGAAATCTCTTTTTAATAAAAATTTGCTCGAAGTTGTGCGAACGCATAATCCGAATCGCCTTTAGAAGTATAATCAAGTCACGCGAACGCATCCTTAATTATGCAAATATTCTTGACAGTAATATAAATTCTCTACAAATATTTATTGCTTCCATCTATTTTTAAATGTAAGAGTCATGAGAAATCACTATTTGAGATGCCTCTAAATTCCTTGAAAAGAATTCACAATTCATTAAGTGTTGACCGCAAATTATATTTTTACGTGTGAATTATATTCCTCAAAAACCATGAATTTAAAGAGTAAAATAAAAATAAACAACGTGTAATTAATACTACCATTTTTATGGTAAATACAATATTTATCTACCCAAAAACCGAATTGCGTATAAAACTTAGGAAAACAATTGATTTAACAAATGAAGTAATATTTTTGAAGAATTTTCATTGTTATATTTGGAGCAAACGCTATTTACACATTTTTTGACTTAAAATGTTACAATCTATAAATATCATCCTTCTTTTACACCACTTGTTTTTAGTCCGAGGTTATAATTGTTTGGTTAATTTTGCTTACGAAGATTGGGTTTGTGCCTATGCGAATATTTGCAAACACTAACTCTATATTTTGTAAAAAATCATTGACATTATTTCATATATTAAAAGAAATGAGTTGATCGCGTTCCTAAAATAACTAAGCCATTTGTTATTAAGAAAGAGAACTAATCTACCAATTGATTTAATACTATATTAACTAACTAAAACAAACTGAAACTTAAACTAATAAAATTTAAATGAGTAGAAGACATCCTTATAATTCCAAACTTCATTTACTTGCCATGTTGAAGCTCTTCACAACATGAGTTTAAAAAATATGTACCTGATATTGGAAGCAAAAGAAAATGAAGATGAAAATCAGCAACAGTAATAACAGTGTAACAGCAACAACTGCCCAGCAACAGTAACAACCCAGGAACAGAGTTTGCAAACCAGTAGAACAGTAATCCCAAAAACAAAAGCTTTAAGCTTTAAATGAAACAACAACCATTAATACTAATTTCAAACAAAGAAAGAAAGCAGTAGATTTTTTTAGTTTTATTTTTATTTTGAAAGCTTAAATATTTTTTCGGAATTTTTCTCTCTTCTATTCTCTGTCCGTTTTTTCTCTCTATCTGTGTGTGTATTTTTTTTCGTATCTCTCTCTATTTCTGTTCTCTCTTATTTGTCTCTCTCTATTGTATTGTGTTCAAGACTTCTTCTTATAACCCATCCCATAAACCTTTCAATTAATTAAAATCCATACTTTTTCTCTACCCAACCCATTATCTTTCCACTCATCCCCATTACATTAAATAAACATATCACACCACCCCATTATATTTTGTCCCTCATGCTTCAAAAATAATGCAAGATTCCCCCTTTAAATTAAATCTTGTCCCCCCTTTATATTAAATAACCATATCACAACCCACCCTATTTTATTTTGTCCCCCATACTTCATATAAATAATTACAAAATGTACAATTCCTAAACTACCCCTCTGACCCTATTGCAAATTACTATTTTACCCCCGAAAGTACTATAAATTACCAAACTACCCATCAGCTATTACACATCAATTAATCAAACTTAACCAAAATATAGACAATATGATCAATTTCTAACAATGTTCAAACAACAATATGAACACGGATGAACATCATAACAACAATATCACATGAACACGATTTTAACAACATTTCAACAACAAATCACATGAACACAAATTGAACAACAAAGAACAACTAAAATTTGATTGAACAATATTTTAGCAACAAACCTATTTTCGGATTTAAACAACAACAACAAACAAGTATATTTAGATTTCTAACTTCAATCATATTGAACTTAAAATCAACTACTAACAACATTACAACAAACAATTCTTATATTAAACTTTAAACAAGATTATGAGACCAATTCAAGAAATAATCATAAATGGTAAACAAGAAATCAAACTATACAAATTTCGGATTCAAGATCAACCAAACAAAGTATGAACATGAATGAAAATATTCAATAACAATAACAAACAAACTTTGTTCAAACTTCGAATTAAACTTAAACAAAACAAATAAACATATTCAAATCACTAATCTTCAAATAATCAACTAATCTTTCTTAAATTAAATCCAACGAAACTTATAACAAAGATGCATGATCCAAAAATTAAAACCAAAACAGAACTTCACATTAAATCACTAAATTAAAACCAACTTCAAAAAATGAATACGAATTTAATCTGTATTAACAACAAACAACGGATTTAAACGATTAAAACTAAATCCTCTTAAAATTAATAAAACAAACTGAAAATAATTAAATTGAATCTTCAACTTAAATCTAACAACAATATAATTAAACTAACAATTTTTATCTAAAACAAAATAAGAAAAATAAAGCAAACTTATGCTAATTCAAAATCTGAAAATATCAAACAAATTATGGACGTAATAGAACTTAGAATAACTAACCGTGAATGACCAACGACGAACATCGAACGAACTCTAAACGAAACCAACGAACTTGGGCATAAACGGACTTGAATACGACAAAGAAACAAGCATCATTTGACGTGAAAGATAAAGAAAAACGCAGCAAGAAGCAGCTGGAACGGAGCAGCAGTAGCGCGATGGAGTTGGGCTTCGATGAAGAAGAAACAGCTGAACGCAGCAAGAAGGAGAAGCAGTCATGCAACTACTGCCGCGACGAGCAGCAGCAGCAGTCCGTCCAACACCTGCTGTAACGAGCAGCAGCAGCACTACGTAGGAAGCAGAAGCAACGGCGGAGGAAGAAGGAGAAGCAACGGCGATAGGCGTGTTTGGATGACGGCGTGTTTGCTGAAACGCAGCTGTGCGAGCAGCAGCAGTTCGGTCATGTTTGGTTGAAACAGAAGCAGCAGCGATATGGATGACGACGAAAACACGAAGAAGAAGAAGCAGCTGAACGCAGCAAGAAGGAGAAGCAGCTGAACGCAGTAGGGGAAGCCATGGATGAGCTCAAACTCGACGATGACGAAGCTTGACGGAGGAGGGCAACTATGGAGTTGTTGGTGCGTGTGTGCGTGAGTGACGGGGTGAGGGGGCGTTCGTGGGGGAGGCTGGTCGACGTTGCAGGCTGGGGTTTGTGGGGGGGGGGGGCAGCCATGGGAGCTTGAGAAACTTGGAGAAGAAGAAGAAGATAGGAAAGGGGGGGTGGCGGATTGGTTAGGTCTTTTTAGGGTTTTCTTCTCTTTTTTTTGTTTTGTGTTGTTTGTAAGATAATAGGATGTTGGGTTATGGACTGGGTCGACCCAGTTCGAAATGGACTGGGTCGTAGGGAAGATTGGGCCATTTTTTGGGCCTATGGCTTGAAATCGAAGAAGAGGCCCAATTCCGACTTTCTTTATATTTTCGCTCTCTTTTCTTCTTTTATTTCTCTAAAACTAAATTATAAAAATACTTAAACTATTATTAAGAACTAAATTAAGTTATAAAAGTGCAAATTAACTCCAAATAACAATTAACGCACAATTAAGTAATAATTAAGCATAAAATTGTATATTTGGACATTAAATGCTAAAAAATGCAAAAGATGCCTATTTTTGTAATTTTCATTTTTTGTAAACAAATTTAATTAGTAAAAATTATAGAATTAAATCCTACATGCAAAATGTGATATATTTTTGTATTTTTTATTAATTTAGCAAATAAACACGCACAGACAAATACAAATAATTATTCAAAATATCACAAAATTGCACACCAAAGAAAAATCATTTTATTTTTGAATTTTTTGGGAGTAATTCTCATATTGGGCAAAAATCACTTGCTTACAGCTGCCCCTCTTTGCCTGAAGACACGAAGGGTTTTCGTGCAAAGATAAAGCGAGCGATTTTTGCCCATCCGAGTACTCCGTGTGAAGCATTTTTTTGAAAAAGATTTGACCGAACCTTTGCTTCAAAGGTTTCCTACATATCCTGGGCTAAACAGGAATCAGGTCAATGTAGTTCGGGAAGCTTTGGTAGCTGGGACTACCGTTGGACTGTAATGTTACTGTTGTTGCATGCTATTACCACTGCTTACCGATCTCCTTGTTACACCGTGCTTAAAAGAAAACAAAAAGCTAGGCTAGACTGCAATTTTTCTTGTTGCCTTGCTTCCTTGTCTGCTTGCATTTCTTCCGGTGATGTTCTTCTTTTGACACATGTACTTGAGTTTGTACTGTGACCTCTTGTTGCAACCTTCTGTTTCCCGGTGCTGGGGATTTTTATTGTTTCCTGCTGGGGATTCCTATTGTAACCCTCTGTTTTATTGTCCTCTGACTTGATTTTGAAATGTATGCCTCTGTTATCTGGGCGGGCTCCCAACTTCAATACTTGAAAATTAAAGACTTGAAATGTATGCCTCTGTTATTTGGGCGGGCTCCCAACTTCAATGCTTGAAATATAAAGACTGAAATGTATGCCTCTGTTGTCTGGGCGGGCTCCCAACTTCAACAACTGAAATGTAAAGACTGATATGTATGCCTCTATTATCTGGGCGGGCTCCCAACATCAATAACAACTTTAGAAATAAACGACATTCCTCTCTTCAGGCGGGCTCCTGACTTCAACCAATACATTGCCATTCCTTTCTTTAGGTTGGCAATATTTCAACAACTTTTTTAAAAAAACGCCTTTCCTCTCTTCAGGCTGGCTCCTGACTTTAACCGATACATTGTCATTCCTTTCTTTAGGTTGACAAGATTTCAACAACTTTTAAAAACGCCTTTCCTCTCTTCAGGCGGGCTCCTGACTTCAACAACAACTTTGAAAATAATTGTCATTCCTCTCTTCAGGCGGGCTCCTGACTTCAACCAATACATCGCCATTCCTTTATTTAGGTTGGCAAGATTTCAACAACTTTTAAAAATGCCTTTCCTCTCTTCAGGCGGGCTCCTGACTTCAAACAATACATCGCCATTCCTTTCTTTAGGTTGGCAAGATTTCAACAACTTTTAAAAATGCCTTTCCTCTCTTCAGGCGGGTTCCTGACAACAACTTTGAAAATAATCGCCATTCCTCTCTTCAGGCGGGCTCCTGACTTCAAACCATACATCGCCATTCCTTTCTTTAGGTTGGCAAGATTTCAACAACTTTTAAAAACGCCTTTCCTCTCTTCAGGCGGGCTCCTGACAACAACTTTGAAAATAATCGCCATTCCTCTCTTCAGGCGGGCTCCTGACTTCAAACAATACATCGCCATTCCTTTCTTTAGGTTGGCAAGATTTCAACAACTTTTAAAAATGCCTTTCCTCTCTTCAGGCGGGCTCCTGACAACAACTTTGAAAATAATCGCCATTCCTCTCTTCAGGCGGGCTCCTGACTTCAAACCATACATCGCCATTCCTTTCTTTAGGTTGGCAAGATTTCAACAACTTTTTAAAACGCCTTTCCTCTCTTCAGGCGGGCTCCTGACAACAACTTTGAAAATAATCGCCATTCCTCTCTTCAGGCGGGCTCCTGACTTCAAACCATACATCGCCATTCCTTTCTTTAGGTTGGCAAGATTTCAACAACTTTTAAAAACGCCTTTCCTCTCTTCAGGCGGGCTCCTGACAACAACTTTGAAAATAATCGCCATTCCTTTCTTCAGGCGGGCTCCTGACTTCAAACCATACATCTCCATTCCTTTCTTTAGGTTGGCAAGATTTCAACAATTTTTTAAAACGCCTTTCCTCTCTTCAGGCGGGCTCCTGACTTCAACAACAACTTTGAAAATAATCGCCATTCCTCTCTTCAGGCGGGCTCCTGACTTCAACCAATATATCGTCATTCTGTTCTTCAGGGGGGCTCCTGACTTCTTCTTAAATTCTTCATCCTCGTTCTCCAGGTGGACGCCTGACTTCTTCTTAAATTCTTCATCCTCATTCTCCAGGTGGACGCCTGACTTCTTCTTCAATTTTTTCATCCTCGTTCTCCAGGTGGATGCCTGACTTCTTCTTAAATTCTTTTTTTCATTCTATTCTTCAGGGGGGCTCCTGACTTCTTCTTAAATTCTTCATCCTCGTTCTCCAGGTGGACGCCTGACTTCTTCTTAAATTCTTCATCCTCATTCTCCAGGTGGACGCCTGACTTCTTCTTCAATTTTTTCATCCTCGTTCTCCAGGTGGATGCCTGACTTCTTCTTAAATTCTTTTTTTCATCCTCGTTCTCCAGGTGGACGCCTGACTTCTTCTTAAATTCTTCATCCTCATTCTCCAGGTGGACGCCTGACTTCTTCTTCAATTTTTTCATCCTCATTCTCCAGGTGGACGCCTGACTTCTTCTTAAATTCTTCATCCTCATTCTCCAGGTGGACGCCTGACTTCTTCTTCAATTTTTTCATCCTCATTCTCCAGGTGGACGCCTGACTTCTTCTTCAATTTTTTCATCCTCATTCTCCAGGTGGACGCCTGACTTCTTCTTAAATTCTTCATCCTCATTCTCCAGGTGGACGCCTGACTTCTTCTTTAATTCTTCATCCTCATTCTCCAGGTGGACGCCTGACTTCTTCTTCAATTTTTTTTCATCCTCATTCTCCAGGTGGACGCCTGACTTTTTCTTTTCTTTTTCCTTCGCTCTGCTTTGTTCTTGCTTGCTGGGGATAATACCACTGTGGGAGTCTCCTTTCTTCCCCTCCTTCAAATTCAATTTTTTTTTCAGAATTTATTTTCGCTCAACACTGCTAGGGATAAAAGTGTTATCTTCTTGGGATAACGTTGTTGAGGATAATGCTGCTGGGGAATTTTATCCCTTCAAATCGATGCTTCATTCTTCTGGAAGCTGCTGAGGATGATAATGGTTTTTGCTTTTCTGAGCACAAATGTCATCCCTTTGTTCTGTCTGCTGGGGAACAACTTCTTTTATTAAAACTTGTTATGCTGGGGGTAAAACTGGTTCAAAGACCACTTCCCTTGAGACTGGTGCTATATTCATTTTACCCTGAATGGGTATCTGACTTCCAGAAAATTTTCCAAATGAAAGGAAAATTTTCTGCCCCAGTTTGACAGTCTCCCTTATGGCCTGCATTTCTGTCATCAATGCCACTTCCTTTACCTGTTTCAATTTAAACAAAATTTGTTAGTTTAAAACGCGGTGGTTGGTTGTGATACTCCCACTGGGATGGTTTTCCCTTTTCCCTTCCTTGCTCTGCATTCCACAACTTGTTGGGGATGATATTATTTGCTGGGGATAATCCTTTTCTGCTGGGGATATCCCTCTTCTTTCGTGGCATGGCTCGGAAACTTGCATTTTCCCGACCTTTTAGTCTCGCATGAATTTCCCAAATCATGCTTATTGTTTTTCTTGTTTTGTCCACGGGCTCTGGTCTTGAGGTTTAATAACCTTTGATTTCGGCAAGGATATCCCTCTTGACACTCGTCAATCCTTTTGCTGGGGATATCTTTCTTGACACTGGCCTCGCGCTTGTTCCTTCCTGACTATATCACTTGGATGTACTAGTCAGATCTTATCTTGGAAAGCTGATGGTCTACTTTGAAGTCATTTCCCACTGGTCTTGACCAAACAGACTCTACTGGGGAAATTTCTATGAAAGGAAAAGATAAAAGGGAACAGAATAAAAGACAAAGGAAAAAATGACTCTTTAACAAAAGAAACTATAAATAAAAACCTATCAAATGAAAACACTGACTCTAATGGTCATGACATGCATATGTGGCCTATCCTTCGTCATCAATCGTCTTTCAAGGTCTTCCCTTGACTA
Organism: Nicotiana tabacum; assembly: GCF_000715075.1. NCBI lineage: Eukaryota > Viridiplantae > Streptophyta > Magnoliopsida > Solanales > Solanaceae > Nicotiana > Nicotiana tabacum. Next base: position 6,889,478 of record NC_134099.1, on the reverse strand, counting down.
TCCCCCATCTGATTCCCGATCTTATTCGACTTGTAGTGCCCGAAGGGTTTTCACTATCAAGCCTCTCTCATTTTTGGTTTTTCTCTCAGCTTTCATCGCCTTATGGTGTCCGTGAAGATTTTCACCGATAAGACTCTCTCATTTATATCACTTTCCAGCTGGGGATTTGGAGTGTTGCCGGTATGATTCTCTCTGCTGGAGATTAGAGTTCTTTCTGCTGTGGAACAGAATGTTATGTTCGTCGGTAAGATTCTCATTTGTCTGACTTGGCATCTTTTGCAGACTGATCAGAAGGTCTTTCTTTGGACCGTAATGTGGGTTTTGGATAGGCTAGAAATAAAGGGTATTAAAGGCTCAAAAAAAAAAATTGGGGTTCAAAATTACAACCTTCGAAATCATATTTGTTTACAACAAGCGCAACCCTTGCCTTTCTTGCTTGGGGATTATTTATTTATAAATTATTTTTTTTATTTATTACACCATGCATACCATGCACATTATGCACACTATGCACCCTATGACCGAGCCGTGAAGCGCCTACGTATCCTCTTTGAGGAATCAGGTCAAACGTAGTTCCCAATTCCTCTTTTTCATTTGACTTTCTTTTGTTTTTTTTTTCATTTTTCTTTTTCTTTTTCGTTTTTTTTTTTGATTTATTCTTTACCTTCCAGGCTCGTATTTCCTAGTCATTGCTATTGATTCCGAACGAGGGTTATGAAAGAAAATAAATAAGGCTCAAAAGGGGTAACGAAGGATAAAGTGTTTAGGTAGCAGAACAAAATGCCTTCGTCATTCCAGTCTTCAAAACATGCCAAGTGCAAACAACACAATTGAACATAGATTTATAGTCTCTTCCGATGGTGCTGGACTTGACAATTATGTTAAACACTTGCTTTTTCATTTGTCATTTCTAAAGCACTGCTGGGCGACACTCTCACTCTCATGCACGACCCTCATGCCAATTTGGCGAATCTTGCATTTAACGGTTTTCTTTATGTTTTACTTGCCCCAGTTCCACATGGCTCGGGTTTCAAATAATATCAAACTGTTCTTATTTCCCTTAAATGCTTTGATCACCTCTCCAGGGTTTTATGATTAACTTTAAAGACTAGGCCCAAACTGTGTGCGCATGTCATGTCCCTAGAATCGGCATTGAACGAAAATGACAAAAGGACTAAATAAAAAGATGACTGGAAATAATAAAAGACCGGCTTTTGTATTAGACTTCCGGCGAAATGGTTAGAAAAACAAATAAAATAACCAGAATAAAATCTTAACACAACATCAACGAGACTTAAACAAACTGATACGACAAAAATGGAAAGATAAAAAGGTTTGACACAAGACAATATTCGTATTACAACCCTAAGAATAATCTGGATAACAGAAATGACAACAAAATAAACCACCAACAGCTTCTTTCTTGCTAACCAAGGAACGGAGCGTCCTCCCATTGTATCAAAATTGGCATCTTAGCCACTAAGCTTTGCATTAGTATTGCCAAGACCATTATCAGCTTCCATATCATCAACCTCCGTCAACAAGTTCTCGATAGGGTTTGAGTGCTCCATGTTACTGTTATCGATCACAATCCGCCCCTTCTTGGATCATTTTCTCTACTTCCCTTTTCAAATTACGACAACTCTCAATGTTGTGCCCTATGACATTGGAGTGGTACGCGCATTGCGCTGCCGGATCAAAGTTTCTTGCATGTGGATCTGGAGTATATGCGGGGAGCGGCTCAATCAAGCCAGCATGCTTTAGCCTTTCAAACAGACTTGCATAAGATACTCCGATAGGGGTGAGAGCCTTTCCTCGTTTCAGCAACCTTTCATTCCTAAATGCTTGATTGGGCCGGAAACCTAATCCAGGGGGCTTCCGGTAGGCTTGTGAGGGTGGATAGGCCTTCTGTGGAGCTGGGTATGAAGCCCATCTTTGGGAACCTCGTGGAGAGAAGTAGCATTGGGGAGGGGAGTAGCGTGGACGAGTGATGGAGCTACTCGGGTAGCTAGGAAAGCTGTCATAAGTGGGTTGGGATGGAGAGTATGGGGGATGGGTAATGCCAGAGTTTGAAAAGCTTGGCGGTGGTGGGGGTGGTGCTTTCCCAGTTATCCATGCCTGATACATGTCTGCCACATGTTGTCTAAGCATTTTCACTTCTTCTACCAACCCGTTGTTCTGTTCGACCAATTGTTGTCGGTCATCAGTACCGACCCATCCTGTTTTGATGTTCTGTGTCATTTGCTTTGCCGGGAGGAGTTACCACAACCAACCACTTTTCTATATATGAACACAACAAAAGGAAGCCAACACATTAGTGTCCGGGCATTTGACAGATAATCATATATTAGAGATGCAATGCACCTAAGTAGTTAAACTGTTCTATCAGAAATGCGATGCACTTGCGCTTTCCTTTATTTTTCTTTCTTCCCTTTTTTTTTCTTTTTTAGTGGTGGTCGAATCTTATAGAGATTGCTTACGTATCATGACCCCGCATGAATCAGACCTTGCGTAGTTCGGACCAATAAAAGATAAGCAATACTAATCATTTTTTTTTTCAATTTTCATATTGGGTTTCAAAGGTTTAAAAATGACCTACAAACTTGAAAATCAAACGACCCACATATTATAATCAAAAGTTTTACAAACTCCAAAACAAACGGCCAACTTCCTTTCTTCGTTTGACAAATGCAACCAAACGGTTATTTTTGCAAATGTGGCCCCGTCCAAATTTTGAGGCCGGAGAGGATTATTTTATGATACTTTACACACTTGTCTGTTCTTTTACGAAAATAGCCTTTCGACAACTGAAAGATACTCTGAGGCTATTTCGGCAAGAACGGTTTAAGACGCGGCCGAAGCTGGCTCGGCTTATTATGACAAAATTCAAACGGTATTCACCTGACCGCCGACTATTTTTTTTTTTTTTCAAATTACAATAAAAACCTGGTGTTGCAAACACGGCCCTTCAGCGCCTCGGGGACGAAGATTTTTAAGGCTGTGTGAGTCAACTAGACCAAAATCCTAAACATGACCCAAAAGGTGGTTGTTTATGCAAAGTCGGCCTTCTGGCGTCCCATTCGGGAACATTCGGCTATGTCTTGATAAAACAACGTCCCCCGACTTCTTTATGACTCTTAAAATTTGACATATATATATTTTTTTTTGGCTATTTTGTTTTAGCAAAAAGTGGAGGCTGGACATTGCCCGACTTATTTATTAAAATTTGACATGTTTTTTATTTATTTATTGGTTTTTGGCTATTTTAGCAAAAATGGGGGTTGGACCCGATGAGGGTTGCCTACGTATCTCACATCCGGTGAGAATCAAACCCGCGTAGTTCGGGCAGGTCATGAATAAAGTAAGTAAACTAATTTTAAATTATTATTATTTTTGAATTTGTAAAAGAACTGCTTTAAAAGAAGAAAGGAAGTATATATATTTTTTTTTGATTTTTGATTGATTTTCTTTTTGAAAGAAAGACTTCTAAGAATTCCTTTTCTTTTGATTTGAACTTTGAGAATTTCAAAAGTAAAAGGAAAATATTTTTTTTTGTTTTTTTCTTGTTCAAAGAAGAAAGAAATTTTTTATTTTTTTTGAATTTTACCTTTAATAAAAGAAATGCCTTCTAAAAAAATATTTTTTGAATTTTGAATTTTCTTTTCAATTTTTAAAAAAGAAGGAAAATATTTTCGAATTTGTTTTATTTTATTATATATATTTTTTTTATAATTAAAAAGACTTTCTAAAGAAGTCAATAATGGAAAATATTTTTGGATGTTTTGTTTTGAAAATTGGGAGTCTAAAAAAAACTTTTCTAGACTTTTTGGCAGGACAAATATTTTTGCAACAAATAAAGATATATATACATTTTTTGGAAATAAAGAAAAACTTTTTGGATTTATATATATATATATATATATTTGCAACAAATAATATATATATATTTTTATATATATATATATATGCAACAAATAATAAAACCACTTTCAACGCCCGACTCTTTTTATTTTATTATTTTGAATTTTTCAGAAACGAATAAAAAAAACTATTTTAAAAGTAAGACTCTTTTTCATTGTCATTTTCAGGGGAAGACAAACTATTTTCCTTTATATATATATATATATATATATATATATATATATATATATATATTTATTAAAAAAAATAAGACAGAACAACAATTTTTTTTCTTTCTATTTTTCTTTGCTTTTAATAAAACAAACTAATAAAATATTTTTTTTTCATTTTCTCAAAATTTCGGCAGAGTTTTGACAGTATTTGGGCATTGTTTTTTTTTCAAAAATAAACAGTCAATTCCCTAACCGCTATTTTTTTTTTCAAAATCAAAATATTATTCCTGATATTCAAAAGTTAGCCAACATACAAGTCCGTATCAAATAAGTACGCACGTAGCAGCAAGTAAGATGCATCAGGATGGTCATTTTCATTTTTGGGTACACCTGTCCTAGACAGACCCAACCCATGTGTTGAGCCTCCAAAGTCAAATGCACGTGATGCAAACAAACGTTCCTACTAGGGATCCGGCATGAAGCTGAGTTATTCTAAGTGAAGAAAAACCTGAGGCATATTGTTCTAGCCCTGGCTCACCCAAGTGGACAGCTTGAGCCGAAGTGGGGGCAACGTACCGGGATCACGAAAGTCTGCCCGACCTAGTTACTTGTCCCAACTTCGTCTTATTTGGTATGACTTCTAACAGAAAGGTGGGCCACGTGCACGTGTACACCATAAATTTAGAAGACTCGGAAAGAAGAAGGGTTTCGTAACAGTTGTATATACACAATTCAGATAATATTAAAGCGGTAAAAACATCATTTAGCACATTAGGCATATATCATGTAAACATCAGATAATAAATAAAGCCAACTATAACAGTTATTTTAAGCTCGAATTCTTGAACCCTGAACCAGTGGTTCTGGGTCTTATATCCCCAGCAGAGTCGCCAGAGCTGTCGCACCTCCTTTTTACATACCCGAGAGGGTACAAGGGGAGTTTTCTCCAATTAAAGGACAGTCGAAACGTGATTTGTTTGTTTGTTTCAGAGTCGCCACTTGGAATTTTAAGGCGTCCCAAGTCACCAGTTTTAATCCCTGAATCGAGGAGAATATGACTCTGTCTATTTAACAGTCTGCGCACCAGAAATCCGGATAAGGAATTCTGTTAATCCGGGAGAAGGTGTTAGGCATTCCCGAGTTCCGTGGTTCTAGCACGGTCGCTCAACTGTTATATTCGGCTTGATTATTTTTGATTTGTTAAATACATTTTTATTGCATGATTTTATTGTTACCGCTTCTATTTAGATTTAAAGACCCTTCTTTGAATCGAATAACGCATACGTATATTCGTGTTATAAATTATATTTTTAAAACATGTGGAGTTGTGTCATGCGCACGTGTACACAATAATATAGATAATATTTTTATTAAAATAATCATTTTCGAAATTATGCTTTAAATAAAATCAAGAACATTCGCCCTTTGGTATAATTAAGTAGTGAACATCACATCTCGGGTTTTTATGAAATTAATAATGATACTCTCCGAGAAATCTCTTTTTAATAAAAATTTGCTCGAAGTTGCGCGAACGCATAATCCGAATCGCCTTTAGAAGTATAATCAAGTCACGCGAACGCATCCTTAATTATGCAAATATTCTTGACAGTAATATAAATTCTCTACAAATGTTTATTGCATCCATCTATTTTTAAATGTAAGAGTCATGAGAAATCACTATTTGAGATGCCTCTAAATTCCTTGAAAAGAATTCACAATTCATTAAGTGTTGACCGCAAATTATATTTTTACGTGTGAATTATATTCCTCAAAAACCATGAATTTAAAGAGTAAAATAAAAATAAACAACGTGTAATTAATACTACCATTTTTATGGTAAATACAATATTTATCTACCCAAAAACCGAATTGCGTATAAAACTTAGGAAAACAATTGATTTAACAAATGAAGTAATATTTTTGAAGAATTTTCATTGTTATATTTGGAGCAAACGCTATTTACACATTTTTTGACTTAAAATGTTACAATCTATAAATACCATCCTTCTTTTACACCACTTGTTTTTAGTCCGAGGTTATAATTGTTTGGTTAATTTTGCTTACGAAGATTGGGTTTGAGATAAATAAACCAATTCTTATATTCTGCCTATGCGAATATTTGCAAACACTAACTCTATATTTTGTAAAAAATCATTGACATTATTTCATATATTAAAAGAAATGAGTTGATCGCGTTCCTAAAATAACTAAGCCATTTGTTATTAAGAAAGAGAACTAATCTACCAATTGATTTAATACTATATTAACCAACTAAAACAAAACTGAAACTTAAACTAATAAAATTTAAATGAGTAGAAGACATCCTTATAATTCCAAACTTCATTTACTTGCCATGTTGAAGCTCTTCACAACATGAGTTTAAAAGATATGTACCTGATATTGGAAGCAAAAGAAAATGAAGATGAAAATCAGCAACAGTAATAACAGTGTAACAGCAACAACTGCCCAGCAACAGTAACAACCCAGGAACAGAGTTTGCAAACCAGTAGAACAGTAATCCCAAAAACAAAAGCTTTAAGCTTTAAATGAAACAACAACCATTAATACTAATTTCAAACAAAGAAAGAAAGCAGTAGATTTTTTTAGTTTTATTTTTATTTTGAAAGCTTAAATATTTTTTCGGAATTTTTCTCTCTTCTATTCTCTGTCCGTTTTTTCTCTCTATTTGTGTGTGTATTTTTTTTCGTATCTCTCTCTATTTCTGTTCTCTCTTATTTGTCTCTCTCTATTGTATTGTGTTCAAGACTTCTTCTTATAACCCACCCCATAAACCTTTCAATTAATTAAAATCCATACTTTTTCTCTACCCAACCCATTATCTTTCCACTCATCCCCATTACATTAAATAAACATATCACACCACCCCATTATATTTTGTCCCTCATGCTTCAAAAATAATGCAAGATTCCCCCTTTAAATTAAATCTTGTCCCCCCTTTATATTAAATAACCATATCACAACCCACCCTATTTTATTTTGTCCCCCATACTTCATATAAATAATTACAAAATGTACAATTCCTAAACTACCCCTCTGACCCTATTGCAAATTACTATTTTACCCCCGAAAGTACTATAAATTACCAAACTACCCATCAGCTATTACACATCAATTAATCAAACTTAACCAAAATATAGACAATATGATCAATTTCTAACAATGTTCAAACAACAATATGAACACGGATGAACATCATAACAACAATATCACATGAACACGATTTTAACAACATTTCAACAACAAATCACATGAACACAAATTGAACAACAAAGAACAACTAAAATTTGATTGAACAATATTTTAGCAACAAACCTATTTTCGGATTTAAACAACAACAACAAACAAGTATATTTAGATTTCTAACTTCAATCATATTGAACTTAAAATCAACTACTAACAACATTACAACAAACAATTCTTATATTAAACTTTAAACAAGATTATGAGACCAATTCAAGAAATAATCATAAATGGTAAACAAGAAATCAAACTATACAAATTTCGGATTCAAGATCAACCAAACAAAGTATGAACATGAATGAAAATATTCAATAACAATAACAAACAAACTTTGTTCAAACTTCGAATTAAACTTAAACAAAAAAATAAACATATTCAAATCACTAATCTTCAAATAATCACCTAATCTTTCTTAAATTAAATCCAACGAAACTTATAACAAAGATGCATGATCCAAAAATTAAAACCAAAACATAACTTCACATTAAATCACTAAATTAAAACCAACTTCAAAAAATGAATACGAATTAAATCTATATTAACAACAAACAACGGATTTAAACGATTAAAACTAAATCCTCTTAAAATTAATAAAACAAACTGAAAATAATTAAATTGAATCTTCAACTTAAATCTAACAACAATATAATTAAACTAACAATTTTTATCTAAAACAAAATAAGAAAAATAAAGCAAACTTATGCTAATTCAAAATCTGAAAATATCAAACAAATTATGGACGTAATAGAACTTAGAATAACTAACCGTGAATGACCAACGACGAACATCGAACGAACTCTAAACGAAACCAACGAACTTGGGCATAAACGGACTTGAAGACGACAAAGAAACAAGCATCATTTGAGGTGAAAGATGAAGAAAAACGCAGCAAGAAGCAGCTGGAACGGAGCAGCAGTAGCGCGATGGAGTTGGGCTTCGATGAAGAAGAAACAGCTGAACGCAGCAAGAAGGAGAAGCAGTCATGCAACTACTGCCGCGACGAGCAGCAGCAGCAGTCCGTCCAACACCTGCTGTAACGAGCAGCAGCAGCACTACGTAGGAAGCAGAAGCAACGGCGGAGGAAGAAGGAGAAGCAACGACGATAGGCGTGTTTGGATGACGGCGTGTTTGCTGAAACGCAGCTGCGCGAGCAGCAGCAGTTCGGTCATGTTTGGTTGAAACAGAAGCAGCAGCGACATGGATGACGACGAAAACACGAAGAAGAAGAAGCAGCTGAACGCAGCAAGAAGGAGAAGCAGCTGAACGCAGTAGGGGAAGCCATGGATGAGCTCAAACTCGACGATGACGAAGCTTGACGGAGGAGGGCAACTATGGAGTTGTTGGTGCGTGTGTGCGTGAGTGACGGGGTGAAGGGGCGTTCGTGGGGGAGGCTGGTCGACGTTGCAGGCTGGGGTTTGTGGGGTGGGGGGGGGCAGCCATGGGAGCTTGAGAAACTTGGAGAAGAAGAAGAAGATAGGAAAGGGGGGGTGGCGGATTGGTTAGGTCTTTTTAGGGTTTTCTTCTCTTTTTTTTGTTTTGTGTTGTTTGAAAGATAATAGGATGTTGGGTTATGGACTGGGTCAACCCAGTTCGAAATGGACTGGGTCGTAGGGAAGATTGAGCCATTTTTTGGGCCTATGGCTTGAAATCGAAGAAGAGGCCCAATTCCGACTTTCTTTATATTTTCGCTCTCTTTTCTTCTTTTATTTCTCTAAAACTAAATTATAAAAATACTTAAACTATTATTAAGAACTAAATTAAGTTATAAAAGTGCAAATTAACTCCAAATAACAATTAACGCACAATTAAGTAATAATTAAGCATAAAATTGTATATTTGGACATTAAATGCTAAAAATGCAAAAGATGCCTATTTTTGTAATTTTCATTTTTTGTAAACAAATTTAATTAGTAACAATTATAGAATTAAATCCTACATGCAAAATGTGACATATTTTTGTATTTTTTATTAATTTAGCAAATAAACACGCACAGACAAATACAAATAATTATTCAAAATATCACAAAATTGCACACCAAAGAAAAATCATTTTATTTTTGAATTTTTTGGGAGTAATTCTCATATTGGGCAAAAATCACGTGCTTACAGCTGCCCCTCTTTGCCTGAAGACACGAAGGGTTTTCGTGCAAAGATAAAGCGAGCGATTTTTGCCCATCCGAGTACTCCGTGTGAAGCATTTTTTTGAAAAAGATTTGACCGAACCTTTGCTTCAAAGGTTTCCTACATATCCTGGGCTAAACAGGAATCAGGTCAATGTAGTTCGGGAAGCTTTGGTAGCTGGGACTACCGTTGGACTGTAATGTTACTGTTGTTGCATGCTATTACCACTGCTTACCGATCTCCTTGTTACACCGTGCTTAAAAGAAAACAAAAAGCTAGGCTAGACTGCAATTTTTCTTGTTGCCTTGCTTCCTTGTCTGCTTGCATTTCTTCCGGTGATGTTCTTCTTTTGACACATGTACTTGAGTTTGTACTGTGACCTCTTGTTGCAACCTTCTGTTTCCCGGTGCTGGGGATTTTTATTGTTTCCTGCTGGGGATTCCTATTGTAACCCTCTGTTTTATTGTCCTCTGACTTGATTTTGAAATGTATGCCTCTGTTATCTGGGCGGACTCCCAACTTCAATACTTGAAAATTAAAGACTTGAAATGTATGCCTCTGTTATTTGGGCGGGCTCCCAACTTCAATGCTTGAAATATAAAGACTGAAATGTATGCCTCTGTTGTCTGGTCGGGCTCCCAACTTCAACAACTGAAATGTAAAGACTGATATGTATGCCTCTATTATCTAGGCGGGCTCCCAACATCAATAACAACTTTAGAAATAAACGCCATTCCTCTCTTCAGGCGGGCTCCTGACTTCAACCAATACATTGCCATTCCTTTCTTTAGGTTGGCAATATTTCAACAACTTTTTTAAAAAAACGCCTTTCCTCTCTTCAGGCTGGCTCCTGACTTTAACCGATACATTGCCATTCCTTTCTTTAGGTTGACAAGATTTCAACAACTTTTAAAAACGCCTTTCCTCTCTTCAGGCGGGCTCCTGACTTCAACAACAACTTTGAAAATAATTGCCATTCCTCTCTTCAGGCGGGCTCCTGACTTCAACCAATACATCGCCATTCCTTTCTTTAGGTTGGCAAGATTTCAACAACTTTTAAAAATGCCTTTCCTCTCTTCAGGCGGGCTCCTGACTTCAAACAATACATCGCCATTCCTTTCTTTAGGTTGGCAAGATTTCAACAACTTTTAAAAATGCCTTTCCTCTCTTCAGGCGGGTTCCTGACAACAACTTTGAAAATAATCGCCATTCCTCTCTTCATAGATAACCTGAGGCAGAAAGTGAATGATTATAGTTTTGATTTGAACAAAGCAGAAAGTGAACTAGCCAAGGCTCGAAAGCAATTGGCTAAAAACGCAGATGAACGAGCACGCCTGATTAAGTAGTTGAAAGAAAGGTACGACAATGAGGTCGAGGGATTAAAGAAAAGGGTTATCGCCACGGAAAACAAAATGATCAAACAGGCTAAATACTTCAAGGTTGAAAGAGAACATTGTTATACAGCATTGGTACAATTAGAAATAGATTTGCAACAACTTTAGGAGCAGAATCACGTGGCCGAGCAAACTTTGGAAGCCAGGGCCCATCATATCGGGCGTTTGTTACAAGAAAAGGGTGTCATAAGAGAGAGAATTAGAAACGTCGATGATTACATTGTTGTGAAGTGCCAAGTCTGTGAGGATATGACTCACACCACCTTCTTCGCAGTAGTGATGACATTTGTTAAACAGATAATGAGCGATTTGGACCGACTTCAAAGGGATCTTGTATATAGGCCCGCGGCGAGACCGAATGATGTCCCGCGGGCACCAGGAGCATTGATGTATTCATGATTTTTCATTTAAGTTTGTATTTCCTTTTCCGTTAGAGTTTGTCAGTTGTGTTGAGTTTGTATTTTCTTTCTGTTGGAGTCTGTCAATTGTTTTCAAATTTGTATTTTCTTTTGATTGGAGTATGATAGTTTATTTTTGGAGTCTGTATGTCGTCCTTTCATCAGCGTCTGTTAGTTTCTCTTGATGTCTATTAGTTTTGAGTCTTTGTAATCAAAGCATTTGCTTTTATGAAAATTGAAAATCCCTAAAAATTGTTTCATTATTTACTTTCACACTTATCACCCATAACTACACCCGGTCTGATTCATGTGGGGTCATTATACGTAGGCAGTCTCCATAAGATTTGACCATAACCAAAAAAAAAAAGAAAAGAAGAAGAAAAATGAAAAAGAGAGAGGAAAAACAAGAGAGAAAAGAGAGAAAAATAAGAAAACTAAGAGAAAGAAGCAATGGCAAAACCAGAGGGAAATATGAGGATGAAAACAAAGAAAAGCAAAGTCCAAAATGAAAAAGACAAAAAGGAATGGAAAAGCCGGGATGACGCAAGCAGCCGATCAAATGCATAATAGAAACTGTTAACTGCTTAGGTGCATTCATTCCCCAAATGTGCGGTTACCAATTTGTTAAAACCCTAATCACTAACAAAGTTGTTGTAATATATTGAGTTCAGGCAGGTGGTTAGCTGATTGTCATTCTGGAAACTCACTCATACAACACCCAATCAAAAGACAGGCTAAATATGGCCTACCAAGAATTGGAGGCAAGTATTGTTGACTAGTCAAAAGAGGTGGAAGAATTGGATGTTAATGCGATGAAGGAAGAGATGTATAAGTTAAAGCAGCAAATGGATGAAATGTACCAAGCTTGGGCAAAGGGGCATCCGCCACCGGTTTATCCCGCCAACCCTGCATATATCCCACATCGGCCCAACCTCAGGAGCCTCCCACTGTGAACTCATTTCCAGCCTTTCCCCTCTACCAACAATGCTATGGCGCCACTTCCCATACTTCTCAAGCTTCACCACCCAAACAAGTCCCATACCCTTCTCCACCAATTACTCATGTTTTTGTGGCACCTCCACCCGCTGCATTACACCGATCTTCCAGTGAACCTCTATTCCAGACTCACGACAACCAGTATTATCCCTCTGAACCCACCTTCAAAGTCCCGGAACCATGTTCTTACATCCCTCATCTTGATCTCATAGCAGAGACCGAGAAGCCACCAAAAATCCCGAACATGAGGAGATGATCAGAAAGGTCATTCAGAGATATGAGGGGATTGGGGGGTCAAATAAGTGTGGCCTATAAATATTTATGTTTGTTCCCAGATGTTCAGTTACCAGAAGGGTTCAAAATGCCCAAGTTTGATTTGTACGACGGGTATGGTGACCCAGTAGCACACTTAAGAGGATTTTGTAGCAAAATGAGAGGAGCGGGCGGAAGAGATGAATTGCTGATGGCATATTTCAGCTAAAGTTTGAGTGGATCAGCATTAGAATGGTATACCAGACAAGATCACATCAGGTGGTACACATGGGACGATTTGGCCCGAGCCTTCGCCTGCCATTTTCAGTACAATCTTGAAATTATCCCAGACCGTCTATCATTAACAAAGATTAAGAAGAAGCCCGGTGAGTGTTTCAGAGAGTATGGATTCTGGTGGAGAGAGCAAGCAGCAACGGTCAACCCTCCGATAAAAGAAAGTGAGATGGTTGATTATTTCTTGCAGGCTTTGGAACCCACTTATTTTGGTCATTTGGTATCAGCAGTGGGCAAGTCCTTTAATGAGGTTGTAAAAATGGGAGGCATGGTTGAGGAGGGACTCAAGTCCAACAAGATCATGAGTTATTCAGCAATCAAAGCGACCACCCAGGCTATTCAAAACGGTACTGGAGGTGTACTCGGGAAGAAGAAGAAAGAGGATGTTGCGACAATTGAGTCGGGAGCTTGGGTTGGATTCAGGAACTCTTCATGTTACTACAACCCGCCTCGACCCTATCCCCAAACTTACCCCCACACTCCATATAGCCCACCACAACACTACTACCCACCGCTAGATCCCCATTTTTCCGTCCATCACGCACAAACCTATACCCAACCTCCCGTTCACGCACAATGGCATGCGCCAGCTCCACAAAATCTATACCCAGCTCCACAAAATACCTATCCACCCCCAAGAGCCTACAGAAATCCCCTGGGAACAGGTTTTCGGCCCAATCAAGCCTTTAAGGATGAGAGGTTGCAGAAATATAAGACTTTCACTACATTGGGAGAATCATATACTAGTCTATTCCACAGATTGAGACAGTTAGATATGTTGAATCCGATCGAGGCTAAACTGCCAAATCACCCTCCCAGAAATCTTGACCGCTCGGTGAGTTGTGAGTATTGTTGAGGGACCCCGGGTCATGACACAGATAAATGCTGGAAATTGAAAACAACTATTCAGGATCTCATTGATACTAATCGGATTGAGGTCCAAGCCCCGGAGGCACCCAATATCAACCAGAACTCGTTGCCGACCCATCATGAGACAAATATGATTGAGATAGTGCATAAGGGAGGGGAGCCTAAGAAGCCTTCACAAACCGTCATAATGATTTGGGCTAGTGAAGCCAAGCCGTTTGAAAAGTCAACAAGTGAGAAGTCTGTGATCAAGTTGAACGGGTCAAATAATGAACCATCTGTAAAGGTCAAGAAGGGGTCCTCAAGTGACGTTGTAGGAAAACATGAAAGAGCAAAAATGGTTGTTCCAGGAGTGACGAACAAGCCTGTGGTAATTGTGAAGGGCGCCTGTACAGATCCTGTCATTATGAAACCGGTAACTCAATTACCGATAGTCAACAGCAAGGCAGTCCCATGGAATTACGAACGAGTGACAGTGACTTACAAGGTGAAAGAGGTTAAAGAAAAAGTGTGTGAGACCCATGGTTTGACTCGATCGGGGAGATGCTTTTCCCCCGAAGAGTTGAGAAAAGCTAAGATCTCCAAAGATAACCCAGTGTTGGTGAAGAAAGCTGTGACCGAGGAAGAAGCACAGGAATTCCTGAGAAAGATGAAAGTGCAGGACTATTCCATTGTGGAGCAGTTAAGGAAGACACCGCCTCAGATCTCGCTATTGTCATTATTGATCCATTCAGACGAGCACCGTCGGGCTTTGATGAAGATCTTGAACGAAGCCCACGTTCCTGACAAAATCTCAGTAAACCACTTGAAAAAGATAGCTAACAAGATATTTGAGGTAAACAGAGTCACTTTTTCTGATGATGAGTTGCCCGTGAAGAGTACTGAGCACAATAGAGCCCTCTATCTGACGGTGAAATGTGAAGATTCCGTGGTTACTCGGGTACTGGTTGACAATGGTTCTAGTGCAAATATTTGCCCTCTTTACACTCTGAACAAGTTGAAGGTGGATGATGAAAGAATTCACAAGAATAGTATCTGCGTTCGGGGATTCGATGGTGGAGGGGAAGATTCAGTTGGGGACATAGTGCTTGAGCTTACAATAGGGCCAGTTGAATTTACTATGGAATTCCAGGTGCTCGATGTGGCTGTTTCTTATAATCTGTTGTTAGGTCGACCCTGGATTCATGCTGCCAAAGCAGCCCCGTCCACTCTGCATCAAATGGTTAAGTTTGAATGGGATAGACAGGAAATTGTTGTGCATAGCGAGGATAATTTATGTGTTCTCAGTGATGCCATTGTTCCATTCATAGGGTTTGAAGACGACAAGGGGCCATGGGTTTATCAGGTTTTTGACATGGTATCGGTAGAGAAAATTCCTGAAGGGAAGTGCGTGCCGACTCCAAGGGTAGCTGCTGCATCAGTCATGGTAGCTGTTGAAATGTTGAAAAATGGTTTTGTACCAGGCAAGGGTTTGGGTGCATCTCTGCAAGGTATCATACAACCGATTTCTCTTTCTAAAAACTTGGATATATTTGGTCTGGGGTTCAAGCCCACAGTCGCAGACGTGAGAAGAGCCAAAAAAATGAAACAGAGAGCATGGGCCCTTCCAAAGCCAGTCCCGCGTCTTTCCAGATCATTTGTTAGGCCTGGTACCAGAAAGCGCCCAGTGACGACGGTTCCTAGTTCGGTGGTTGATATGGATGGATATTTGATGGAAAAGTTCGAGAGGATATTCGATGAAGTAAACACGGTGGAAGCTGGAGAGGGTTCTAGTAAGGCGGATGTGCAATTTGTTGGGCCCAGTGCAAAGATTAACAATTGGGAAGCTACTCCTCTCCTCGCGAGGAAGGAGTTTTGGTAGTTTGCTTTGATTTTCTTTCAGTTTATCTGGATTATTCCAGGGTTGTAATTCAGATTCTATGTTTCGTCCGTTTGGATGTATAAACTTTGTTATCTCTAATTTCAATAAAATGCAATTTCCTTTCTTCTCCATTCCTGATAGTTTTATTTTTGTTTTTCTTTTCTTCCTTGTATAGTTCTTTTTATGCTGGCTTCAACGATATGACATGCATGCGGAATCTCCGGCCCAGTCTTAAAATCCAATCTAATTCTGAAATAGTAATTCAAGAAATAAAGTGTGATGTTGAATCGGAATATGACGAGGATGGAGCCTTTGAAGAGATTAGTAAAGAATTAAGCCATTTTGAAGAAAAACCCAAGCCTAACCTGAGTGATACAGAAACAATCAATTTAGGGAACCAAGATAATGTTCGGGAACTAAAATAAGTGCCCATCTTGAACCACAACTCAGAGAGGAGATAATTAAAATATTGTTTGAATATAAAGATGTTTTTTCATGGTCCTACGACGACATGCCAGGTCTAAGCACTGGCTTGGTGGTTCACAAATTGCCACTGATCCGGCATGCCCCCTGTCAAGCAGAAGCTGAGGAAATTTAAAACTGATATGAGTGTGAAAATTAAGGAAGAGGTCACCAAACAGTTTGAGGCCAAAGTCATTCGGGTCACCCGGTATCCCACCTAGTTAGCCAATATTGTGCATGTGCCGAAGAAGGATGGTAAGACCAGGGTGTGTGTTGATTATCGAGATCTCAACAAGGCAAGTCCCAAGGATAACTTCCCATTTCCGAACATCCATATATTGATAGACAATTGTGACAAACATGAAATTGGTTCTTTTGTGGATTGTTATGTGGGTTACCACCATATCTTAATGGATGAGGAGGACGCAGAAAAGACAGCATTCATCACGCCATGGGGAACGTACTGCTATCGGGTCATGCCATTTGGTTTAAAAAATACTGGGGCAACCTACATGAGGGCAATGGCGACAATATTCCACGACATGATACACATGGAGATCAAAGTTTATGTGGATGATATGATTGTAAAGTTTAGAAAGCAGTCTGATCATGTCAGAGATCTGAGAAAGTTCTTCCAAAGGCTTCGCAGGTACAATCTCAAGCTCAACCTTGCAAAATGCGCATTCGGTGTCCCGTCTGGAAAATTGTTGGGATTCATAGTCAGTCGTCGAGGTATTGAATTAGACCCGTCAAAGATCAAAGCTATCCAGGAGTTGCCACCCCCAAAGAACAAGACTAAGGGGATGAGTCTATTGGGGAGATTGAATTACATCAGCAGGTTTATTGCTCAGCTCACGACAACTTGTGAGCCCATCTTCAAACTGTTAAAGAAAGATGTTGCGGTTAAGTGGACAGATGAATGTCAGGAAGCATTTGATAGGATAAAGGGGTACTTGTCAAACCCACATGTGTTGGTCCCGCCAGAACTACAGAGACCTTTGATTCTGTATTTGACAGTCTTGGACAATTCATTTGGATGTGTGTTGGGACAGCATGACATCACCGGCAGGAAGGAGCAGGCCATATATTATCTCAGTAAGAAATTCACATCTTACTAGGTTAAGTACACTCATCTTGAGAGGACGTGTTGCGCCCTAACTTGGGTAGCCCAGAAGCTGAAACATTATTTGTCATCTTATACTACTTACCTTATCTCTCGCTTGGATCCGTTGAAGTATATCTTCCAGAAACCTATGCCCACGGGAAGACTCGCAAAGTGGCAGATTTTGCTTACAGAATTTGACATTGTCTATGTGACTCGGACTGCGATGAAAGCACAAGTATTGGCCGACCATTTGGCTGAGAATCATATGGATGAAGAATACGAACCTTTGAAGACTTATTTCCCTAAGAAGAGGTAATGCACATTGATGAGTTGGAACAGGTTGAAAGGCCAGGATGGAAACTTTTCTTTGATGGGGCTGCTAATATGAAAGGCATTGGGATAGGAGCAGTACTTGTTTCTGAAACAGGGAATCATTACCCTGTTATGGCTCAGCTTCGGTTCTACTGTACTAACAACATAGTTGAGTACGAGGCATGCATTTTGGGTTTGAGGACGGCTGCATATATGGGTGTCCAGGAAGTCTTGGTCTTGGGTGACTCGGACCTTTTGGTGCACCAGATTCAGGGAGAGTGGGAAACATGGGATTTAAAACTCATACCGTATCGACAATGTTTACATGATCTTTGTCAGCGATCAAATCAATAGAGTTCAGGCATATTCCGAGGATTCATAATGAGGTCGCTGATGTTTTGGCTACTCTGGCGTCAATATTACATCACCCAGATAAGGCTTATGTGGACCCTTTGCATATTCAAGTCCACGATCAGCATGCTTATTATAATATAGTGGAAGAAAAGCTCGATGGGGAGCCTTGGTTTCACGATATCAAGGAGTACATCAGGATGGGAGTGTATCCCGTACAAGCCAC
Source organism: Nicotiana tabacum (assembly GCF_000715075.1). Lineage (NCBI taxonomy): Eukaryota > Viridiplantae > Streptophyta > Magnoliopsida > Solanales > Solanaceae > Nicotiana > Nicotiana tabacum. Next base: position 6,871,505 of record NC_134099.1, on the reverse strand, counting down.
ATGTGATCAAAAGAGAACAATTCGACGGTTGGCAAGTGGATTTTTCTTCAGTGGAGGAGTGTTGTACAAAAGAAGTATCCCTTCCTTTGATCTCAAAACCTCTATTCCAAGGAAATAATGAAGTTCTCCTAAGTCCTTCACCTTGAAAGAGCTGTGTAGAGTCTGTTTAGCCTCCTCTATCAACTTTGCATTGCTGCCAGTTATAAGCAAATCATCCACATATACTAGGATTATAACAATGTCAGAACCTGTCTTCTTGGTGAATAGAGAGTGATCATGAGCACTTTGAGAGTAACCAGCTTCCAGTAAAGCATCAATAAGTTTAATGTTCTATTGCCTTGAGGCCTGTTTGAGTCCATATAGAGATTTCAATAGTTTGCACACCTTGTTCTCCCGTTGTTTCTGGAAACCCTGTGGCATATCCATATAGACTTCCACATAGAGGTCTCCTTGTAAAAAGGGATTGTTCACATCCATTTTGAACAAGGTCCAACCTCTTGATGCTGCAATGCTGATCACTGTCCTTACAGTTACCATTTTTGCCACATGGGAGAAAGTTTCATGACAATCCAAACCTTCTTGTTGAGTATAACCCTTTGCCACTAATCTAGATTTGTATCTCTCTATTTCCCCATTTGCCTTGTGTTTGATCTTGAACACACATTTAGATTCTATTGCTCGCTTACTTATTGGCAAGTCAACTATCTCTCAAGTATCATTGTCCTCAAGAGCCTTAATTTCTTGGGACATTGTTTCTATCCAGTTCTTGTTCCTGCATGCCTCCCTAAAGGATTTAGGCTCATCTTCAGCTGCAAACACTCCTAAATAAGCCTGGTAGTTGTTAGATAAATGAGTGTAGGATACAGAGTTGGAGATACATTGTGGCTTGGACTGTGGCTTGCATGTGGTAATATAATCCTTTAGACAAATAGATAGTCTTGAAACTCTGTTGGATTTCCTAGTATGAAAATCAACATCAGATAGTTGGCTTGTGTCTGCTTGATCCTCAACATCATCAATCTCTTCTACTAGACTCATGGCTGGTTCAAAATTATCTACTGTTGCTTGTTCTCTTGTTGCCTGTTCAGGATCAGTTGTTGCTGGATCTATTGTAGTCACTCCCTCAGCAGGAAGTTGTTCTTCAGTAGTTGAATGAAGAGCAGGTTGGGCAGGCATGGGGTCAGTTGGAACAGTTGATGGTGCAATTTTTGGAAAGAGGTCTTTTTCTTCAATTGGCATTTCTTCCTTGAAAGGAAATATATTCTCTCTGAATGTAACATCTCTGCTGACAAATATTCTTTTACTATCTAGATCATACAATCTGTAGCCCTTTTGTGTTTCTGAATAGCCAGTGAGAATGGACTTCTTTGCTCTGGGTGCAAATTTATCTCCTCCAGGTAAATTGCTTGCAAAACAAAGACATCCAAATACTCTTAGATGGTCTATCTTTGCTGGTTTCCCATGTAATACTTCATATGGACATTCTCATATGGGCAACTTGTTTATCAGATAAACAACTGTTCTTACACAATCTCCCCAAAACCTTATTGGTACTGAGCTTTGGAACTTCAGTACCCTTGCCATTTCCAATATATGCATATGCTTCCTCTAAACTGTGCCATTCTGTTGAGGGGTATATAGTCAACTACTCTGATGTATTATTCCCAAGGTAGCCAATAATTCATTACATTGTGAATTAAAAAATTCAGTGCCATTATCTGACCTCAACACCTTGACAATCATACCAAATTGATTTTGAATCATTGCAACAAAGTTTTTTATTACAACTAGTACTTCAACCTTTGACTGAATCAAATACACCCAAGTGTACCTACTATAGTCATCAACAATGGTAACAAAGTAATGTTTTCATCATAAGTAGGTACTCTGTGTGGTCCCCAAACATCTACGTGAACAAGTTGAAAAAAATTCCAGTAGAACTAGTACTACTAATAGGAAATTTTTGCCTACATTGTTTAGCTATTTGACATTCTTGACAGTCCTCTTGTACCTGCACATCCACTTTATTTTGTAATTCTGGAATATGTTGTATTGCCTTCATTGAAGCATATGTCCTAGCCTTAAATGCCAAAGTTCAGTTTCTTTTCCCTTTCTCAGAAATACTCCTGCAGCTGCCACTGTAATGTTTTCCTTAAGCGGGTACAAACCATTGTTCTCTCTATCAATCCCCATCACCCTGCCAGTGTAGAGATCCTGTAATATACAGAAATTAGGGAAGAATATGGCTGAGCAACGGAGATCCTTTGTAAGTTTAGATACTGATAATAGGTTAAATTTAAAGTCGGGAACATATAGGATATGTTTTATTGTCTTATTGCCTAATATGGAAGCCTTTCCTGTGTGAGTTATTTGAGATTTGTTTCCAGTAGGAAGTTGCACCTCATGTTTCCTTTGGTCATATGCTCTTCTAACATTGTTAAGGATATCCTTACAATGTGTGACATGATATGTTGCCCCTGTATCTATTACCCAATCGCTGTAACGACCCGAGCCCACACTGTACATATATTGTCCGCTTTGGGTCCCACCCGCACAGTTTTGTTTTTCCCCAGTCCCACTAGGGAAAAGGCCTATGCACATGTAAGTCCAAGTCTTACTAATATAGCCCAGGACTCCCCTCTCTTTTCCGATGTGGGATTCCTGCGAGCTACAGTCCCACTGCACTCACCCCACCAACAGGAAACAACGTACTCATTGTGGGTACCCTCCCATCGTACTAGGTAATAGTCGGCTTTGATACCAACTATAATGACCCAAGCCCACACTGTGCATATATTGTCCTCTTTGGGTCCCACCCGTACGGTTTTGTTCTCCCCCAGTCCCACTAGGGAAAAGGCCTATGCACATGTAAGTCCAAGTCTTACTAATATAGCCCAGGACTCCCCCTCTCTTTTCCGATGTGGGATTCCTGCGAGCTAAGTCCCACTGCATTACTTGTCACGACCCTAAAACTGACCCGGTCGTGATGGCGCCTATCGTGAAACTAGGTCAGCCGACACAACTCCCGAATTAACCATTAATCAATAAGAATCATTTTTAAGCCTTTAATTAATCAAATGTCTCATAATGTAAGTCTAAATGAACAGTGCAGAATATATATACAAGCCCAACATCGGAGTGTCACAAGTCACGAGCATCTACTAAGGTCTGAATACAACGAAGAGTCTAAAAATGTACTAAATACAATCTAAGGAAGACAAGAGAGAGAAAAGCAGTGTTGCGAACGTCGGGCAGCTACCTGGCTAACTCTGATGACTCTGCCACTGAGCAATCAACACCCACTACCAGGTTCAGAAACACCTAAATCGGCACACAAGGTGCAGGGAGTAATGTGAGTACGCCAACTCAGTAAGTAATAAAAGTAAATGAAAGCTGAGAAGTAAGAAAACACGTAAAACACAACATAATGCTACAGCAAATGCAGTACATTTCCAAAACAGTACAGAATCATTTTCTGTGTAAATCAAGCTCAGTTTCAGTAAAAAACTCTTTTAAAACAACTTTCAATAGTTTCAAACGAGTGATAAAAACAGTAAGTACAAAATGATAGAAAATGCAAACAACCCCTCGGGCAAAACATGTATCATAAATCGCCCCTCGGGCATAATATCAATAGGACGAGCCCCTCGGGCTACCTCACAATCACTCGTAATCAGCCCCTGCGACATAATATGAATCAAGAACCACCCCTCGGGCAACAATATGAATCAACAATAGCCCCTCGGGCAACAATATAAATCGACAACAGCCCCTCGGGCTATATCACATCGCTCACACTGGGTACCCGCGTTCACTGGGGGTGTATATACTCCAGGAGGGGCCCCTTACGGCCCAAGCGCAATAACAAGCCATCTTGTGGCGTAATCAATATATCCCTTACTCAGGGTACCCGTGATCACTATGGGTGTACACGCTCTGGGAGGGGCCCCTTACGGCCCAAGTGCAATGTCAAGCCATTTCGTGGCATAATCAAACAGGCTCTCGGCATCATATCAAGCCACTTCGTGGCGTAACAAATCAGGCCCTCGGCCTCATAATCATAAATCAGTATCACACTACTGCGGCGCTCAGCCCGATCCCATGATATCCTCACAACACAGGCCCTTGACCTCACTCAGTCAGAAGTATCTCTTGTCACTCGGGCAACAGTAAAACATGATGCTCATCCCAAAATATCATTTAAAATATCAAAATGGAGTGAATATGGCTGAGTTATGAAAACAGTAGAATACAACATGATTGAGTACAAATATGAAGTAAAAATAGTGAGGAATAGTAGTAAAAATCCCCCAAGGATCCAAAACAGTTGGCACGAAGTCCAAATATGGCATTCAACCCAAAACATGATGACAACAAATAGTTTTCAATCAAATACGCGGTAAAATAGTCATTCAGGGTGGAGTAAGTCACAATCCCCAATGATGCATGACCCCACGCTCGTTATCTAGCGTGTGCGTCACCTCAAAATAGAACAACGATGTGAAATCCGGGGTTTCATACCCTCAGGACAAACATTTACAATCATTACTTACCTCAATCCGGTCCAAACTCTAGCCCACGATGCCCTTGCCTCTCGACTCGGCCTCTGAACGCTCCAAATCTAGCCAAAAGCAGATTCATACCATCAAAATATGCTAAGGGAACAAGGCCCACTCGAATATATCCAATTTATAACAAAAATCCCGAAATTTGGCCAAATCCAACCCCCGGGCCATGTCTCGGAATCCGATAAAAATTATATCAATAGCATCCTTATCCTCTCACGAGTCCATGCATATCAAGAACATCAAAATCGGGCCTCAAATGGCCCCTCAAATCCCCAATTTACACTTCCAAGCCCTAATTCCCCAACTTTAGGCTTTAAATCTCACTAATTTCATGTTTAAACAAGGAAGAATCAACATAGGATTGAGTTTTAGGTTCAATAATCTTACCTCAAAGAAGTTCTCTTGAAAAATCTGTTGAAAATCGCTTTTTCCGAGCTCTAAAATCGTCAAGAATGAATAAAAATGGCTAACTCCCGAATATAAACTTTTTTCTAGGAAAGTCGCATCATGCGATTTGCTCATTATTTCCAGCCAAAACAAAAGGCAGTACCAGTCTTCACTAAATCTGCCATAACTTTCTCTACAAATGTCAAAATGATGAATGGTTTAACTTTTTGGAAACTAGAATACAAGGTATACAATTTTTTGAAAATGTTTTGATTCCTTATGAATTTCGAGATATACGCTTCCAAAGTAGCTTCTTCGCATCAGAAATTTCTGAAAAAAAATTCAAAACAGCTTTACTAGCCTTTATTCAATCGATCATAACTTTCTGTACAAATATCCAAATGATTAATGGTTTAGCTTTCTGGAAACTAGGATGCAAGGGCTACAACTTTGATGTTTTGTAAATTTGCAGATTCCTTACATATTTCGATATATAAGCTCCCAAAATAGGCTCCATCATTGCACAGTTGTTGTCCAAGGACAGCTTCTGCAGCAGAAAATTCCAACAACCTTTTTTTTGTACGAATCCATTCCGTTAACCTTCCGAAATCCACCCGAGGCCCTCGGTACCTTAACCAGTTATATCAACATCTCCCAAAATACAATACAAACTTAATCGAGGCCTCAAACCACGTCAAACAACGCCGAAATTACGAATCGCGCATCGAATAGAATTATGAGTTTTCAAATCTTCTAACTTCTACATTTTGCGCCGAAACATATCAAATTAATCTGGAATGACTTCACATTTTATACACAAGTCATAAATGACATAACAAAGCTATAAAAATTTTCAGAACAGAATTCCGACCCCAATATCAAAAAGTCAATCCCCGGGTCAACTTCCAACTTAAATTTCTTATTTTCGCCATTTTAAGCCTAATTTAGCTACAGACCTCGAAATAAATATCTGGACGTGCTCCCAAGTCCAAAATCACCTAGCGGAGCTAACCAAATCATAAAAATCGAAATCCGAGATTGAATACTAAAAAGTCAAAACTTGATCAAACTTTTCAAATTTAAAGCTTCAAGATGGGAATTGTTTTTCCAAATCTATTCTGATTATATTAAAAAACAAAACCGACGATTTACATAAGACATAATACATCATACGGGGCTAGTCATGCCCGTGAACTGGCGAGCAAAGTGCGAATGCTCAAAACGACTGTTTGGGTCGTTACACGCACATACCTGCATCAGATAATAGAGAGACTATACCTGCAAAATTATCAGAACTTTTTGCAGTTGTTGGCTTTGACAGTAATCTCACCAATTGTTGATACTGTTCTTCAGTGGAGAACTACCCTGCTCCTTGTATCTGCACATTCATTTGTTTCCCTTCCTCACTATTTGCATTCATATTCACATTGTTAGCATACACCTTTTAACCTGTAGGTTGATTCTTCCTTTTACTCTTAAAATCAGCTGGATATCCAATTATTTTAAAGAAATTCTCCTTAAGATGTCCTTTATACCCACAATGTAAATCATTCTAGGTTTTCTTGCTCTAAAGTCATGTCCTCTCCCTGCTAGCATAGTGAGTGGTTCTCTATGAGTATCGACAACACCTAAAGACCTCTGACTTTCCTCTTGAGTCACTATGGCATAGACTTTATTAACAGTCACAACATGCCTCTTAGCTAACACATTACTCCTCATGTTGCTATAACTTTCGTTTAGTCTCATAAGAAACTATAACAAATGTTGAGATCTTAGGTGTTCTACTGAAGGTCGAGCTTCTTCACAATCACATGAAGATAGTGGTACTAACACATCCAATTCATCCCACAAGTCCTTCATTTTTGAAAAATAGCTAGTGACAGAGTCAGTACCTTGTCTTAGGGTTGCGATAGCTGTCCAGGGGTGATAGATCCTCGTCAAATTTAATCGATCAAATCTCTCCTGGAAATCATTCCACACTTTTCTTGCATTGGAGGCATAAACAATGCTCAGCATCAATTCGCTTGACACAGTGCTCCCAATCCATGACAACACGATTACATTACATTTTTCCTATTGTTCAGCCAACTCTCCTTTGTATCTACTCTTTACACAAGTTCCGTCCACAAATCCTAGCTTGCTTTTCCCTAGGAGCGCCAATTTCATTGCTCTACTCCACAGAGCATAGTTATCTGGTCCTGTGAGTTTGAGCGGTATTAGGACAAGTCCTGGAGCATATGAGGGTTGTAGAAATAACAGATGATTGTGATCTAAAGATGCGACTTCATTTTCCGCCATTGCTATTTAAAATCAGCTTCGTCGGAGCTTCGATCTATTGTATTTTGCTTGAATCTCGACAGAATCATGATCGTAACTCTGATACCATGATAAAACTAATTGAATCTACACATTAATGTATCATGCAAGTGAATCTGAGAGTAAATCTAGAGAGAAAATGAGATAAAGAAGAAGCACTGTTATATTGATCTGAGAAGAAGAAGAAGAAATACACATGTGTGCTATTATATAAAGACTCACCTTTAACCGCCTATAACAACTTTTCCTCATTAGGACAAAGCTTTCTAACCCTTTACACTTAGGTCCCCTAGCTTATCCTATGTACAGTTGGTATGTATCTCAATATGGAGGAAACGGAGATAGGAGGTGGCTGATATGGTGGTATAGCATACCGTGAGTGGTTTTTGAATGGAAGAAGAAGGTACAAGCTTAGGGAAAAGGGTGGAGAGAGAAAAAAAGGAAAACATTAATCAAAGAAAAGTTTTTTTTTAAAAAAAAGGACCTGGTTAACTTTTTATCTCCTTTTTTCCTTTCCACGCGAGTTTGGGAGAATGAAAACACTTTCCTTGTCATAGGATCTTTGAAGGAAGTATTAAACTCACTTGAAATGAAAATAAAGGGGTAAAAGAACGCCCGTTTAGTTTAAGTGTTCAAATATATTTTCTGGACAAGTTTAAGGAGGATTTTATGTATTTTGCCTAAAAGATATTTAGATACATGGGCGGATCTATATGGGAGGGGTGGGTCCTCCCTAGAATATACATAGTACTTGTATTTTTTTTTAATTTTTTTTAAATAAGCATGTATGAACCCATCCTCAAGTGGGCACTTTGGCTCAACGACCAAAGAGTGCACCTTTAGGCTTTAATCCCAATGTTAGGGGTTCAATTCCTACTTGGTCCCTTACTTTCTAATTAAACATGCTTCTCTTTCTTTATTGTTTTTTTTCTTGATTACTCGGCATTAAGTTATTCTTTAAAAATAAAGCTTTTACTAAAGTATTTCATGAAATGTGATGTTATGCTCCCATCTTTTTCTCTTGAAGATTATCACTGATAATAGTAGGTTGTAAGTATTCCTTGAAAAGGAGTACTTTAAAATTGAAAGGTTAATCTCTTAAAAAAAATTACATTTTGTCATGAAATGAAGTACCAAGAAAGGATAATAAAATTAATAAATCTTAAACTCCTATTATAATCAAAAACTAATAATGCAAATCACGTATCTACAGGGGAATAGAAGTACATAAAATGATCTATGTATCAGATGAATGAAGAATTTTTTAATAATTTTTAGCTTGCTATACATAATGTAAGATACTTAAAAGTGTAAGTAGTGATTTTATTATTGATGGTTTTCAAAGTATAAAAACTCGTCGGACATACATAATGCTAATAATATCAATTAAATCTAGCTCGTCAACTTATGTTATTGTAAAAAAAATTATATTGTCAAATAAATATAAAGATAGTGGTGCTCATGCTCGTAAAATTCTGAATGCGACTCTAACTAGACAATATTATTCAAATATGTAATGCAAAATCAACCTATATAATCTAGTACTACTGTACTAATAAGAAATTTTTGGAGAAAAATGATTCAAATTATTAGGGAATGCAAATTAACAAAATATATGTACTAGTACTTTTTAATGGTTCCGACGGAAGGCAATGAACTTAAATTTACTCCCAACAATATCTTTTCCTCTATTTTCAGTTTTATAGTTTTCATTTTTTTTTCCGTTTTTTTTTGTTGCTTTTCTTGGTCGAGCATCATTTTACTGTAAAGATCAGCTATTATAAATTTAATATAAAGTAGTTTATTGTACCTCCAAAATTTCAAACAATCCATTGTTGATCTTTTTCTTTTATCTTTCTTTTATTTAAACAAAATAAGAATAGTGTTATTTGACTATTTAAATGCTTCTCTAAAGCTTTTTTTTAGTTAAGAACCATTGTGTTTGTAATGAAGATTATATTTATAGGGGCAAAAAGCATCATGTTACATGTTGACCAAGTCGATATGAAGGAAGCTTTCGAAGACTACCATGTGTCAGTAAAAAGATACGATAACCTGATTTCAGAGGGACAACATTACGAGAAGATAACAGGTCATCAACAAGGTCGAAGTGACTCGATAGAAGACAATGACGAGGGCGAGCACTCATCTTCGAAAAGCAGTAATAGGTAGTTCTGGGATTACTATTCTCTAGAGACTATTTCTTCCAGTTATATTTTCTATGGTTTTGTGGCCTATGTATCTCAAACAACTCTATTTTCTCGAGTTTCATGCAAATATAATAAAAGCTAGCTTGACTTCACTCACTTCAGAGAGAGAAAAAAAGAATAAGAAAGGAGCGTAGCAGCCAGAAAGAGAAAGAAATCCCCTCTTCCGCTTAAGGCACCGAAGTCCCTGAGCTAATATCAATAGCAGTTGATTCAAGGGAAGTTCTTTCTATAGCGGTAAGAGCCTATTCTGTCTTGCTTTCTAATTCAATTCCGCTGCTAGAGTGAGCTAACTCCAAAAAATCCAGTCTTCTTTTCTCTTTTGAGTCAGGTTCTTAAGACAGAAAATCGGGTTTTCTGAATCTCTTTTCCGGCCTATGTTGTAAGTTAGTTAGCTAGAGATCGAAACTTGGCTACTGGCCAGTGATCCTGCAAGAGACTAGACTCGCTCTGAGTCCCTCCCTCTGATGCCCTGACTCTCAGTCTCAATCAAGTAAGAAAGGGAACCCTTTTATCTACGACAATGGGTATAGACCTCTTCCCTCCGCTTACCAAAATGGACCACTTAGAATAGACTGAATTGAAGCTTGTATGCATTCTGTAATCATTCCAAGTTTTCCAGGCTGCCCATTCTCTTTGTATGAAAAGTGGGAGTAGGAAATATCGTAGGTAAAGCCGTCCAGTACTACATCCGTAAGCCTTCAATGAATTGCATTTGTTTGTCGGGGAATCCCTATGTTCACTCCCATCAGGGGAATTTGCCTTGATTTCTATTCTATTACGTACAAGTAGGCCAGCCAATCCGTCTGGTAATTGTTTCTGTATTCAAGGTAGGCTATTTCTTCCTTCCTTATCTTCTTTGATTGTCGTTGCTCACGAGCCAGTTAAGATAGAATATCTTATATGAATAGGAGTCAGTGTTCAAGGCAGAATAAGCAGTCAAGGCAGGACAGAGTGAACCAATCGTCTCGTAGGTAGACGTATCGAACCGAAATAAGATCTTAGATTGACATCTTGATACACTGATTTACCATAATAATAAATAGAGTCAATGGTGAATCCTCCGTGGGAAGAGCCGCTTACTCTTATAAATAAAAAAGATACGTAGTTATAAAGGGGGATTTAACAGTTTTTATAAAAAACAACATATTGACATTCTTTAAAGATTTCCTCTTTATCTCATACATACAAAGTTCAGTTTTTTACATCTTAATTAATCTGCCTTTTCTTCCCCGATCCAAGAGAAATCGGAATATTAAAAAGGCTCATTAATTTCCATCACCGTCAAAGGACTTATCGGGGAATCTCACCTTTGTCGGATAACCTCTATTCATTTATTTACTTGAATATCATTTATCATTATTTATTGCTCTCTTTCATATTCCTGAGTCATTCATTACTCCATTATTGCTATTATTTATTGCTATCCAACGACACACATGAGGTATTTTTCATAAATACACTTAGTCTATCATTTGGATATTAGTATTAACTAAGATTAACTCTTTTTCACTACAAATCTTAATGTATAAACCTAGATAGGGGTGGGCATAGTTTGGGCAAACCTGAAATCCAAATCCAAATCCATTTTTCTGGATTTTTGGATTACGGGATTTTGGATTTGATTTTTAAAATTTTTGATTTTGGATTAGATAATGGTTTGGTACGCCGGGATTTTGGATATCCGAAAATTCGAACTTTTTTATACTTTATATTTAGTTATTATCCATATGTCAGATGTAATAAGTTCAACACCCTACCCATTAGATATTATCTCATATATTCAAGATTGATTATTAAGTTATTGTCATAATACTTTCTATTTGGATATGGTTTTACTATAGCTATTTCTTATTAGTCATCTTAATGTCTCCATTACATTTTCTTGATAATAATATTATTACTTTAATACTTTATTTGGATGATTTGCGATGAGAATGAGGAACTTTTCAGGCAATTTAATATGAGTAGTGCATTTGGATATTCATTTTTGTAAAAAAGAAGAAATATCTCAACTTATAAGCTCAAAATCAAAAATCCAACATATCCAAACAGATTAATCCGAAATTGAATCCAATCCGAGCTTATTTGGATTGGATTTGGATTGTCATTTCTTTAATTTGAAAATCGAAAATCCAAACCAAAATTTTCATATTCAACCCGAATGCTCACCCCTAAACCTAGATTTAAATTTTAGGTCATATAATATTTATTATGCTTATCACTTTGTTATATATTTTTGGTGTACTTTCTAAAATTCAAGTGATCTGGTCTCTTTTATTTCAGACCAAATGAAAGTTCCTTGACACTTCAATAAGGGGTAGTTTGTATTTGTTTCAATCCTAAGGGGTCAATGTCACCTTTCTAAATTCTAATGTCACTAATCATGTAAATTCCTCGAATCTGGTTTCTCTTTGGGATAATAACATTTTTAAACATTTCTGGCGCTTATCTTGACTAATAAGCAGTCAACTAGCTCCCATTAGCATATGCGCCAACTAACTCTATCTATCAAAACTCAAACACATGAGAAAGAAACACATAGTCGCTTTAATTTATGTTAATATATTTCTTTTTTAGTTCGTGCAAAAAAGAATGACCTCTTTTCATATTTGAAAATAATTTATCTTTATGCAATGATTTATTTATTTTATACCACAAGTTTAAAAGTCCTTTTTTTTCTGCTTAAACTCCGTATACAGACAAATAAATTCACATAAATTAAAACAGATGGAGTATTATTTTTGTGTCCGTTGTAATTAGAACTTGAAACTTTATGGTATTAACCCACTTTATTGACCACTAGGCCACATTTTTGAATGTGAAACAAGTAGCATTTTTGATACCCTAAATATTAATAAATTTTAATTTTGATCCTTGTGATATATAGCTCAACATATTTAATTTTTAATTAATAAAAATGTATATTTTTAGTCCTTTATATAGGAAACACATTGTATTGAAACTCTTTTTAAAATTACATTACAGTAAAATAATGAGGAAGAATATAAACTTAACATAATACATTGAAAATTAAAATGGTGTAATGCTGAAGATTTACAAGCAGAGGGATCAAAAGTGTATGTTTAATAAGTACAATAAGGACCAAACTAAAATCGGAAATAACTTGAGGGACTACAGAGAAATTTTTCCTTTTTATTTCACCTCTTCTTGTGCACCTGCGGTCTTTTTTGTCAGTCTTTAGTCGTCACTCGTACAAAAGAAACACGTTTTTAAATTTCAAAAATACCTGAAAAAATATAATTATAAAAAGGTGGGAAGCTACAAAGAAACCACTAGGAGTGTACTTTTTGGGACATTCCAAGATAAGCCAAAAGTAGAAAAAAAAAAACCAACAAAGGGTTTTTCATGCTCTTGATCACATCATTTTTCAATGGCTCGGTATGCAGATTCCCTTTTATTTTGACACCTTTTCGTATTTTTTATTTTAAATAACTATATGCTTGACTTATGGCTGCTAAAGTTTCAATTTTTATTTACATAGTCAGTTAACTGATATGATAAAGATTGGATTTTTACTAATGTATGTTGAATGTTGAAGTCATGCGATGACTCAAGTTGTGATTTTGGATAATGGGTCAAGTTGTATTTTCTGTGTTGAGTTTTTTTTTTTTTTTTTGGTGGGGGGAGGAAGTTATAGCTTCTAAAGATTCAATTTTTACATACATATAATTAGTAGACTGATATGAAAAAGACTGGATTTTTACTAATGTATGTTGATTCTTGAAGTATAAGGATGACTCAAGTAGTGATTTTTGGTAATGGGTGAAGTTGTATTTTGTGTATTAAGCTTTTCGTTGGGTGGGGGTGGGGGGAGGGGGTGAGGTGGGTGGGGTGGGGGGCTATGTTGGGTTTATTACAAAGACTATATTGTTGGACCTACTGCTAGGTATTTAAGTCAAGGAATGACTTAAAGTTGTGATTTTGATGAATAGGTAAAGTTGTATTTGTCTATTGAGTTTTTTATGAGCAGATACTTTGGCTTGATTCAATGATAGGTTGGAGTTCTTTTGCTTCAAAAAAACTTAAAATTGAGTAATTGGCCAATGAGTGGTGCTTTAAGAGTTGTAGTATGTTTTGATGGTTCCTTTCAGTGAATGGGTTTGAATGGGTTTCGTTGGTCGAGTGAGGTCTGGCTCTTTACTTGTTATTGGATTCTCAAAGTCAAGGAATGAAGTTTTGATTTTGATGAATAGGTAGAGTTGTATTTGCCTATTGAGTTCTCCTGAGCAGATACTTTGGCTTGATTTAGAGTCCTTTCGTTTAAAAATTCAAAACCGACCAATTAGTGATACTCGATGAGTGGTTCTAGTGGCTTTTTATCCTATGAATCAGTTTAAAGGGATTTACTTGGTTGAATGAGGTTAGCATCTTTATGTTGTGTTATTGGTTCTTAGTGGAATACCCAAAGAGGGCTGAGCATGTAAGAACCAATTATGTTCGCAGTTTTTTCAGTGATGGAGCTTAAGAAAGAATAGATTGAATCATTTGAGCCTGTTACTTAGATGCTTGTTACTCTTCTTTTTCCAGGTCTTGGGGGGTTTTAAGCAAAAAACATGTTTGATAGTATTGGCGGTGCTGTTTTCTCGATTTAGCTGTGAACTTTCTGCGTCCTACCCCCAATTGGAAATAATTGTTTTATGAGGTATTTGTACTTGTCTAAAGAACTTTTTGATGATGACAAATGTTGTTCCCAACTAATTTGGGATTGCCCCCCGGGCTTTGGTCTAGTTTAAGAGCGTAGCAAGTGATGTGTGGTTTAAACGCACATCACAAGTTTGAACCCCTAGTGTTTAAGTGGAAAAGGGTAGAGGGGAAAGCCCATTATCCATTTAGATTTGAGTGCATTATTGGTGCACTCAAGGGTGTGGTCTAGTGGTCAATGAAGTGGGTGAGAACCATGAGGTCTCAGGTTCAAATCCCAACGAAGGAAAAAAAGCATTAGGTAATTTCTTCTCATCTATCCCAGCCTCTCGGTGGATAGAGTTACCTGGTACCTGTTGTTGGTGTGAGGTGGCAGGTATCTCGCTGAATTAGTTGAGGTGCCCGCAAACTGGACCGGAGACCACGGTTATAAAAAAAAAAACGCTATTGGCACTTTGGCATTTCTTGGTTATAAAAAAAAGTTTATTTGGGATTGAGGCATAGGTGATTACTTAGTAATTGGATATAAATGTTATGGTACTTACTGGAAAAGCTTGGTTTGTCATGTTTCTGCTTTTTTTTAGTATTTGCTGGATGTTAAGTTTTGGTTTTCTTTCATGTAGTAATACTATGCGATGTTACGATTTTTTCGGGATGATTGAGCTAATGAAATAACCTACCAAAATTCTTCCATTTGGACAAATTTCTTATATTATGTATTGATCTCGGAGTCTCAAGTTCTGAATTTTAGATTTAAATCATCTTCACTTTGAAAACTAGACAATGTCAAAGATAGTCTTTTTGTTGTATGATTGTGACACCTGATTATGTGGAATTCTCAATGTGTTATTCATTTAAACTTCAATGTGCTTGTCTGTTCAAAAGAATCTAGTGGATTTCTTTCTTTGATTTCGAACTAAAGGGAAGAGTACTTGTTTGTAATCTACTTCTCTCTCTTGGGTCTTAATAATAAGTCATATTCTTCGCAAGGATATTTAGTATGCCGTAAACAAGGGAAACAAAACTAATGACCTTGTCCCATGCTTATTGTGGTAAACACGATGAATTCACCCTAAATAGTTGAATCAAATACAACAACAACAGCTTAGCTTCAAGGACTCAATTCCAAGCTAGAGGGATTGCACTTGTACAAATATTCACTATCCATTTCACTCCACTTGGTCTCGTTCATTTCGATATTTTGGGGTTTTACAACTCGAGAGATCCTCTGCATTTTCTACTAACATAAAAATCTCTTACAAGACAAAAAAGACGCAACATGACTACAGCTTAATTTCAACTAGTCAGTATCGTCTATAAGGATCTTTTTACTTCAATTTGTTCTAGTTTTCACCAAGTCTGGACAGATTCTGAGAGATCATAGATTTTTTTAAAGCCAACCGTCGAAAGAAATAGAAATTGGAGGGGTGTTATGTAAGGAGGAGATGAACTCCAGTTGATGAATGAGTAGTTATATAGCATGATCACTGGTGATATTAAGATGTGAGGACTGAGGAAGACCAATCTTGAAATGACTGACTAATGGATCAGATATCCAATGGATCACATATGAAATATACTGAAAACCAAGGTAGATGTAGATCTGGATTGTCTGCCATTACCAGTTCAAGTTTTGTTAACTGGAGTGCTGAAAGTGACAAGACAGGTAGCAGGGTCATATTTTTCTAAAATCTGTAGTATATTAAGTTGGTTAAACTTTAGAGTCCTTATTACTTTAATTTTTGTTTCTCCTTCTTGAAGATATACATCTTGCAGAATTCTACCGTTGCTACTTTTTTCACCTTTTTCAGTATTTCTAACTCTTTGCACAGAGGTGATGAGGTGTTCTTAATTACAATCTTGATTGCAAATGGATTTTGAATAGCTCGTTACATGCTATGATGATTAGCACAGTTGAAGCTTCATACATCGGATGACCAATGTTATCGTAAAAAAGAGTTTAAATATCTCTGCATCATAGTTGTCATGCTTAGGATAAATGTGAAAGGGAGATCTTTTATCTAATTCCATCGTATGTGCTATATATTTAGAAGTTATCCATCTTTATTGCTGTAGTTCCTTATTGAAACTAAGAAAGCGCTTCAAGATCATAGTTATGGTTATGCCTTGTAGGCCGTCATGGTTAGTTGACAGTAAGAGAATTGCAACAAAAATTAAGAGTGCGTCAGGTGATCCTGGAGCAGTGAATTGGAAGAGCAACCCCACAAAAGCTTGCCCTAAGTGCCAGTTTATCATCGACAATAATGACGTAAGATTCTTCTCACACGAATTTCACTTCTACCTGATAATCTATTTGTTGATTTTCTTGCTGTGCACTCTAATGAGAATTCTTATATTATGCTATGCGATAAGGAAAAAATAACCCCTTTTTTGAAAGATCTCTCTGCTCTCTTCCCCTCCCTCTCCCCCGATTTTTTCATTTTTTCCACAAAAGTGTTCGTGATTTGGTAAACTCGTATCTATTAAAAGGTTCTTCTTCCTTCTCTTCCTTTCTATCTTTTCTTGAGCCAAGGGTCTATCGGAAACAACCCTCCCCAGACCCCACATGTGAGATTATACTGGGTATGTTGTTGTTGTTGTTGTTGTATATCTATTAAAAGGCTTTACTCAATATCTCTTATTCATTTGGGTTTTTTTTTTGTCATTTTTTATTTTCTCTCATTAATAATATGCAGTAGAGTCAAATCTTTTTTCAAATTTTTGGAGATCTTATAGCATTTTGCAGATGATATTTTGACAAATTAAAAGTATGACTCCCTAATGAACGTGGAAAAATGAGACGACGAAAATTTATGAGAAGAGGACTGGTTTCCTAGTGCTGGTTTTTAGCTTTTATTTTCCTCTGTCTGATAAGGAGTTTGGGCCATGAAAGTGATGGTTTGTGGTTGCTTATAATTGGCTTCCTTGAAAAGTTTTCAAGAACCCCTTTCCCTCAATGAAAAGAAAAAACATAAAATAATTTGAATAGAAGAAAAGGAAACAAAGGGAATCGATAGCTACAGTACCTTTAACTGAAACGTTAAAATTGGCCTTTCCAGGTTAGCAATGACTGGCCAGGATTACCAAGAGGTGTAAAATTTGATCCAACTGATCAAGAGATTATTTGGCACTTACTTGGAAAAGTTGAAGTTGGCAGTCGAAGTTCCCATCCTTTTATTGATGAGTTCATTCCAACTGTTGATGAAGATGATGGAATCTGCTATACGCATCCTCAAAATTTACCAGGTATATAAAAAAGACATTGGATTCCTGTTCTTCCACTTTCTGTTTTTGATTTATTATGGATTTTTCGTTGATGCTGAATACATGTTTTATAGGTGTTAAGCAGGATGGAAGTGTCTCACACTTCTTTCACCGAGCAATTAAGGCTTATAATACAGGAACGCGTAAGCGTAGGAAAATACATGGTGATAATTTCGGCGATGTCCGTTGGCATAAGACCGGTCGGACAAAACCTGTTATCTTGGATGGAATTCAAAGAGGTTGTAAGAAGATTATGGTTCTTTACATAAGCCCAGTTAAGGGCGGGAAAGCCGAGAAGACAAATTGGGTGATGCACCAGTATCACCTAGGAACCGGGGAAGATGAAAGGGAGGGGGAATATGTTGTGTCTAAAGTATTTTATCAGCAGCAGCAGCAGGTCAAGCAAGGTGACAAAATTGAACAAGAATTGCCCGAAGACGCTGACTATCTGGTTGCTAAGGTTGATCCACATACCCCCAAGTCTGTGACTCCCGAACCCCCTCGCGGT
Source organism: Nicotiana tabacum (assembly GCF_000715075.1). Taxonomy (NCBI): domain Eukaryota; kingdom Viridiplantae; phylum Streptophyta; class Magnoliopsida; order Solanales; family Solanaceae; genus Nicotiana; species Nicotiana tabacum. The sequence continues at coordinate 6,853,590 of NC_134099.1, read as the reverse complement.
GAGAGGATATCTTCTAGTATGGATGCAAGACAGCAAATTGCCGCTTCTAGCATCAGTCCCACTACCCAGGTATTACCATGTGTAACGTTTTTGTTGTTGCCGGTCAATGTTAATGTTACGTTAGAGTAAACCAATAGTAAGCTTCTCCATTCTGTACTAACCAAGAAATTGATAAAGAACTAGAGAAGATAGCACTTTCTAAAAGTTTAGTCTTGCACTAAAAGCAATGGAAGCATATTTTAGACGGGAAAAATGAAAATATACTTAGACTGAAGTACAGGGGTTTATCTTAATTAGTTAGTTGGTGCAACTTTGAGGATGTACATGACGCAGACACGATTCTAGAATTTCTCAGAGCTGAGATTTTGTCTTTTGTACTGTACATTTCCAGTGGTTTTGGCTTTTTTATCATGCAGTTAGAGCAGCTCGTTTGTTCTGTTTACATCAGTAAACACTTATCTACTTATCAAAAAAGAAGTGCACTCCGGAGGGAATTGATTCAATATTGTTGATCATTCTATAAACTGCTGGAACCACATGATTAATAATAGTGATCTTGGTCGTTATCATGTAGCTTCTTTTCTTTTTCGGTTCATGAGACATTACTTAAGCAAAGAAGAGAATGCGACTACAAGTTTGTTGCACCTGATATCTGATTATCAATAATAAAAAAAATTCGTACAGTGATGCTTTTCTTAATATGTATCTTCTTGCTTTGCACCCAGTATCATGATGTGGATTACACAGAAGATGACATGGGAGCTCTTCCTTATCAGACCGAGAATCAAGATCAAATCATAGAGAACCAAATTGATGAAGATGGGACGAAAGTTGATAACGAGACTGGTGATGACCCGAAATGGTGGGATAGCGAGTCACAGTATTTGCTAGATTCTCAGCAACTTGTAGAAGGGCTATCCTTATGTGATGATCTCCTGGCGAGCCAATCTCCAAATAGGGATGAACATGACAATGACACTGACAAAAACAAAGAGAAGAAGTGTAAACCTAGTCTTGCTGATTATGCTCAATTAGGACCGGAGGATCTGAAGAAGGATTTGGAGGAGTGCCAACATTTGGTTCTTGATCCAGCCAACATAGACATGGACACCCCCCCTGATTTTCGACTTAGCCAACTTGTAAGTTTATAGTTATGAGGTTTGTCTTCTCTTTTGTTTCTCCCGTTATTCTTTTATTCTGCTTAATTTTTATTCGACATGAAATTTCTGTAGGAGTTTGGATCACAGGACAGTTACATTGCCTGGGGCGGAAGCAAGTTTGGTTTTGATTCTGGGGAGCATGTTGGTTAGGAGAAGTTGTCGAGACTGCTAATCGTTGTTGTCACGATTTTTGTGAAGCTTGCGGCAAACTATGTCTGCTGCAAGTTAATGGAAATTAATACTCGACGCAACTTATTAATCTTGTAACCAATGCCCTAAAGGGACCTAAGGTTTTTTTGTGATGCGCAGATCATTGACTGATCTGGATTTTTAGCTTACTTAACTTTGTACATAAATGTTTATGACTTCACAACTTTGCATGCTTGCTTACTTTGTGCTTGTTAGAACTCTGTTTTTCTACCTTGTGCTTCATCATTTTCCATATGACTTATATTAACTTAAAACTCATCCTTAAATATATGTTTGCACTAAATGTGTAGGATATGCAGAAGATTATATATTTTCACATTTCAGGCTCTTTTTATGTTCATTTACATTAGTCCTTTTTCATATGACCAATTATATCACTAATTACAGTCAACCCCCTCTATAACAACATTCTTATTAATAACACTTTACTATAAAAGCCAAGCTTTTTTCGGAACCAATTTTCATGTTATGTTATAAAATATGTTTCCTATAATAGCACCTTTCTATAACATCCAAAAATATTCGGAACAAACAAGCTGATATAGATAGGTATATCAGCTAGGTTTGACTATATATCAGGAGGCGTCTTTAGTTTTTATCCTAATGTGTGTTATTTCCATCTTCTTTCCGACGTGATATTTCTAATCTAATCCAAATTTCAATCTTGTCTAAGTGTACATCCATTTTATCATCAGTATATTTACGATATTCGTGTGACTTATAGGTCATGACCTTCTAGGGTAGGGGTAAGATCTGCGTACATATTATCTTTTCCAGACCTTACATGTGAGCTTATACTGAGTTGTTGTTGTTGTTGTTGTTGTTGTTGTTGTGTGACTTATAGGTCAACAGGTTCGAGTCATGGAATCAGTCACTGATGCTTGCATGTCTATATCTATATGACACTCTCTTTCCCCGGACCTTGCGTGAACGAGGAATGCTTTGTGCACCATTCTTCTAAAAATATAATTTATATATAGTTGTAATTTATTTTTATGCTCATCCATGTGCTCTTCGAATTGCATGTGCTCTAGGATTTTAAGCACATGTACTACGTTAAAATAGTGTAGTCTTTGAGCTGTTAATTTCTTTAGCTGATGTTGTGAGAAGATTACTTCACATATCAATATTCATTGTTAATCCTTTTTTTTTTTTAACTACAAGAAGATTATATTCCTTGTACATATTTCCTTTCCTCGTAGCATATGTTGGGACTGAGATATGGTTGATTTCATGAACATGTTCTGTTGGAAACTAAGAGATAAGCACCGGTTGGAATTGGATGACTTTTAAGTATGCATGAATGTGAAGAGCCACTAAATGTCTTGAAGCTATAGGCCTTTAAATTATAGGAGGGGCCATTTAGTGTTCATTTATTCAAAGCATGATTGTAATTTGAATATGTCTAGCAGCTTGGCAACATGTTTGAGAAAAAGTGAGTTTTAGGGTAGGATAAGGGGTCCTCCTCACAAAGGGGTCGCAGTGATCAGAACTGGATAATTATATTGTTTATCAAATACACAGGTCTTCGCGAAGTCATAAGATCATGTATGGAGGATGATGCCTGACTAGTGTCGGAAGGTCAAGAAAATTGGTGACCTGATAACAGGAAAATCACCGACCATTCTTTTAAGACCAGCCCACATAGTATGAACCAAAAATTATATGTAGAACAAATAACCAACCCATCACTTTGCATTATCTAGATCTAACTTATAGGTACATTATAAATGACTTTTTACATAATTGGTGATGTAAAAGGTTACTAGCCTTATTTCTTAGATTACTAATTTCATTCTTGATTGCTTTAAATGACCTGATAGTATAAAAATAATTTATTATTATCAGTATATATAAGTTAGGGTAATATTCAACCTTTGTTATAAAACAGCCAGAGGCGTTCCAAGTGTCTTTTGTACAAGACATGAAAATGGGCCATTGTTTGCTATATCTAGAGTTTGGAGTCCGGAACCAAAATGTGGTTCTTTTGGACAAGTAGCACCTTGATAGGTGTAAAAAAAAAGATGACATTTTTATATATAGCGCCCAAATACTGGGCGCTATACATTAACGTTAACTGTGCCGTTAATGTATAGCGCCCAGTATTTGGGCGCTATACATAAAAGCTGACACTAACAGGTATAGCGCCCAAATACCCGGCGCTATATATAAAACTTTATGTATAGCGTCCAGTATTTGGGCACTATACACTTTTTTCCTGGCCCCACCAATAATTCCTGACTTCAATAATTCAAAAGCGTATAGTGCCCACTTTTTGGGCACTATATATATAAAAAAAAAATCCCGGCTAGCCATTTCCTATACAAAGAGGTTATGATTGTATAGAAATTCATTCAAAAGGTGTATATCGTAAAAATTTCCCGGCTAGCCATTTCCATACTCTTGTTGAAACGTTTATTGTTGTTAAATTCTCCAGCATTTTTTCATTATGTCTGAAGAGCGTAGAATAAGAGTTTCATTATATTGAGGGTGAGGTTGTGATGGAGAATAACTCCGTGGGCTACAGTTTACCTGCTCAGTGTCATGTTAAATTGCCACTTACAATGGAGTACGATAAATTGATATCGTTGTTATGCAAAAAAATGAGTGTGAGAAAACATTCAGTGATACTTAAAGTAACCGGAAGATGTCCGTATTTTGTCACTCCGCAAGGGGTTGCTTTTTACTCGGAGTTTAACATCGACGATGATGAAACTTTGAGTGATTTTCTGAGGACTCCGGATGAATGCCGGGAATTTCTTGTAATCACAATGTTGGAGATGTACGTGAAGGTCGAAGACGTTCCAAAAAATGAGGTTGTGCGTAATAGAGATAACCCCCAGTCATCGGGTGGTTATTCTTGAGCAGTATTTGCCGGATAGGTTCCGGATAAAAGAATTTTCCTTAATTTAAACTTATCACCCCGACGAATGAGCAGCGAGAAAATAATTTATACCCTGCTTTCCATAATTCACAAGACGAGTGGTAAACTTCAATTTTTATTTGTGTTAATTATGTATATTTTTGGTGTATTGAATTTGTATTAACGCTCATATATTTAATAGGAGGTACCGACCGGATATGAATTTTACAAGTGGCCCATCCGGTAGTCATCACCTAATTGAAAACGTCCATCATGGAATTTCATCACATTACGACTTGTAAGTGAAGTAATATAGCCATATGGAAAGCATTTATTAATTCAATAGCTTATATTTTTGTTGGTTGTGTAGTGAAAACGAGCAAGTTGAACCACCCGTACTCACTTAATTGCCCAAAAATGACGTATTACATCGGGATTTGGCAGATGCACAGAGTGAGGAACAGAACAGTGATTACGATAACAATGCCGATGAATTTGGAGACGAGACACCCTTTCCTCGTGAGGATGGTGATGCGCAGGATGAGGAGGAAGGACCTGATTTGAAGAGAGACCCCCTAGACGAAGAGTGTACGAGTCCGAAGTGTCGTTTCATTCAAGGGAGATTCCTTACATTGATAACTTGCCAACCGTGCCGGATGTGGAAGCTCTCACAAGGGATTTTGATGAAATCCGGACAGCAATGTGGGATGAGTCTAGACCAACGGTGCTTGCAAAGGGGATGCTTTTTCCTGATAAAGCGCGCGTAAGCAGGGCTTGTAAAATGCACAACGTAAAAGAGTGTCGTGAGATGCAGGTATGGGAGTCAAGTCCGATGGTATACAAGGTTGTTTGCCGCAGGTAGTTTTGGCCATGTAATTGGATGTTGCGTGCGACCAAGAAGAAGACAGGTATGTGGAAAGTGGGTAAATACTTTCCCACCCATACACACGAAATGCACACATTCAACGGGAATCACTTCAATTGGATATTGACTTGATTTCTCTTATACTTATTCCACACCTCGAAGTGTCCATAAGGTATAAAATCAAAGAGTGCATTACATCAGTCCACCGGGAATATTGCCATACCATTACGAAAAGAAAGGCATTTCCCGGGCGCAAACGAGCATTTGAAATTGTCTACGGTAATTAGGATAAGTCATTTGCATCTCTGCCAAAGTACATGGCCGCACTGCAGCACTTTAACCCGGGGACAATTGTTGAACGGTAGCTTGAGCGGAGTCCGGGAACACCAGAATACATATTCAATTACGTGTTCTCGGCATTTAAGCCAGCAATTGATGGTTTTTCGCATTGCCGGCCCGTAATATCCATAGACGGAACTCATGTCTATGGAAAGTACGATATCAAGCTATTGATAGTCGTAGCAGTGGATGCTAATGGACAAATATTTCCTCTAGCTTTTGCTGTTTGTGCCAATGAAAGCACAGAGACGTGGACGCTGTTTTTGAACCACCTGAAAGAGCACGTTGTCAAACAGCGTTCAGGTATTTGTCTAATATCTGATCGGCACGGTGGTATATTAAGTTCTGTGGAGAACTTGCCTGCATGGCAAGAACCTTATGCATACCACCGTTACTGTGTGAGGCACTTTAAGGCCAATTTCCAGAAGGCACATCCCAACAAGGATCTACATGATTTGATGTGGATGGCAGCAACAAACCACCAACAACATAAATTCCGGAGGCATATGGATTCTATCAGGCAAGAAGACGAGGCAGCCTATTGTTGGTTAATGCGACATCACCCGAAAAAATGGACTTTGCATGCGGTTGGTGGCAGACGATGGGGAATTCTTACTACAAATGTGTCAGAGTCCTTCAACGGGTTATTGAAGTCGGCAAGAGGAATGCCCGTCACAGCCATGGTGTGGATGTCGTTCAAGCGGATGGTGGAAAAGAGGTTTGTTTAATGGTCTGCAGTTGCAATGGAATTGATGGAAAGGGGTGTTGAATTTATGTTAGTGCCGATGCAGAGATTTGAGAAATACAGACGGCAAGCACATTGGCATTCATTTTTGCAGTATGATAACGAAAGAGGTGTTTTTGAAGTTCGCACCGCTATCCATAATAATCGGGGTAATAAGTACATACTATAAATGAATCAGCAAGGTTATGCTCCTGTGGAAAATGTTCCATCTACCACATGTATTGCTCACATGCCATCAAGTGTTTTTAACGTGTTGGTTATGCGGAGACCAACTATGTTGATCAACAATATAGTGTTTCCAAGTACCTAAACACATATAGTGGTCAATTGCAGCCAGTGGGTGCTGAGCATTATTGGCCTCCGGAACCATTTAAAATGGTGTGTAACAAGTCCTATTTGCGTAAAATACAGGTGCAGAAGAGAACGGGTATACGGAACCAAATGGATGTTAGTGATACCGTTTATACGCGCAAATGTGGTATATGCTCGCAAACAAGACACAACCGTCATAAATGTTCTTTAGCTGGTTTGGGTGGCAAAACTAATCAAGCTCGTGGTGGGTGTTCTTCTAGTGTACCTAACTACCCATGAGTTGATGTTGTAATAATTAGTTGTTATGTCTATGTTGCAAGATTTATGAAATAAAATTATGCTTGTTAATTATGATTTGTACTTTCCCATTTTACCTATTTAAATAATAATTTAATAAAATTATCTGTATATTTAGCGCGGTTAAATATACAGTTTTGTGTGTGTTGTCTTGTCGAACTGAAAAAGCTGACCAGCTGACATAAAGTTGTCTTGTCAACATCATGATATTTAACATGCAAAATATAGCGTCATTAGATAGTACGTTATGTACTTAGCGCGGTTGAACACTACGTTATGTGTGTGTTGTCTTGTTGAACTGAAAAAGCTGAACAACTGACATAAAGTTGTCTTGTCAACATCATGATATTTAACACGCAAAATATAGCGCCATTAGATAATACGTTATGTATTTAGCGCGGTTGAACACTACGTTATGTGTGTGTTGTCTTGTCGAACTGAAAAAGCTGACCAGTTGACATAAAGTTGTCTTGTCAACATCATGATATTTAACACGCAAAATATAGCGTCATTACATAGTACGTTATGTATTTAGCGCGGTTAAACACTATATTATGTGGGTGTTGTCTCGCCTATAAATAACGGGCTCATTGTAGTTATTTTGTGTGCTCAAAATTTACTAAAAGAAAATATTTCCTGGGGCTGTAGGGCTAATAGATCCAACGTCCGAGGGCCGGGATGTATAGTCGCGTCCATGTCGTCAACTGTAAATTAAAACAACATTAATTGTATTTTATTCTGTATATTAAATATTAATTTTTTGAGATACACAATTTTTAGCGATATACAAAAATTATACCTATGGGTTCCGGGCTCGATATTTTGAAGCCCAGTGGCATCAAACTATCATTAATAATTATGTGTTTGTTTTATAATTTAAATTCATATTTTTTAATAACTTAATTGTACAATATATATATATATATATATATATATATATATATATATATATATATATATATACACACACACACACACACACACACCTATGGGTTCCGGGCTCGATATTTTGAGGCCCAATGGCACCAAACTATCATTAATAATTATGTGTTTGTTTTATAATTTAAATTCATATTTTTTAATAATTTAATTGTACAAATTATATATATATGTATATACACCTATGGGTTCCGGGTTCGATATTTTGAAGCCCAGTGGCACCACATTAACATTAGTAATTATGTGTGTTGATACAATTATTAACTTAATTGTATAAAGTTTGCATTTTCAACTACCAGTATAAGATACTTAAACAAAAGGAATTCTAAGCTAAAATAATACACATTACTACGCTACAAGGCTCTAAATTTTCTACGCTAAAAGGGTCTACATTTTACTACGCTAAAAAGGTCTAGATTATACTACGCTAAAAAATAATCTAAACTAAACATAAACAACAAATAAATTTAATTACAAATAAAACACAAAACAACATGAAAACACATATATATAAATCAGGATATTAACAGATAAATTTATTTGACAATTTTTTTTTATTTTATAAAACACTAATATTAAATCCGGATAAATTTAACATACTAGTTTCGAAAAAAAAACACAAACCGAAATAGAACACATACAAATCAAATAATATGCATTATTATAAAAATTTCAACTTAAAATAAACCGAAATACCTCGATTTAGAATTTTCGGAAAGCAAATAGATTGAAATTTTGACTCTGAAATGTGAATCAATAATAATACGAAACTCTACTCGAATGTGGGACCTACGTTCTTCACCTTTTATGTGACGGGGGACCCAAATTTTTTTTTAAAAAAAGTGGGGCAGCGGGTATGGGAGTGGGGGACCAAGAAGAAGAAGATATAAAATATTGAGGAAGAAGAAGCAGAATAGTCGTCTTGAAGAAGACGGCTCGTTTTTTTAAAAAGGGATATAGTGTCGGGTATTTGGGCGCTATACCTGTTAGTGTGAGCTTTTATGTATAGCGCCTAAATAATGGGCGCTATATATAAAAATGTCATATTTTTTTTTACACCTATTAAGGTGCTACTTGTCCAAAAGAACCACATTTTGGTTCCCGCGGATTCTAGAGTTTGATCCTAAGTCTAGCAATTGCCCTCTCCTCACATGCCATGATATATTGAAAGAATAGACACAAAGGGTCTCTGACACTCTGGCCATTTTTTGGAGTCTAAACACATGCCAAAATTTCACACTACGCTTTAAAAATTTGCAAATAATTTTATACATATGGAACACCAGAATTTACTACTTCTCTTTTGCCCTTGTGTCATCAATAGTATGTTGTAGAATAGTACTGTAATATTTACTATTAAGTTGCTAAAAGTTTATTTATCAAGGATATTTTTGTAGTTAAAAAATAGCTCCGTTCTTCAAATGAAATTTTATCAGATGTCAAACATAATTGCTTTAAAATCTTGATTATGACAACACAAATTATCTTTTGTAATCAAAATTTATATTTGGAATAAAATTTTCTGACAAAGAGATCGCATGGCTGGTTAAATAAATAAGAATACTATATTAGTATATTACTGACTTAAGATCTGTGCAGGTGCCCATATGTAGTGACATGAGTAACCAGCGGAGGCAGGATTTCCGTTACGGAGGTTCAAAAAAGAATGTAGCTAGTTGGAATTGAATCAATGACCTTATAAAGGTTTTGAACTCCCTTGACCACTAAGTTATATTTTTGGACTGTGTTAAAGAAATTCAAAACATAATATATAGAGGTAAAAATTAAATTCTGTCTTATACTAATTTTTCGGCTATCCGAACCCCCTTCCGCCCACTTAAATCCACCCCTGTGAGTAACTACTATTTTACCCTGAGACATCCTAAATTAAGAAAGTTGTAGTTGTACTACATACATTAGTTACCGTAATGAGTTATGATGGGACATATATGATTTCTCCATCCTTATCAGAAGCTAACCTCGGAACTAGATGTAATCACCTATCTGATCTAACACAAAGGCGATAGCCAGAGATCATTCTCTCAATAGAATAGAAAGAAGAAATCTTCCTAGGAAGAACCTAGATGATTTCTGGAAGCATTATTTACTTTGTTGTTTAAAGTAACAACTTGCAAAGTGGGAGAATGAGGACTGTCGGATCAAGGGCATAAAAACTATAATGTAGAGTTGGAGGCCTTATTTCTCAGACATTCAAAAAGATATCGGGAACGTTTTTCCTTTTAATGCGAACTTCGATTAGTCAAATTCCAAATAAATATCGAACACCGTATGCGAAATCGAAAAAAAAAATACTTTAGTTCATATTTTCATATTCATAAGAGTGGTTTCTGAATCAGAGAAAGAGGAAAGGCAAGAACCAACCAACCGATATTGTTGTCTCATGCATATCCGGTTTCATTAAAGCATCAAATCTTAGTATACAATAAAAACTTAGATTTATTTTATGAACCATATGAATATATGGTACAACCGTTTTTCATACCTAACCTTAACTACCATTCACCGCCTGATATTTTAGGACATTTACTGTTATAATTCTCAGTATATCTTTAAATAAGATTCTTGTCAATTTTGAAATGATTTGATTACATAAATATTTTTATACCGTTAGTATATATTACTTAAAGCCTTTTACATTTGTAACAACGAGGATATATAGACATGCATGTTTTATAAGATTCTGATCATGAACTATAAGGGCAGATCTAATGTATTGGTTACAGATTCATGTGGACTCATTAGTTTTTACGTGGCTATGCTTTTTTACAATGAAATTTACTAAATATTTATTAATTTTTTTTATTATGACCCATTTATTATTGTAGTATTCAGGGGCGGATTTAGGGGCGCAAGGGGTTCATCCGAACCCCCTTCGCCGAAAAATACACTGTATATATAAGGCAAAATTTATTTTTTAGATCTATATATTAAGTTTTGAACCCCCTTAACACAATCCAAAAGTGTAGTTTAGTGGTCAAGGGGGTTCAAAATCTACATAAGGTCTTGAGTTCAATTGCCACTAGATACAAAAAAAATTTTTGAACCCCCTTCGTGAAGATCCTGCCTCTGCCACATAGTATTAACTTGAGATCATTGTAGAAACTCTTAACCTTTAAATCTCGAATCTATTTCTAAATTAAACGTGAGACGTTATAGGCTACGAGGACATTCTGATTGACTCGATGGACTTCAATATTCTAATTTGGCAAAATATGTCAAGCAATATTATTACCAAGTATTGCTCTCATTCTCCTTTTCCCGTTCCTGACCCTGAGTGTGGAGAAATTAGCGCTGAGTTAGGTCTTGATTGTTTATTCCATTTGTCAGTTTAAGGGCCCGTTTTAGCCATAAAAAAATTCCTTTTTTCAAAAAATATTCCAGTATTTTTGGAATTAGTTTTTGATTATAAAATTTTCGATTTTCACTTGAAGATGAATTTTGAAATTTTTCGAAAATTTGAAAAACTCCAAAAAGCTATTTTTCAAAATTTTCACTTCAAATCAGTCACAAAAATTTAAAAACAGCCCAAAATTATGTCCAAACACAACTCTAATTTTCAAATATCATTTTCACTTGGAAAAAAAGATTCATTTTTTCCCGAAATTTTATAATTCTTATGTCCAAACGTCACTAAGCATTGGAATGAGAGTTACGTATATTCATTCCCAAACTATGTCACCGATTGTTGACCTGATCCTGCTAACCAAGAACAGACTGCACAACTTTAAAAAGAGTCTGCCTCTTAGGAGAACTGCAGGTCTATTTGATGTTATATATTAATTGTATTCTTATATAAACCTTATTATTAAAATTAAAATAGGAATGTGATATGGTAAATGAAAGAGACATAGCTAGATGCAACTACACGTGAAAAAAATAGTAGGAGCTACCATATTGTAATGATAGGTCGCAAACAACACTTGCTGAACCTTACCCTATTTATTAATTCCATTCAATCCACCAATTATTGCCTCTTTAATCAGTACCTTTGAAACTATTTATATATATAAAATAACATATATAGAAAAGGAAATGAGTATTTTAGCCCACAAACAAAGAGGGTCTGAACTAGGCCAAAGTACATTCCCTTTACAGTATGCAGTATGCACCTTCAACTTCTAATCCAATCCAACTTGCTCTGTCCCTTTGTGGTCCTATGCCTACATATGGACAAAATACATTTGAACAAAAAAGAATATACAAAACTTTAAAATGAAAATGTTGGGGGTGGAGGGGGTTGTATTATAGATTATATTTACATGTATAATACATGCAATCAAAGGCGGATTTAAGATTTGAAGTTGACGGGTGCCATAATTTACTTTAATGTATACTTTGTACGAAATTTGTTAGGAACGTTTAATCAATTTTTTTGAGTTGATTTGGCTCAATCTAATAGGTATTTTTTATTTGAAAATTTAAAAATTACATCTCAAATATAAAAAAAATAAACGTGATTAGAATTTTAAAATAGGATAACACCTTTATTATAACAAAATAAGTAAAATTAATATTTTTACTAGAAAATTATATCTTTTCTGTATATCAAAAATTAGTTTACACAAGTAAGATAATATCTTCAAAAAGAGAATTACATTAATCAGAATAAGAATATTTTAAAAAATATTTTCCATAGAAAATTATACCCCATAAGCATAAATTAGATAAACTACAATTTATTATAAATCAAAATCATAAATCACATATTTTTAAGGAATTAATTATAGTAAAGTGATTTAAATTATATCTAACAACCATCGCATAACACAATTTTTTATGATATAATAAAAAAGATAATTTTTTTTTAAATCTCAATCCAAAATTCTCATTATTAAGACCCAAGTTTTTCGGATTTGAAAGAAGAAAACTCATAAATTTAATTAAGAGGATTGCTTATTCTATATATAATTTTAAAGTTTAGGAGTCTCTTTTTTGAGTGTTCTTGCTAGAGATCACATACAAAATAATAGAATAGAGAAAAGAAAAATATAACAATAATAATAAAACGACAAATAAAAAATTTGGTGGTAGCCGAAAAAGGAAATGACTGTACAAAAAGAAATAAAAGCACAAAGAAAAGAGAAAGTCAGCCAAGGTTCAAATTAAATTCAACTTGAATTTTACACACGAGAAAAGCTTTCAAAAAGGTTTACCGTTGTCTAGTTTACGGTTGCGGGTGGCAGAATCAAATAATTAACCTAATTTAAGAAAACATAGATATATAAAAATTTATTATCTTACCGGGTGCCATGCCACCCCTTTTTAAAGGAGTGAATCCGCCTCTGCATGCAATAGAGTCCTTCGGGATGAACGGGTTGGTTTGGAGGGGTTATTCATAGTAATGACCTGAGATCGATGTCTGAGTCTGTGACAAAAATTATAGCGTCTGCATGTTTCCTAGGGTTTCAAAAAAATACATGCAATAGATATAGCAATCTGTATAGATGGTTGAATGAGCATATTGTAAAGGTTTGGACGGAACAAAGATAGTAATTTTTATTCATATTTTTTTATATACTCCCTCCGTTTCAATTTATGTGAACCTATTTCTTTTTTAGTTCGTGCCAAAAAGAATGACCTCTTTCCTTATTTGGAAATAATTTACCTTTACACAATGATTTATAGCCACACAAAATATATGTGCCTTATTTTACACCACAAGATTAAAAGTCTTCTCTCTTTTCTTAAATTCCGTGCCGAGTCAAATGAGTTCACATAAATTGAAACGGAGGGAGTATATCTTAAGAAATTTATTAAACATTTATAAGAATGAAGTTGTGAATCTAGTTTTTACGTATATAAATTTGAGATTTTTGTAGTAACTAATAAACGTTTTATTCTGAATCCGTCTTTGCGGCTGGGACGGATATAACTTGTGTACTCCTCCGTATATACAATCGTATACCAATTATATATACGTATATGAACCCGGGGGGACCATTTGATGATTAGAAAAGAATCACAGAGCGGGGGGGAGGGGGGGATGGCCTAATTATGAGACCAATATAATAGGCAATAGGGGTGGCGGGGGGGTACCCCAGGGTTGAATAAGAAGGGGAAAGTGCACGTGGGGATGGATAAGGCCTGCCGTTTTGACTGATCACATAGTGTCGGGTTTGGCTGTAAATTTGGGTTATTTAATTTATGGCCGACAACAGAATATTAGATTGGGGATTCAGCTCCTGTGCTACTTGACACCCCTTGCCCCACTTCATTTGGACTCTTCACAGTGTAAATTAGAAAATATTTATTCATATTTAATATTTATATAAATCTAAAAAAATTAACTTTCACAATTATATATATAAGGGTAAGTAAAAAAAAAATACATATAAAAGACATATATTCTATATTTTTGCAAATGCCTCCTAAAGAGTAATGGAGGTGTGCGAAGATTGGCTCAAGCTAAAATTCTGCTCGTGAAAGTAATGGTATAAGCCTACCAGATTGTGAAACCAACTGGTCGAACAGAGAAGAAAGTCGACTTTATTTTCAAATGGAGATCACGTTAGAGGAAATATAGATTAATACGTCTCCGGCTTGTGTTTCAATGATTAATTGAACGTAAGCATAAGGTGAGATAACTTTTTTCAATGGTACATCCCATTTAGCTATTAGTCGATTTGAGGTCCGATAGGCAAAATATTTAAATTTTTATATAAAATTAAATAGTATTTTAATTTCCTATTTAAAACTAGCTAAAAAATCACGAATAGTCATTTTAATACAAATTTATTATACAAATATGAAGTAATTTTCTTAATCCACGTGCTTTTTATGATTTTTCTTGTTCCTGTTTCCTTATTTTAGGGTCTGCACTTTGTATTGTGAATTTGGCTCTATTCACAATTCTTCTCTTCTAAAATCGAAAAAAAAAATGAGATAAAAGAGTGGGCAAATATAAAAACCTGGATCGTACATCTATCCTGAAATGTAACATTACTTTGATTTTGTCATTGTGTTTTCTTTTTCTTGCCATAAGTTAAAAGAATTAATTTTGACAGTATTCAATGGATTGTGGTGCTTGGAATATTTGATAGAAAAAGATTCCTTATCTATATTTACAGATTTGGTACCTCGAAATTCATATGAAGCTTTATTATTTGAAAAATAATTGTATATTGTTAAAAGATTATAACAACAATAATAATAACAATAATCATTCAAGTGCGATTCTACACGTGGGGTCTTCAGAGGGGTAAAGTGTACGCAGACCTATAGGTTGTTTTCGGGGAGAATTTAAAAATAGCCAGATTTACAACTGGTCATTCAAAAATAGTCCAATTTCAAAAGTAATCGAAATTTAGCCACTTTTCATGTAAAGATAAATCTGAGCGAAAACACTGTTCAAAACCCGAAAAATACGCCCGTATATTATACTAGAGTTCCAGCAAGTATAAATGTCCAGTATAATATACTGGAGTTTGGAGCACCGTGTCACGACCCAAACCGAAGGGTCGCGACGGGCACCAGGTGCCTTACTCAACCGAGTACCAACGTAACATATCTTTCTTAACATGTTATCATGAGTAAATGAGCCAGAAAACCCGTCATGAGATAACAAGAATAAAACATAAGGGAATACTCAACATATGAAGACCCAACATGATATACAAACTAATATATGTGACATACGGGCCTATAAGGCCGACATGACCATTAGTAAACTCGAAACATAGGCCGACAAGGCCATACGATTATCCATACACCTGACATCTATCTACAAGCCTCTAAGAGTACATAAAATCATAAAGGTCGGGACAGGGCCCCGCCATACCAATCAATACATATCCAAAGCATACTGACCAAATAGGCAACTCCGGAGCAAGTGGAGTGCACTAACACCTTCGCTGAGCTGATAGCCTACTAGGAGGACTGTCAACCTCTCAATCGAGACCTGCGGGCATGAAATGCAGCGTCCCTAGGCAAAAGGGACGTCAGTACGAATAAAGTACCGAGTATGTTAGGCAGGAAAGCTTAAACAGGAACAGTAATGTAAAGAGAGAGATAGAGGAGATACAACCTGTAACATCTGAGTGCCTCTGGGGGTTACTGATATGAAATGCATAATACATATATATACATAAACTTTTTAAAACATTCGCCTCTGTGGGCATCATCATCATCATATCATACCCGGCCTCAAAGAGGACTCGGTAAAAACATACCCGACTCGTACTTGGCCACGTGGAGCTCGGTAAACCCAACTGATCAGTGGTTGCACAATAGGTGCCGTACCTGGCCGACTATAGAGCGGCTCGGTAGAGTAAAATAGATACTATATATAATGCATGCTAGACTCATGGAATCGCCTTCTAAACCTTTTGGAGTGACTTAAGAACACTATGGACATCCATACCCTCAATATGAACCTTAGTAGGATTCAAGGATCATACACACTTGCTTAGAATAATTTTATAAGGAAAGAACAACATGGACAACCTTAGTTGCTAGGAGTAGATCCGTTATGAAGTAGCGTATTCATTTCACTTTAGATCATGCCAAAAGAAAGAAGAAAGTGCCTTAACATACCTTAAACCCGTTGAGTCCTTAATCACTTCCAAGCAACTCTTCAAACAAGTCAACTCAATCTATCATAGTATAAGGAGATTCAAAATCAGTGCTGAGCAAAGGCTAAGTCTATAACTTGAGCTAGTAGCTCGTTTACGTAAATTTGGCAGCATCTCCCTTGTAACAAGGGCCTCCTCCAATACCATATACCAACAACAATGACCAGAGCAATCCATCAATACATAATTATCAATATCAAGACACCATATAACCACAACAAGTCACAACTACATTACGACGAGCGGCAAGCTCCGATTGGAATCCGTATACCCCTTATCAATCCTTATAGACTTCTTACTTCAACATAAAAGTATCATTAACTTGATAATGAAGTCATTAATCAATGATTCCAGCCTTATACCATATATTTATAACAACGAAAATAATCCACAACTTCAACTATCCCCAACTAGCAACTTTATTCACTAGTTCATGTCTAGCCCATCCATTTAACTTAATCAATATCAAAATAACCTTAGGCACAAGCAAGAACACAATATACATACCTCCTAAAGTAACTTCAAGTCAAAATACAAGTTATATTCATTTTACAACAACCCTTAATAGCAATACAACACCATAGAAGTGACTTAAGCTAGTCCAAGTATTATCTTGTAGTTTATCATCCTAACAACTTAACCAATATACAAGCAAGCTTAAGCACAATTAGTAGGCTGTTATACTCACCTTAGAAAGTAGCAACAACTTGGAATTTCATCCAAATATAGCCCACAACAATCCTCAATGACAACACAACCTCAAAGAGGTGTTGTTCTTCACTAGAACTAAGTTTTGATGTTGAAATATGGTGTAATCACTTTGGAATCACTTCAAACCCTTGTGGTATATGTTTAGGAGGGTTAGGAGAAGTTTGGAGACAAACTTTAGTTGAAAAATGAGCAAAAATAGGCGTCCAAATCGTTTATAAATTGAAGTAGGTCAACCACCGCCTAAGTGGGTCCCATTGGGAGCTGCTTGCGCGGTCTCGCGAAAACACGAATATCTCTCTACTCCGATGTCGTATTGACGAACGGTTTAATGCGTTAGAAACTAGACTCGTAGATATTCAATTTTATAGGTTGAACAACCCATGATTCCAAGTATATTTGGAGAAATACTCAGATACATTTGACCTAAATTTCAGCAAATTTATGAATGTAACTTGTGATGACCTTTGCCAACTCTTGTTCCACAACTTGCTTGCCTTCAAAATGTAGAAAATGAATATCATACGACTAAAATAACTCATAGAATAACCTCCTTATATGTTAATAACCCTAGTCTCACCCCAAAGTACATGTTATAACATTCGAAACTTGTCGACTTTCGACGAAACTTATTTTTTTCAATTGGTTTAGCTTCTAAGATTTCCAACCCTCTTGGTACTCGTTATTCATGATCTTAAATATTTGTAACCTCCAAGGTAACATGATTAACTTACTTTATTTGCTTCTAAATATAATCTCATTTCCGAGCTTACATCAATGACTTACGACGTACTCTCACGTATGAAAACTTGGGGTGTAACATCATTCCCCCTTTGGAACATTCGTCCTCGAATGTTGACTGATGCGCTTATCAGTTTCATAAACTATGGCTCTTACGAATACTTTAATGCTCATCTTTCCATCTAAGCAAATGTTTTGTGAATAAATCCAAATGCTTGGGCATTCCCCCCTTTTAGGCCTCTTAGTCACGCCATGACATGTGGTCGGAATTCTTCCAACATCGTAACATTTGCTACCTTATGTCATGCAATATGTACGACTGTGTCCTTGTATGAGCGCCTAGCGACTCGTCTTCTCTTTTTCCTCCATCTTTTAGCCAATCTCTAAGCCTCACTTTATGAACATATACAGAATTATGACAAGTTGTCCCTCTAAGCATCTATAGGTGTACTGATGTCTTTCGCTTGGTACTTTATCGAACTTAAGACTATTTCTATCTCTTGTTTCATAGCCTTGTATATCTATCCTTATGGATTTACTACATCTAGGTAGGTTATACTATACCATAAAACTTACTTCGGTTTATTATTACCGAGGTTTGCTACCCAACTCCAGGTTACTCTCTCGCTGCTTATCCTATATGTATAAATCTAAGTCCTTTAGTGCTTCCTCATTATTATTCATCTAAGAATAACAAACAAATCTCATCTCGAACTTTGGAACTTGTACCCATCTATTGTTTATTCACCTTAATGTTGATCTATAATCTATCACTGATAACTTGCAACCTCTTACGTAATACACTGTCACTAGGGCTCACATCTTATCGGGGAACATATGAAGTGATTTTCCTGATCCACCTAGGGATAATACTATACTTCAATAACCGTATTTCATTGCATCCCAACGCGATTCATCTTATGGGGGTATTCTAATCCCGTGCAATTAATGAAATCCCTTTCTCGTTAAATCATTACTCAATCAAAGGCCTAAGCATCATCCTCTTATCTATCACAATTACACCCTTATTCTACTGCCAGGGCAGCATTCCATCTCTTCTAAATGCACCTAGTCTCAGACTCCTCTGTGTTCATTCAGGCTGTACCGAGCTTTTTATTACATATGGAAATCATCAGCTCCCTTGTTTTGATGGGTTTAATCCCGAGGACATACATATTCTCGTCACCTTCTCACTCACCTTTTTATATCCTTACTCCTATCTACCTAAAACCTTGTTGTTGTACAATACTTTACCTTAGGACCTACACCGATCTATTTATACTACTCGCAACCTTACTTTAACTTGCTAGCACCATAAATTTCCTTTCTGCCTTCTCAGTTGTCCTTAAATGTAAGCAATTACTTTTGCTGGTCGTTTTATCACTTGTTGCATGAATACTTGGCTTATCGTTTTGTCCACAAATACTATAATTTCCTGTACCTCATATGATCTCAAACATCACCTTTGATGACTTTTTTACCATTCATTAGCCATGATAGGTGCCAATTTCTTATGGAGTGTATACAATATTGTAGTGAGACTGTTGTTACAGGATCATTTACTCTTTAGCTCACTATGCTTAGGTGGAAACCTTCTTCCTTATTTCCTCAGCTAGTCTTCCATTGTAGTACTTAGGGAGACCTTCTGGCTCTTGTAAAGTTGCGAGCTTTATATATCGTACACCCGAAGGTAATTTTCGTTATTCTTACTCGCCTATAATAATCCTTAGTTACATAAATTTATGCCTTTGTGCTCGTAGGGTTACTTCTAAGCTCAAATTTTTATCGTCTCCTTAGTGACACTCTCTCTTATTTTCATAAACCTTAAAAATGGTACCTTTAACTGCCTCAACTCCTATCTGAAATTTTTTTCAAATGATTGTGATCTCGTATCTGCGAGACTGAATTCACTATGCTGCGATTCACTACATTTATCTTGCATGATCTATTGATTTATCTGTGACCTCTTGTCTAGCCATAACTGGGCTCTTCCTAAATCAACTACTAATTACTCGTTGGTCCATTCTCATATATATATATATTTATTCTGCATAATCCCTCTTGGTCTATTCTCATATATATATATTCTGCATAATCCCTCTTGGGATATATCCTTTGTCTTAACTTATCTCTCGCCACTAGCTCCTGATGTATCAAGTGTCCATTCACACTTATTTATCAATAACATCCTGGCCGGAAACTTTTACTGCCTCTCCCCGGTGTCGTGCTTGTATAATGTTCTGGAGTCGCAACATATCTGCAGGAACTGAATAAATGCAACATCATCCCTTTCTCCTTTTTACCACATTCTACCTTTACCATTCCATAGTTAACTGAACCGCTTAACTCTGACTTAATACCATATCACACCATATTCCCCCTTTCAGGGGAGTAATAAGATTTAGTACTACGACGATCTACCTATAGTTGTTTTACCTTTTCATATTCGGCGTCTTTTCACATTATCAATGAACCTTAATCACCTTATGGTAACCTTCTGTACCAGGGATAACTAAATTTCTTACGCACGAAGGTGACAACTACGGTAACTGGCACACTTAGTCCCTTAAGATTAACTCTGCTCAGAGTGCTTGCTTTAGGTAAGCGACTTCCTAAATAACCTTTAAAGGTTATTCGTCTGTTGTCTATTCTATTTTTGTTGGAGCACGATCTTTGAAATTATCACGATGTCGACTATTATCAAATCCTCCGGTCCCTAATTAATGTTCGGGTTTATCTTGTTCACCAGCCCATACTGATTTTTATTACTCTGGGGTCTAACCTTTCCTCCTGGTAATCACATTGAAGTCACCATCTCATTTCTCGAAATAAGAATATGACTTTATGGCTTATACTCTTTTATTGCCTTAAGGCTTGTCACCTCTTGTATTTTCCTTCACTTGACTATAGACTCTGTCATCGTGTCATATTTTGATTTACTGTTATCACCCATATATCACATCTTACTCATGATGCTTCATTTATTTTCTTCTTATTCTCCGGATAATATTCTTTTTGTCTATCACTTTATTCTGAAAACTTCAACAAAAAGTTCTTTCCCTATAAGCTCCCCTAGCTTCATCTCACTGGCTCTTGGGAATGCCTAACATTCTTTTTTTTTACTCGGGGCTAGAGTCATACTAAGGTAAATATTTGTCCCTTTTAGGATCCCACTGCCTATCTTCTGAAATTTCTGAATATTCTAGTGTTCGTATCTGATTGTACTACTCTAGAGTTCACCATCTGGGTGTATTACAAGGAGATATATTACCACATTTGCACCATATTTCGGAAACATTAGTTAATAATAACAACCCATCCATAATTTTTGGGTTACTCTAACTCCAACTGGATCCTGATATCCCATCTTTCTCTTAAATAATATCTGTTAGCTCCCATAGAACATAACTGAGATGGGTGTGGCCAATTGTACTTACCTCTGTCATTGATGAAGGTACCAAAATGCTTATATTTCTCTGCCTAATTTGAAAATATTGATAATCTTCATTATCTGGGTGCCTCGTACCCCTTCACTTTACTTCTTTTACTTGTTAAAACTTGTATCTAGCTTCTGAATTCCTCATAGATTTTCACCATATTCGTGAATAGATATCCGTGCCTTAAGGCTCCTTATTAAGAAGCATACACATCTTAGTACACACATGATCTGTTGAAGACCTCATATTTACTCATCATAAGCATGATGTGAAATCGAGTTCCTCTGACTCAACTCTTCCACTTCCACATGCAATCTCTTACCAACTGTCTTTGTGGATGTAGGTATCGTTGTATTACGACTAAAGTCGAATTTAGGAGTTTGAATTCTTACAACTGAGCTCTACTACACGATCTAGAGTAAGAAGAAAGAGTGACAGGCCTAAATGCCCTGTAGCCTCCTGCTTATAAGTGTGGTGCACAACACACCCATAAACAAGACTCTACTAGACACGGCTTGTAGACTCCCTAGGACAGAACTGCTCTGATACCACTTCTGTCACGATCCAAATCGAAGGGCCGCGACGGGCAGCCGGTGCCTTACTCAACCGAGTACCAACGTAACATATCTTTCTTAACATGTTATCATGAGTAAATGAGCCAAAGAACCTGTCATGAGATAACAAGAATAAAACATAAGGGAATACTCAACATATGAAGACCCAACATGATATACAAACTAATATATGTGACATACGAGCCTATAAGGCCAACATGACCATTAGTAAACTCGAAACATAGGCTGACAAGGCCATACGATTATCCATACACCTGACATCTGTCTACAAGCCTCTAAGAGTACATAAAATCATAAAGGTCGGGACAAGGCTCCGCCATACCAATCAATACATATCCAAAGCATACTGACCAAATAGGCAACTCCGGAACAAGTGGATTTCACCAACACCTTCGCTGAGCTGATAGCCTACTAGGAGGACTGTCAACCTATCAATCGAGACCTGCGGGCATGAAATGCAGCGTCCCTAGGCAAAAGGGACGTCAGTACGAATAAAGTACCGAGTATGTTAGGCAGGAAAGCTTAAACAAGAACAGTAATGTAAAGAGAGTAGATAGAGGAGATACAACCTGTAACATCTGAGTGCCTCTGGGGGTTACTAATATGAAATGCATAATACATATATATACATAAACTTTTTAAAACATTCGCCTCTGTGGGCATCATCATCATCATATCATACCCGGCCTCAAAGAGGACTCGGTAAAACCATACCAGACCATCATAAGGTTCGGTAGAATCGTACCTGGCCACGTGGAGCTCGATAAACCCAACTGATCAGTGGTTGCACAATAGGTGCCGTACCCGACCGACTATAGAGCGGCTCGGTAGAATAAAATAGATATTATATATAATGCATGCTAGACTCATGGAATCACCTTCTAAACCTTTTGGAATGACTTAAGAACACTATGGACATCCATACCCTCAATATGAACCTTAGTAGGATTCAAGGATCATATACACTTGCTTAGAATAATTTTATAAGGAAAGAACAACATGGACAACCTTAGTTGCTAGGAGTAGATCCGTTATGAAGTAGCGTATTCATTTCACTTTAGATCATGCCAAAAGAAAGAAGAAAGTGCCTTAACATACCTTAAACCCGTTGAGTCCTTAATCACTTCCAAGCAACCCTTCAAACAAGTCAACTCAATCTATCATAGTATAAGGAGATTCAAAATCAGTGCTGAGCAAAGGCTAAGTCTATAACTTAAGCTAGTAGCTCGTTTACGTAAATTTGGGCAGCATCTCCCTTGTAACAAGGGCCTCCTCCAATACCATATACCAACAACAATGACCAGAGCAATCCATCAATACATAATTATCAATATCAAGACACCATATAACCACAACAAGTCACAACTACAATACGACGAGCGGCAAGCTCCGATTGGAATCCGTATACCCCTTATCAATCCTTATAGACTTCTTAATTCAACATAAAAGTATCATTAACTTGATAATGAAGTCATTAATCAATGATTCCAGCCTTATACCATATATTTATAACAACGAAAATAATCCACAACTTCAACTATCCCCAACTAGCAACTTTATTCACTAGTTCATGTCTAGCCCATCCATTTAACTTAATCAATATCAAAATAACCTTAGGCACAAGCAAGAACACAATATACATACCTCCTAAAGTAACTTCAAGTCAAAATCCAAGTTATATTCATTTTACAACAACCCTTAATAGCAATACAATACCATAGAAGTGACTTAAGCTAGTCCAAGTATTATCTTGTAGTTTATCATCCTAACAACTTAACCAACATACAAGCAAGCTTAAGCACAATTAGTAGGCTGTTATACTCACCTAAGAAAGCAGCAACAACTTGGAATTTCATCCAAATATAGCCCACAACAATCCTCAATGACAACACAACCTCAAAGAGGTGTTGTTCTTCACTAGAACTAAGTTTTGATGTTGAAATATGGTGTAATCACTTTGGAATCACTTCAAACCCTTGTGGTATATGTTTAGGAGGGTTAGGAGAAGTTTGGAGACGAACTTTAGTTGAAAAATGAGCAAAAATAGGCGTCCAAATCGTTTATAAATTGAAGTAGGTCAACCACCGCCTAAGTGGGTCCCATTGGGAGCTGCTTGCGCGGTCTCGCGAAAACACGAATATCTCTCTACTCCGATGTCGTATTGACGAACGGTTTAATGCGTTAGAAACTAGACTCGTAGATATTCAATTTTATAGGTTGAACAACCCATGATTCCAAGTATATTTGGAGAAATACTTAGATACATTTGACCTAAATTTCAGCAAATTTATGAATGTAACTTGTGATGACCTTTGCCAACTCTTGTTCCACAACTTGCTTGCCTTCAAAATGTAGAAAATAAATATCATACGACTAAAATAACTCATAGAATAACCTCCTTATCATGTTAATAACCCTATTCTCACCCCTAAGTACATGTTATAACATTCGAAACTTGTCGACTTTCGACGAAACTTATTTTCTTCAATTGGTTTAGCTTCTAAGATTTCCAACCCTCTTGGTACTCGTTATTCATGATCTTAAATATTTGTAACCTCCAAGGTAACATGATTAACTTACTTTATTTGCTTCCAAATATAATCTCATTTCTGAGCTTACATCAATGACTTACGACGTACTCTCCCGTATGAAAACTTGGGGTGTAACACACCGGTGCTCCAGTCTCCCGTATATTATACAGGAGTCAGCAAAGTATACCGGTCCAGCATAATATGCTGGAGTTCATACACAGATCCACCGAACTCCCGTATATTATGCGGGATCGGTCTCTGTTGCAGCAAAATAGTGGCTATTTTTCATTGACTTCGTAAACGATGATTATTTTTGAATGATCAGTCCGAAAACTGGCTATAACATGCTATTTTAACTTGTTTTCGATGACCCCGGGCTAAAGAAAAGCGTTTCCAAATAGGTTTAAACTGAAATTAAAAATCGATATATGCATTTCATGAAACCTAAAATTAGAAAATTTGACTCTCGTATACCAAATACCTTCATTTTTCTAATGAATAGAGCAGTCGATTTCTGTCATATGGAATAATGGAAACTGTAGAACACATATTTTGAATGGTAATTTCTAAAATTTGTCAAAATCATACAAAAAAAATAGTCAAACTTTACAGAATTTGTCATTGATAATAACTTTACTTCTTGTACTAGACTGAACACCACGTACTTCTACTACATATATAAAAATAAATACTAAGTGGTCCTGCTACAAATTTTCACCCTCATTTCTCGAATTTTTTTAACTTTTTCAAACCTTAAGAAATAATAAATGATTAATAATATTGTTAGGTGGAAGTCCTTTTCTGACAGTAAACGTCGCACACGTGAATATGGGCTGGACTCCAAACCCAATGGGCCCACAAAACTAGTTTTGACCATCAACCCTAAAAAGACCATTAGATAAGATAAGCCTATACCACCTAGAAACACAAATTTTTTTAGGAAAATCACACGGTATAGTCGCACTCTAAAATAATGACCACTATATATTTTTTTTTATAAATATTAAATATTAGTAATATTTTTAAAATCTATATATTTTATACATAATCATTGAATATTTTTTTGAATATTTGACTAACTGTTGTAATTATTTTCGATCGGCCGAACAAAAGTGTTAGAAACCCATAATTTTATGGTATATTTTCTAGTTGAAAGACAAATGCCCAACTCCAATAATTTAAAGGGATAAAAATGCATCCATGCTGTTTGGTTGTGGACAAAGAAATCCAAACAAATATTATATCAAGTCATTATCATCTTAATTGCAAGTTAAAAGAAGTTTTATATTTTTAGCAACCTTCAATAATTGTAGAACAACTCGAATTCGAAACAAGAAAAATAATATTTGACTATTTTTATTTTTATTTTGCGATCAATCATTTAAGATACTTTGATCAAAGTATGAGTCACTGGTGCTCGATCTTGTAGTAATTTAATGAAAAGTCTATCAATCGCTATAGGATCCCTATTTTTATGATTAATTTAATTTAGATGAATTAATTTAAAGAATTGTTTATTTAACCATTTAAATTATATCATGTTAATTAATGTATAAACTAAAGAGGAAAAATAAACAATAAATCCAACTGATTATTTGTATAAAGATCCTATTAATTTAAGCATGGTCGACCATATGACAATAGTGTAAGACACTTTTTAGAAGTGCTTTTCCAATAGTAGCAAAAAGTGAAGAAATAATTGGACTAATTGAGAACACTTTCATTTAGTTTGCATGTAATCTTGACCACCAAAAGGAAAAGGGCAAGAAAACAAAATAAGAAAATGCCTTTTTTCATTGTTGAAAAAAATGGTTTTTTGGTACATTTTCAATATTAATTAAAATTATTAGATCCTCAACATAATATCTTGCCTTTTGGGACTGGTAATCATTCAATTAATCATGCTTAGAAATTCGGTTTTTTGAAGACAAAAGGTCTTTCCTAATTTCTAAAAGCCGTCAATATTTCTGTAACCGATGTTGTTTGATTCTCGACAAGAAAATCAATCAAGATATTATCATCTAATTTTCTGTTAAAGCAGTGTTTATGTTTACATTTGTTTAGAATATCATAACAAGAAAACTGTAAAAAACGTTAGGAAAATAACCCAACAGTAGAAAGGAAAAAGTAATAAAAAACAAACCACACTTTAGAAAATCTTTTACTATTTGTATCATGCTAAGATAGGAAGCATTAAAATAAAGAA
This sequence comes from Nicotiana tabacum, assembly GCF_000715075.1. NCBI lineage: Eukaryota > Viridiplantae > Streptophyta > Magnoliopsida > Solanales > Solanaceae > Nicotiana > Nicotiana tabacum. The sequence goes on along the minus strand of NC_134099.1, from coordinate 6,827,071 downwards.
TTTTTACATGCCTATGCCACGTAGCAAACCTTATTATCCTCAATATTTAAGGTTTGACTTAATTACACTTAGTATACCAAATTATCAATTCTATATCATAATTAATTAAGGGTATAATTAATTATACGTTTTTTACTCCTTAATTAAAGAAATATGTATATCCCAGTATCCTCACTCATCCCAAGTTTCTCTCTCTTAACCCCTCAGCCTCACCCACGTTTTACCCATACCCAGTTCTTTTTATATATTTTCCATCTTCTGAAACCAAATTCTCCCTCTAAATTCACAGAAAATTGAAGAAACCCCTCAACAAAATTGGTTCTCCATTTTACTCCAGTTGAAGTTCATCAATGAAGAACAACAAAGCTTCGAAACAAAGTCCTAAAAAATCAGCAGTAGCGATTGTGGTGTATTTGTTGCTGCCTTTGCGGAGTATGTTAGCCTTGGAGATTTGTCAATTCCCGCAGAAGACCTTTCTGATATTGACCAACATCGTAGACGCTATGGAGCGCTCCTATAGGACTATGCTACAAAGAAGCATGAAGATGGGTCAATCAGTGAAAGTGAGGTTACAGGCATACTAGCAAGGAGAAAGGGTGCACTTGAATTAAATGAGAAAACAAGAGTCCAAAGAAAGAAGAAGTAGTGTCATGTATATGTAATTTAGTTGATGCTAGTTTGTAGGAGAAGTATAGTACACAACTTTCTGAACAATTCATTTGTGTTTTTACTGTAGCAAACCTTTTGTTTTGTTAATTTCTATCCAGTGTAGTAGTTCACTTGAAAATAACTTGGTGGTTTTATCTCCAGTTGCTTAATATTTACAGCACTTGTTCCTCATTATCTTAAACGTAGTTATTATGTTGCTAGAATACAAATTATCTACAAAAGAACTTCAAATTATCTACAATCTGGAAACACTGAATGTTGAGATTGTATATAATTTTATAGTTGAATATGTATATAATTTGTAGGGAATACCTCCAGTTGTATTTAATTTCTGTATATAACTGTCAGTTCAAGTTAAATTAATTTTTTAACTTGTAGTTATATTGTAGATAATAAATATTAACTGCTATGTACAGAATGTCAAAAATAGAGGTAGATGCTTGACACAATACAGAAAAACATGTTAACAAACACAGAAACAAATTGAAATTAACTACATTATGATCTTTAATAACTTACGATTACACCCAAAATTCTGTTAACTTGAACACACTAACAATTATTTTGAAATACTATTCTACCTACATGATATTTATTTCTTTTTAGGCGCATTCTTGCAAGATTTTTTGTTATGCCCTTCACCTCCACAGTTGTCACATGACACCTTGTACTTCTTTGACTTTAGTTCATCATATGTTTTGTATCTTTCCTTTTGAGGTCTTCCTGACTGCCTTTTTTCTCCCGTAGGTGGATTTACTACTTCATCAAATATATGTTGTGGCACATTCCATTTGTTTTCATCAGGAAGGGGATTTACTGGTATTTCATACGTACGCAGTAGGCTCTCCTTTGTGTAATACGGAGAGCAATAGTTTTCATAAGTTTCATTCCTGTGCCTTAAAGCTGCCAAAGCATGCGCACATGGAAGTTCATCAAGTTGGAACTGGCCACAACTACATTTCTTGCTTTCAAGACACACAATGTACCGCTTCACACCATCTATCACAGTATGGATATGATCTGTTGAAGCACTCACCTACAATTACATAACAAAATAGAAAGAGAAATATTTACAATCATAAAAATAGATTATCTACAATTTATCTACAACATATCTACAAATTATCTACAAATTATCTACAATCTACAAATTAACACAATTTGTCTACAATTTATCTACAATCTAGAAACACTTGTCCTTTTTCGATAACACTTTGTGTACCTTCAGTTATTATTTCACTTTGATATTCCTCTATGACGGGAGAGGCTGGCATATCAAGTAACTTTATTGTCTCAGACGAACCTGCATGAATATAAAGATAAATAGTGTCATTACAATTTTGTAGAATCTTTGTAGATAAATTGTAGATGAGAGAAAATTTTGTAGTCAACATTTTTTTCACATAGATTGTAGTTTAATTGTAGTATAAATGTAGTAATTATGTAGATACCCTTACAAATAATACTGCTTTATACATACTTAAACTGATTTGTAGTATTTTTGTAGAAAATTTGTAGATGTAGAGAAAAATTTTGCAGTCAACATTTTTTCAACATAGATTGTAGTTTAATTATAGTATAAATGTAGTAATTTTGTAGATAATCATGAAAACAATATTGCTTTATACATCCTAAAACTGATGTGTAGTTTATTTGTAGATAAATGTAGGAATTTTATAGATATTACCGTAAAATCAGAATTTCATAGAATTTGAAACATAACAAACCTGCACTTGTGTTCTCATTGGTAATAGTCAATTCCATATTGAAATCTCGTACACTTATAAATAACGGATACGATCCTAAGTTTTTATTCTCCTTTTTTGTCTCCATATACACATGAACACCCATATCGTTCCTAATCTCCATTGGAGGACAATTCTCATTCACAATGTATTTGATTTCTACAATTTTTTCCTAAGTATCAATCATTAATTGCTCTACAATTGTAGAAATCAGCACACTGTAACTTGCATCCTCATCGAGCACAATGCCATCAACTTGAAAATCTATAAATCTGCCATAGCTATCCCAATTCCCATTTAATTGTAGCATGATTGGGATTTTGGACATGATTGCTTGTCGTTACTGAGGTATTGTTCAATATTTTGTCACTTTTTTTATTTTTTGGATTAAGAAAAAAAGACGAAAAACAGAGTATCGACAGAATTGATTTCTACAATTTGACTTGAATTTGTTGAATATTTTGTCGCTTTTTTGATCAGTGGATTGAGGAAAAAAGTCGACGAAGTAAGCTTTTGCAGAACTGATTTCTACAATTTGATTCGAATTTGTTGACGATTTTGCCTTTTTTTGATTTGTGGTTTAAGCAAAAATATCGAAGAATAGAGTTTTTGCAGAAAAGAGTCTATGTAATTTGATTTTAAATTGAAGATAAAGGATTTCCGTTTCAAATTTGATCTGAAGGTCGCTAAATCAATTAGAATATTATGTTCCTGATTTGTAGCGCGCCTAATTAGGAAGATTCAGCTACTAATAATTAGTATTTAATGAATGGTATAATAATTGTAGAAAAAGTGTGAACAAAGCGGGTAAATTAGAAACTATGCACATATTTGGTAATAAAGTTTCATATATGGTATAGGAAGGAAAAAATCCCTTAAAATAAAAGTGTCTTTTTGTCATGACCCAAATTCATAACAGGTCTTATTATCTTTGGGCCTAGGTTTGTACGGATTTGTCTTTAGGGCTATGCCAAATCTAGCCCAAAAGCATGCGTACCATATGACCTTGTGTTATGCCTTATAAAACTCTTCACTTTCCTCTCTCATTCCGATGGGGATTAACTTAAGGTGACATGTGCACCCTTCTTCAGAAGCTGGCTAGTCTAAAAGTCTGTCAGTCCTGCTTTTGCAAGCTTACCAACCAATAGATGCAATACCCCCAACGACATCGAAGTACTGTTCGATTTCAAATATGAAGTTCTCCACTTCTTTGGAATTTCGAGCCCCTGTAGGGCTTCGGTTCAAGGATTTTGAGCTTTTGTGGCACATGGGTGAGGTTCACAGCACCCCGATGTGATTTTCGCCTGCTCGGAGTAGTCCTTGTAACGCAACGTTGACAACATTGAGCTGACCTGTAAATTTGTCTATAGTTGTTGCATGGCAGTCACCATGTCTGTCTCTTGAGCCCTGCGAGCTAAATCCTCGGTCCGTTCTTGTTGGAGCCCCTCAAATTTACTAAAAATTTCAGCTGCCATGTGGCTGTCGTTTGCCGGTCTCCATCAGAGTCGCAATTAATGTTTGCAATGTCACCTTCGGCCTGCTGCATCATGCGGTCCAGGTCGTCCAAATTTTACACTAGGCTGGTTCTCAGATCAGGCATTGTGCTTGCGATGGGTCATAATACATTAACCAGTCTCTATAAGCACCGCAATGCGATCCCGATGATTCACCATGGTCAGAAATAATGGCAACCACAATGTGTTCTCTCAACTTGCATATTCATGGGTCGCTGGCACCTAAACTCGAAATCGAGTATACTAATGGTTCGCTGATGATTGAACTCGAAATGGATTGCTATAAATGTAGCCTTGGGCAAATTTCATATCAGAATAGAAGAAAAATTTAAAAGCCATATAAGATGAGATCAAGAATTTAATTATGAATACGCCATTTGGATTAAATACCAAAAAGTCAAAACTATGAGGTCCTAAAGATAGGCATGTTACTACTTATTTATGTGATATACACAAAGTAAAATCTCTCAGCTTGGTTTAATATGTATACAATTTTTAGTCATGATTATACAAACATAAATTTTGTGCTAAAAACACTAATCAGGCGTGCTTTCCAACAGTACCAAAAAAAAAGTTTGGGATTAGTTTGACTAACTTTTATTTATATTTGATCCTAACCATCAATTGCATCAATGATTAATTAATTTTGGGCCTACTTCATAATCTTAGGTGCTAAATTCAACCTTGTAATCATAAAAAGAAAGTCACTTTAGATCATGCATTTTTGTGTAATCACAGTTAGTGATGTGAACTTTAATCTTTGAAAAGCACTAAAGTAATAAAGATGCAACAAGCATCATAATCAAACCCCCTCTCCCTCCCTCAACAAATCCCAAAATAGTAATAGTAATAAAGAGCAAAAAATTGAGAAATGGTAAAGTTATCATGAGTTTGAGTTGTAAAATTAGCCGAGTGATATGTCATGAGTTTGAGTTGTAAAATCAGCCGCGATGCTTGCATTATAGTAAATTGCTTACATCACACCTTTTTAGCGTGCGATCCTTCCCGGGCCATGCATAAATATAGATGGCCCAAATATAGAATACTTTGTGTACCGAGCTACCATTTAAAGATAAAAGAAGAGAAGGAATGGAAGAAAATAAACAGAAACAAGGAAAGAATTACACCTTTCCTTCTATGTTTCTTTGGATTGTGGGTTTAAATTACATTTGATAATCCTCCTTTCAACTAATTGAAGAAACACATACACACACAGAGAAAAAAGGGAAAACTCCCAAGATCAATATCATTGTGCAAATTTTTTGAATTTCAAACACTTATCATCAAATGAATTGTGATTTGAACCTTTTCTTTTTTATAGTGAAAAAAGTGATCAAAAGAGAAAGAATCAACAAAATCATAGATCACTAAATCCCACAATTTAACATAGGAATAGTAGAACAATATAAGAAAAGTGGAAAAAAGAGAATTTAGACACAATATAATCAAAATCATTTTCCTTAATTAAAACTATCCGATATGTATACAAGAAACCTTAATAAGCTAAATTAGTACAAAATTGTTAAACCCTTTTAGCTAATATCCTCCATTGATATGTACACTCCCAAGAAGAGGGAAAAGAAAAATATAAAAAATATAGAGAAAATTAAACCCCTTAATTAATTCCCTTTTTTTTCTTCTCTTTTTCTTTTGCTCTTTCAATCATGCCAACAAAGGAGCATAACCACACATCTTCTAATAATGTAAAGTTTTGCCCTTTGTTCTCTAAGTACTCCTCCAACTCCTCTACTTGAAATTCTCCTCTTTGAATTTCCCATATTTGTGCTACTCATCTTCATCTTTAACTCAATTATGATGAGGAAAAAAAATCAAGAAATGATGAAAATTTGAGTGTTTTCAAGAGATTCTTGGACTTTCTTTTGCTTTTCTTGGTTTAGAGCTTTGAGATTTTGTGTTGAAGTTTGAATGGGAGAAGGAAGAGAGCAAAGAGGAGTTCTTATAGGGAAGATTGAAGAGTGGTCCAAACTTGTAATGGTCGAGTAAAGAGGCAACTATGTGGGCATCAAAGGATGTGCAATGCCTCTCCTATAGCTCACTAGACAGTCCATTGTGGGTCCTACTTTCCACTTGGTACCCCATACCCCACATCACAACCCCCACCCCACCCCAACACACACCACCTCAAGTGAAATAAAGTAACATTAAAAACTTATACTAGTAGTATTACATATACAAACTACATATACCATAATGTATGTATCCTCCTTCCAAAATGTTATCACACTTGTGGAGTTATATTCAGATCTCTCCATAACAATATCTTTATATACCAATCATTCACTATAAAAATTAATTTTTAATGGAATAAATTTTTGTGCTGTGTCATAATATATTTTTACTATTACAGCACTTCGCTATAACAACCAAAAAAATCTGGAACAAATGAGGCTGCTATAGAGAGGTTTGACTGTGAATATATATACAATCAGATCTCTCTAAACAACATCGCTATATAACAACATTCACTATAAAAATCAAGTTTTTAATGAAATAAATTTTTATGGTATGTTATAATATATTTTCTCTATAACAACACTTCGATATAACAATCAAAATTTTTTGAAACAAATGAGGTTGTTATAGAGAGGTATGTATATGTATATGTATATATATATATATATATATATATATATATATATATATATATATATATATATATTTAATTATTGCATCTATATTTATAGGAAGATGCTATACTATATAAAATTTCATTTTTTTCAATTTATTTGTCAGACGTAATAAAATCCAACGAGGGGGGGGTTTATTAAAATTTTGTTTTAAAGCCACGACATAATGTGAATTCATCCATATTTTACTATTTAAGTCAAAACTTTGGTTGTAATTGCTATAGCAAATGTCACAGTCTATAAACAAATAGTGTAGGCAAAACCTACCAACATAATGGGTCGACCATTACATGAATAAGGTAGCACAGGTCCTTAGTTTACGAGCTACCCTACAACATGTATTTGTGTTGGTTGATTGATGATGAGATGATAATTAATTTTTTTATCATAAGGTCGTTTCTTGCCTATGTGTAATAAATATTTGTGTCCAAGAATTATTTAAAAAAAAAGGAAGAAATAATTTTAGTTGGTTCCACCTAAGGTACAAACTAAATAGGTAAGAGGGGATGATATAATTCAGTTGAATCCTACTAAAAAAGGCACATATTAACCACCTTCTTAACGTTTAATGCCTTCTAATCATATTATCTTATCCTATTTTTGACTAATATAAATACTGACACGTACTTTATTTGCATGATGATGTGTATTATCATTAAAGAATTAAAGCACTGATGGAAGAATATGTAGGGCAAATGTAGCCTTTTCGCTACGGATTCAACTGAAGCCATAACTTATGATATGGAGTATGAATTTATATGTCAAAATCTGCTAAAATATCAATAAGTATTAGATTTGAACTTATAATTTTAAAAGTACAATGAATTTAAAACTAAAAATCTTAAAAGTCCATCAAATTTAAATTCTGGATCCGCCTCTGAAAATATGATCCGATGGTGCTAAGTTGATCATTTTCCTCCCCCTTCCCCTTTTGTGATGTAATAATTAAGTTGATCATAGTAAAATGAGAAGTTCAATTGAGAATAGAAAAGAAGAAAAAAGATATTCTTTTTATCATGTGTAGAATTCTATTAAAAATGAGACTAGATATAATGTTGTAAAAAGCATATCCACCGAACATATGAATAAAAAATTTGAGCAGCTTATTCGTGGAATTATTCAGCTAAAAGAAAATTGGCTAAGATGCTGAGGTAGTCTCTAGTCATAACAATAACTTTTTTAGGAAGGTCAATTTTATGATGTTATCTCTCTTTTGCATGGAAAATTAGTCTAAACGCACTTTAGCTTTATTAATAATATTGGACGTGGAATAAAGTATTAGACTAACTAAGAGATAAATTCATTTCTATATAATCACTCTCAAAATACTATTATCGGTTTTTGCCCCAATTTCAAATTAGTTAGATACTTTAGTATGAATCCTTTATTTTCTAATCTCTATACTAAATCCAACTCTCTAACCAATCTAAGGAAAAAAAAAACTAGCAAAAATTAATATCGGTGTAACAACAACTGCAAAACAACAACATACTCAATATAGTCTCACAAGCAGGATATGGGGAGAATAGTGTGTACTCAGACTTTACCCCTACCTTGAAAGATAGAGAGGCTATTACCGATAGACCCTCGGCTCAAGAAATGCTTAATCAGAATAAATAAGATAAGAAAATACGACAACAATTCATTAATTTTAATTTCAAATAATTGGTATCACTTATATAAATTCATTATTTTTATTGTGTTCTATTAAATAGTAGTAACAAATTATGTTTTGCATGAATTTGGAGAGATTATAAGTTTTTTGGGGAGGATTTCCTGAATTTGTTGAGGTTTTCAATTCGAGATCGATAAAGAGAGCTTTTAAGGAGTTAATTGCGTAGAAGTTTATACCTTATACCTGGGGCGCACATTGATTACGTTAATTTCTAATATTTGTCAAGGTTTTTCCCTATAGTACCAGGAAATAGCATTATTAAAAGAAAATGAGAATTGAAATAAGATTTTGACGTTGGATCCATCCTAATAAGATTTTCAGATTTGAACCCTCGAAATAAATAAATAAAAGTCATGGTATGAAACGCTTTTTTCCTTTAATTGATCTTACGCGATGTAAAAATTTAAACTAATTAAGGCGCTAAAACAAATACTGAACACTATATAAAAGATTAAAAAAGTTGGAAAATATTGATGGGAGCTGTGCATGAGAATTTTCATAACGAATCATACATTGGGAGTGCTCAATTTACACATTTTCTTAGAGTAGATATTTCTCTCTGGCTTTTTGTTGTTGCTAGAATTTTACGCTACTTGCCATCAAAATAATAGTCAAACTCCTCACACGTGAAATCTCCAATATTCTCATTAATTTAATAACTATTTTAATCCAATAATTAAAACTTCAAGAATTGAAACTCTCATTTCAAAGTGTGTGGCGACTATAGCATCCAATTGCCAGAGGATTTTTTTGTTAAATAGATTCCAGGCAAAAAGAAGAAAAGAAAGTATAATGTGAAAAGCTCAAAACCCAATTAAGTGATAGATTAAATTATGATTTATTTGTAATATAAACAATACAACCCATATTCTTTTTCTTGTGTTCCACCCAATTTTACTTAGGAAAGCATCTTCAATTACTTGGGATTATATTATATTAGTAAAAATTAACGTCATTTTTGCTCTGTCTTTTCGACACTATGAGAAGTTGTCAATTTCGGTTATTGTGCATGAGGCTTTTTGTTGTTTCTTACAGCTCTTTTCTTTTGTTTGGGAAATTAAGGACAACTTCTATATATGATACATTCCTCTATTCACTTTTACTGGACACGTTTAACTTTCTATGCCCTTTAAAAAATAATAAATAAGTTTATAATTTACCATAACACTCATATTAATTGATACATATTTTATTGAATTTGAGAAAATAATTTGAAATGAGTAATAAATACTATAGATATATCAGGAAAAAAATCTATCTTCTCTTGATATGAGTAAAGTAACAAGTAAAAATAAAATTTATTTTAGTATACCTGCTAAGTAAAACTGAACGGAGGAAGTATATGTTAGAAAATAATAAACAAAATTGGCTTTGAGACGTGAAAATCGACTGTCCTTAAAGAGTTATCGCCTGTATACTAATTTAGGGAAAATACAAAACGATTCTCTTCAGGATACAACAAAGCCTACAATAACACTTGTGATTTTCTATATCCACTTCGTTGGAATTCTTGTGTATTTATAGGCAACCAACAGACCCTTTCAGAAAAGATGTCTTGTTTCACAAACAGACACGACGATTTATTCGAATTTTGAATTTAAAATTCAAATAAATTTGATTTTTCTGTTAAAAATAATTAACTCTAGGATCTCGTGCCTATTGAGTCAATCTCGTGCCTGTTGAGTCAGTCTCGTGCCTATTGAGTCAATCTCGTGCCTGTTATGTGCTATTTCATAATGATCAGTTCCGAGGCTAACAGACACGGTACGAGTAAGGTCGGTCCCGGGGTTGTTTCACATGACAGGCATGGAACTTCTTTCTTTCGTTGTGGGAAGAATCCCACTTCCAACTTGCCAATAATAAACTATCTTATAATCCCCCACTGGTTTGTATTTCACTTCATAACACTTGTGAATAATTGAAAGTATCTTTTACAGATTTGAACTTTTCTTTAGTGTAAGTATATTAAAGTTTTGACGAAGTTAATGGTATCTTAAGATTTGAATCACAAATCCTTGTGCCAAAACCGAAAATACCACACACACAGCGTTATCTAGTAGCTTAGAAAATCCAGTATTCGCTTTAGCACGTTTACGGCCATGTGCTCATCCTGAATTCATGAATATTTACAAGATCAACCCTTTAAATCTTGCTAGAAGCGGCACCACTTCAATATTCATATAGGTGGAATTAGTTACTATGTCCCTGTTACTCCAGACATTAATAATTCCATTAAGATTAATCAACCTCTTCATGTAACAGTATGCACTTTGGAGTTTGTCTTTATGCCCCTGTTATAACAAGCATTTAACAACTCCTTAACTCCTCATATAACAGTAAGTAGTACAATAGAATTAGGGCTCCTAAAGAGGAGATCATTGCTTAAACAATACAAGTAACTTGTTATTACCCATTGAACTTATATTGTTAGAGTGTATACTAACTCAAAGTGGGGTTCATATTCCTTGTATTTAATTTAAGGGTCTCAGCCCCATCCCTCCACAAGTTTGTTGTACTACATCTCTACCTAATGGCTTCGTAAGTAGATCAGCCAAATTCTTATTTGATCTCACATATATTATAGTTATAGCTCCATTTGTAATTAATTTTCTTATATAAGCATGTCTCAAGCTTATATGTTTCGATTTCCCATTATATATTTTATTGTAAGCAACACACATTGTAGTCTCACTATCACAGAATATGGAAATGGTTGGCATAGGTTGTGGCCACAACTTTATATCAAGCAGCATATTCATCAGCCATTCTGCCTCTTTTTCAGCAGCTGCTAATGCAATAAATTCAGATTCCATAGTAGAATGGGAAATACATGTTTGTTTCTTGGATGCCCAACTAATGACTCCACCGCCTAGAGTAAATATCCATCCTGATGTGGATTTATTATCATTAACACTTGTAATCCAACTTGCATCAGAATATCCTTCTAATACATTAGGAAAACCATTATAGCAAATGCCTAAGTGCTTTGTATATTTTAAATATCCAAGTACTCTACTTATTGCTTTCCAATGATCATTACCTGGTAAACCTTGAAAGTTTACAAACAGCAAATGCAATGTCGGGTCTAGTGCAATGCATTGCATACATCATACTACCTATCGCACTTGCATACTCCAACTGTGCTACTGCTCTTCCAGTATTTGCAGTTAGCTTAACACTAGAATCATAAGGAGTATTATACCCTTTTATTCCTAAATGACTGAATTTAGTAAGGATTTTATCTATATAATGTGCTTGTGACAAAGTCACTTGCTTGTTATCTCTTTTGACCTTGATTCCCAAAATAGTATCAACTTCATTTAAATCCTTCATTTTAAAAACTGAGGTTAGATACTTCTTGGTCTCGGTAATTCCTTGTAGATTCGTACCAAAAATCAGCATGTCATCGACATATAAACAAATTATTACTCCATATTCTTTTGTAAATTTAGAGTAAATGCACTTGTCTGCATTATTATGTATGAATCCGGTTGATAGTATTACACTATCAAATCTTTCATGCCACTATTTAGGCGCTTGTTTAAGACCATAAAGAGACTTTATCAATTTACAAACTTTCTTCTCGTTTCCCGGAAGAACAAAACCTTCAGATTGTTGCATATATATTTCTTCACTAAGGTTCCCATTTAAAAAGGCTGTTTTAACATCCATTTGATGTACGTAAAGATCATAGATAGAGGCCAAGGATAAAAGGACTCTAATGGATGTTATTCTTACAACAGGAGCATATTTATCAAAATAGTCTATGCCTTCCTTTTGAGTGAAACCTTTTGCAACTAATCTTGCTTTGAAGGTTTGGACAGAACCATCTGTATTGTACTTTCTCCTAAAAATCCACTTACAACCTATAGGTTTTGATCCAAGAGGAAGATCAACCAAAACCCAAGTGTTGTTGGATATAATTGAGTCCATTTCATCATTAATGGTCTCTTTCCAAAAAGCAGCGTCTCTAGAAGACATTGCTTCTTGAATGTCTTTGGGTCTTCTTCAACATTTAATACAATTGGAATTTGATTACAAACGTTTGTCCTATCTCCTTCAACAAGAAATACTATAGATTGTGAAGAAATAAAATCAGAACCAAGATGTTTTTCTTTTCTTATTCTTTGGCTTTTCCTTGGTTCTATCTGCATATCATCACTTCTTTCCTTAGTTTTAATAATTTCAGAAAGCGACAATTTATTAGCATCAATACGTTTTCCATTTATTTCAGTCATTTCATCAACATTGTCATTTATAAATCTATTTTCAATAAATTCAACATGTATAGATTCTATAATGACATTAGATTCTAGATCTAGCAATCTATAAGCTTTGGAGTGTTGTGCATATCCTACAAAAATACTTTTAATTCCTCTAGGACCCAATTTTGTTCTTTGATGGTCAGATACTCTATAATAGGATATACACCCCCACACTTTAAAATAATTTAAATTTGGTTTTCTACCATTCCAAAGCTCATAAGGCGAAATATGCATACTTTTTGAATGTACTCTATTTAAATATAACATGCAGTTAGTAGTGCTTCACCCCATAAATTATGTGGCAAATGTGCATTAAGTAACATAGCATTAACCATATCCACCAAAGTTCTATTTTTTCTTTCCGCTAACCCATTTTGTTGAGGAGTATAAGGGGCACTCATTTGATGTATTAGGCCATGCTCTTCACAGAACTTATTAAATTCGTTAGGAAAATATTCTCCGCCTCTATCACTTCGAATAATTTTAATTTTCCTACTCCTTTGATTTTTCACAACAAACTTGTATTCTTTAAACTTTTGAAAAGCTTCGTCCTTAGTTCTAAGTAGGTAAACATATGTAAATCTAGAGAAGTCGTCTATAAAAGTAATAAAATATCTTTTGCCTCCTCTAGTTAATTCTCCATTTAATTCACACAAATCTGAATGTATTAAATCTAATAGTTCTGTGGATCTTTCAACTTTACGAAATGGTTTCTTTGTCATCTTTGCTTGTATGCAAATTTCACATTTTATACGTTGAGTTTTACATGAGATATAACCATTTTTGGACATATAATTTAAGGAGCCAAAATTTAAATGTCCTAGTCTAGCATGCCATAAATAAGAATCAGACTCAACGATGTAAGTAGAAACATAATTTATTTCATTAATACTCAATTTGAACATGCTGTTACAGTTATAGCCTTTTCCAACAAAAACACCATTCTTAGACACTATTACATGATCAGACTCAATAACTATCTTGAAGCCTTTCTTTGACAGCAAAGCAGCGGACATTAAGTTTTTCTTCATATCAGGAACATAATACACATTCAGTAATGTCAACTTCTAGCCAGATGTGAAGTTAATCTCAATACTTCCTTTTCCAGCAACATCTGCCGCAACATGGTTTCCCATCAAGACTTGTTCAGAATCCTACACTTCTGCATATGTCTTGAACATCTTCTTGTCATAACAGACATGAGTAGCAGCACCCGAATCTAACCACCAGTCTTGAGTATTTGTAGCAGCGGTAGCCACATTCAACTCTGTGACCATACCAATTTGCATTGCGGAAACCATGGCAACCAGCTGTCACACCTCCTTTTTCCGCCCCCGCGAGGGTACAAGGAGTTTTTTCCAATTAAAGGACAGTCGAAACGGGATTGGTTTAATTATTTCAGAGTCGCCACTTGGGAGATTTAGGGTGTCCCAAGTCACCTATTTTAATCCCGAATCGAGGAAAAGAATGACTCTATATTACAGTCTGTGTACCAGAAATCCGGATAAGGAATTCTGTTAACCCGGGAGAAGGTGGTAGGCATTCCCGAGTTTCGTGGTTTTAGCACGGTCGCTCAACTGTTATATTCGGCTTATTTATCTGATTTTTAATACAATTATGAACCATGTGCAAATTTTATCTTTTACCGCTTTATTATCATTATTTTTAGGAATGTGAACATCGCTTAAAACATATCTTTGGATTGTGTCACATGAAATGCACCCACAATCCGAAACATATTTTATTTGATGTTTTAGGATTTAGATTTGGGTCGCATGAAATGCGCTTCCGAGTTTAAGAAGGTAAAATTAATTAAATCGCGCCTAAAGAGTCTAGCGCGTCATTATATTTGGGGAAGGAAGTGAAATTCACTAAACAATCCATCCCAAATTCTAAGTAATTTTTTTTTAAAAAAAATAATTAAATAAATAAATGAGATTGGAGAATCCTGTAAATTTGTATTATTTACATCTATTTATTTTTAGCGAAATCCTTCCTTATTTTAAGAATATCCTTTAATGACTACCTTTTTATCATTACTAAGTTTGTTTATAAATATAAAATCAATATCTACATTCTTGAAAATGACATATTAAATAGAAGAGAAAAACAAATATTAACAGAAAGTAATAAAATTATAATCATAAATACAACATGGAATTGTCGAAAAGTAAAAAAAATAAAAATAAAAAAATTACTATTTATCCCATAGTTGGATTAAAATTCAAATTGTTAGTAAGACTTAAGCTTATTGAAACTAATTATTTACAAATACTGAAAATTGAAAGAAAGAAAAATTAAAACTTGAGTACTAAATCATATTTCTAAACTTGATTAAACAATTTAACCTTAACTAACTTTGTTTTAATTCATCATGTCCTAATACTTGTTCGCAAACTAATTCATGTTATAACTGAAATTGACTACATGATTCTGATTAACTTATCATTGACGAAAAACCTTATGAATAAGGAACTTAGTTAATTTTTGCCAAAATGATTTAATAACGCCATTTTTACATTATTTCTTCTATTTTTTGTTATTAAACAGTTTTAATTAATAATCAGGCTTAAATATATTTCCTAATAATCTGGTTAAGGCGTTATTTAATATGTCGCTATAATATGCCTAGTTATGCCAAATGACAGTGATTTACAAAATAATAATACATGAATAACCTAAATACAATACAAAAAATTAAATTAAACTAAATTAAAAATTTAACACTCCATTCTTCATTTCAGCTTACAAAATGCCAAAATTACAGTTGTGTACCTGATATTGTCAATATAAGAAGAAGAAAGTCAGCAACGTAATACGTAACACAACAACAACAACAATAACCGGCAATAACCAACCAACGAAAATCCCAGTGACAGCTTTGAAAAATTCAAAATAAAATCCAAGAATGCCGAAAATAACGGACAGAAACCAAGGGAAATTTTCAGATTTTTGAAAGGCTATTTAATCTTCAACCCTTAATTTCTACACCTGTATACCAGAATATTTATCAGGTGTGTACTACTTTCTCTTCTAATTTTCAACTTTTTTTTTATTTTCTCTTTGTATGTTTTTCTTTTCTTGAGAGTTTGAATGTTTTTTCGGAATAAATGTTCAGCTCCTTTTTTTTTAATCTCTCTTTTTTCTGTGTCCCTCTATCATTTTTCAGACCTCTCTATATATAATCTCCAACCTTTAATCAATTAAAATCAATCTCTTTCTCTACCAAACCCATTATCTTCCCACTCATCCCCATTACATTAAATAAATATATCACACCACCCCATTATATTTTGTCCCCCATGCTTCAAATAAAATAATGCAAGATTCCCTTTAAATTAAATCTTGTCCCCCCTTTATGTTAAATAATCATATCACAACCCACCCCATTTCATTTTGTCCCCCATGCTTCAAATAAACAATTACAAAAATGTACAATTCCTAAACTACCCCTTCCGACCTTACTGAAATTACCAAACTACCCCTGAACGTATTACAAATTTACCAAACTACCCATCAGCTATAACACATCAATTAATCAAACTTAACCAAAATATAGACAATATGATCAATTTCTAATAATGTTCAAACAACAATATGAACACGGATGAACATCATAACAACAACATCACATGATCATGATTTTAACAACATTTCAACAACAAATCACATGAACACAAATTGAACAACCAAGAACAACCAAAATTTGATTGAACAATATTTTTGGCAACAACAAACCTATTTTTCGGATTTAAACAACAACAACAATCAAACAAGTATATTTAGATTCTTAAATTCAATAATATTGAACTTAAAATCAACTCTAACAATATTATAACAAACAATTCTTATATTAAACTTTAAACAAGATTATGAGACTAATTCAAGAAATAATCACAAATGGTAAACAAGAAATCAAACTATACACATTTCGGATTCAAAATCAAACAAACATAATATGAACATGAATGAAAAGATTCAACCACAATAACAAACTTTATTCAAATTTCGAATTGAACTTAAACAAAACAAATAAACATATTCAAATCACTAATCTTCAAATAATCAATTAATCTTTCTTAATTAAATCCAACAAAAAAATATAACAAAGATATATGATCATGAATGAAATCTATATTAAACAAACAACGGATTCAAGCGATTTAAACTAAATCTAACAATATTAAACCTAAACTAACAATTCCTTTTTTTGCAAAAATTAAATTAACATGAAATAAACTGAAAATCAATTAATTAAATTTTCATTTGACTCTGAAAATTAAACCAACCAAACATATGAACAAACTAAAAAAAAAATTATTTCAATGATGAACAAACAAAACAAGAATTGAATCATTTATCGATTTTGGATCCGAAAAATACCAAACAAAAATATGGACGATAAATGAGATCCAAAAAACCACTAACCGGAAATGAAACGACGAACAACGACCAACCAACGACGAACTCGGACAGTGATCGACGACATCGACCAAAACTACTCCATGTACGCGAACTCGACTGGACTGAAGCAGTAGCATCCGCTACTGCTGGACATCAGAGCTTGAATGGACGCAGCAGCAGCTCGGACGCGAGGAGGAGCAGCGGCGACGGTGTGGAGGAGCAGCGGCGAACGTGTGGAGAAGCAGCGGCGACGGTGTGGAGGACGACGAAGCAGTGGCTATGGCTGTTTGAGCTGAAGAAGACGACGTGAGGCAGCAGCTATTGCGGACGCTGAAGCAGAAGCAGCGGGTAATCCATGGTCGAGCTTGAGCTCGTCAATGGAGAAACAACGCTGGGACGATGGACTGTTGTGTCGTTTGCTTGTGTATGTGTGCGTGAGTGTGACGACGTGAGGGGGTGTTCGTGGTGGAGGGTGGTCGACGTTGGTGAGGGCAGCCATGGTTGTGCTTTGGAGTTTTGAGGAAGAAGAAGGAGAAATGGGGGAGGGGCGGATGCTTAGGCATTTTTTAGGGTTTACTATTTTTTTTTTGTTTTTCTTTGTTTTATTTTTTGAAATGCAAGATAATAGGGTGTTGGATTATGGACCGGGTTGACCCAGTTCGAAATGAACTGGGTCGTAGGGAAGATTGGGCCATTTTTTGGGCCTGTGGCTTGAAATTGAAGAAAAGGCCCAATTCCGACTTTATTTATATTTTCGCTCTCTTTTCTTCTTTTATTTTTCTAAAACTAAATTATAAAAATACTTAAACTATTATTAAGAACTAAATTAAGTTATAAAAGCGCAAATTAACTCCCAATAACAATTAACGCACAATTAAGTATTAATTAAGCATAAAATTGATATTTGGACATTAAATGCTAAAAATGCACACGATGCCTATTTTTGTAATTTTTATATTTTTGTAAAACAAATTTAATTATTATCAATTGTAGAATTAAATCCTACATGCAAAATGCGACATATTTTTGTATTTTTTTATTAATTTAGCAAATAAACATGCACAGACAAATACAAATAATTATTAAAAATATCACAAAATATCACAAAATTGCACATCAAAGAAAAAATCATTTTATTTTTGAATTTTTTGGGAGTAATTCTCATATTGGGCAAAAATCACGTGCTTACAGTTGTCCCTCTTTGCCCGAAGACACGAAGGGTTTTCGTGCAAAGATAAAGCGAGTGATTTTTGCCCATCCGAGTACTCCGTGTGAAGCATTTTTTGAAAAAGATTTGACCGAACCTTTGCTTCAAAGGTTTCCTACATATCCTGGGCTAAACAGGAATCAGGTCAATGTAGTTCGGGAAGTCTTGGTAGCTGGGACTACCATGGGACTGCAATGTTACTGCTGTTGCATGCTACTTTTACTGTTTGCTGACCTCCTTATTACACCATGCTTAAAAAATAAGAAGCTAGACTAAGCTAGAAATTACAGAATCTTATCTGTTTTCCCCCTTGCTCCGGTTGCCTTGCTTTTTGTCGGTTTGTGTTTCCTCTGGTGCCTTTTTACCAAGACTTCTGGCCCTTGATTTTTTTTTTAATACCAGTTTTCGTCATTTTGTTCGGTCCGCTGGGGACATGGCTTTCTTCATTAAGCTTTTTGGCGGTTCCTCTTGGGATACGATTATCTTCATCAGATTCATCAAGACGCGTCTTTTCTTTCTTTTGACTCATGCACTTGAATTTGCTCTGGGACTTCTTGTTGCCACCTTCTGCCTTCCGGTGTTGGGATTTTTATTGTTTCCTGTTGGGGATTCTTGTTGTAACCTTCTGCATTCCGGTGGGGTTACTGACTTCAAAATCTGCAGTATAAGACTGAAAAGTATTCCTCTCGTTATACAGGTGGGTGCCTGGACATGAAATGAAAATGTATACCCGCATTATACTGGTGGGCGACCTGGAAATGGAAAAATGAAATGTATGCCCGCATTACACTGGTGGGCGACCTGGAAATGGAAAACTGAAATGTATGCCCGCATTATACTGGTGGGCGACCTGGAAATGGAAAACTGAAATGTATGCCCGCATTATACTGGTGGGCGACCTAGAATATGGAATGAACAGACAAAATGTATTCCCTCATTATACTGGTGGGCGACCTAGAACTGAAATGTATTCCCGCATTATACTGGTGGGCGACCTAGAACTTAAATGTATTCCCGTATTTTACTGGTGGGCGACCTAGAACTTAAAAGTATTCCCGCATTATACTGGTGGGCGACCTAGAACTTAAATGTATTCCCACATTTTACTGGTGGGCGACCTAGAACTGAAAAGTATTCCCGCATTATACTGGTGGGCGCCTAGAACTTAAATGTATTCCCGCATTTTACTGGTGGGCGACCTAGAACTGAAAAGTATTCCCACATTATACTGGTGGGCGACCTAGAACATGAAATGAAAACATAAATGCATACCCGCATTATACTGGTGGGCGACCTAGACATGAAATGAAAATGTATACCCGCATTATACTGGTGGGTGACCTAGAACAGAAATGAAAAGACAGAAATGTATTCCCGCATTATACTGGTGGGCGACCTAGAACTGAAAAGTATTCCCGCATTATACTGGTGGGCGACCTAGAACTTAAATGTATTCCTGCATTTTACTGGTGGGCGCCTAATTGGTAAAGAATAGTTTGAATTTGTTTCCTCGATTCTCCGAGAAAATTTCCATTTGTGGCAGAAAATTTTCTGCCCCAATTCTGGCGATCTTTTTTATGGCGTATCTTTAGGCCATCATCAACACTTTATTTTCCTGTTCAAATCAAAGAAAATTTAGTTATTTTTTTTTTTTTTTTGAAATATGGCGAGTGGTCATGTCACTCCTGATGGGGATGATTGTTCCCTTTCCCTTATTCTTGTTCGGCGTTCTCAAAACTTGTTGGGGATGATGTTATTTGCTGGGGATAACATTCTGCTGGGGATGGTTTTTCCATTTATTCCTTCACCATTTTGTATCTCAAAAATTTCTGGAGGTTATTTTGCCGAAGAGGGATTTTCCTTTCTTCCCTTCCCCTTCTGTGTTGTCCGACCACCTCGGAGCTTGGTCGATATTCGGTCGGAGTACTCTGAGGATCGTCTTGGAACTTGGCTTACAATTTCCTCAACATGTTTTTTTTTTCCGGCTCTTCCCCGTACTTTCCTTACCATTTTAGGACAGTATTATCCGGCCTGGCAATCAACGTCTTTTGTCTTATTGCCTTGTCTCTGGATTGCCCTTTTCACATTTTATGTTGTACCATTTTGGCAACTGGTAGTAAGCTCTGAAAGACCTTTCTTAAAACCTAAATTTCTAGAAAAATTCTTTTAAACAAAGAAATGAAAAGATAGAAAAATGAGAAAATCTTTCTGAACAAATGATGGTGAACAAAAAAAATGAACTTATCTGGGTGATACAACCGATTCCAATGATCATGTTGTGCATTCCGGATTAATCAACCCAGTCTATTTGTGTCGATCAAACTTTCTGATGTCTTCACTTGCTGGGGATAAATAGGTGCCCAATTATTCGCAAAATGCGGATCTTTTCCGTCAATCTATCTTGTCGCCTCATAGTGCCCTTCGCGGGGTTTTCACTAACAAGGCTCTCTCATTTCTCACAACTCCCGTCGCCTTATGGTGCCTGTGAAGGTTTTCACCGATAAGACTCTCTCATTTTGTATTTCTCAGCTTACGTCGCCTTATGGCGCCTGTGAAGGTTTTCGCCGATAAGACTCTCTCATCTTATTTTCTCAGCTTGGGATTGGAGTGTTGTCGATAAGATTTTTCTCTGCCGGGAATTCTTTTGGCTATCAATTCTTTCAATTCATGATCCTCATTCAGTCAGGGACTGACGTTTTATTCTTGGTTTTCATTTGCCTATCTTAACACCTCTCGGATACTGATCGGGAGGTCTTTTTTTTTTTTATTGGATATCAATATAGGTTTTAGAAGAAAAGGATATAAAATTCAAAATAACTTTGATGGGTAAAGCATTACAACTCTTGGAATCAAACTCTTTTTTTTTTCAAAATTTAGAAACATAATTTCTGCCCCAGTTTTCTTACTTGGGGATTTTTCTTTTGATTTTTTTTTGTTACCTTATGACCGAGCCGTGAGGCGCCTACGTATCCTCTTTGAGGAATCAGGTCGAACGTAGTTCACTGACTCCTTTGTTTTCTTGCGACCTTCAAAAAGTTTTTTTTTCATACATTTTTTCATTAATGATTCCAAGAGAGGGGTATAAAAAGATAAGTATGGCTCAAAGGGGTAAACCAAAGGTTAAAAGTGTTTGGATAGAAGAAAGAATTGCCTCCGTCATTTCATTATCCGATAAGCACTAAGTACAAACAAACAAATAAACAACAAAAGAAATTACACATAATATCTTTTGACTGCATCAGAATTGATAGCCATGTCGACGCATCTTCCTTCAACATCTGTCAGACGCAAAGCGCCATTGGATAATACTCTGGTCACAATATACGGCCCTTGCCAATTCGGGGCGAACTTGTCTTTTGCTTCAATCTGATGTGGGAGGATCCGTTTCAATACTTGTTGCCCTACTTCAAATTTCCTGGGGAGCACCTTCTTATTGTATGCTCTTGCCATTCTCTTCTGATATAACTGGCCATGACATACTGCTGCCAATCTTTTTTCATCCATTAAACTCAGCTGCTCTAGTCGGGCTTTGACCCATTCATTATTGTCAAGCCCGGCCTCAGCGATAATTCGAAGGGAAGGAATTTCAACTTCTGCTGGTATTACTGCTTCAGTTCCGTATACCAACAAATAAGGAGTCGCACCTATTGAAGTACGAACAGTAGTGCGGTATCCTAACAACGCAAATGGTAGCTTTTTATGCCATTGTCTGGATCCTTCAATCATTTTCCTCAATATCTTCTTTATATTTTTGTTGGCTGCCTCAACTGCTCCATTCGCCTTGGGCCGATACGGGGTGGAATTACGGTGTGTAATCTTAAACTGTTCACATACTTCTCTCATCAAGTTGCTGTTAAGATTAGCACCATTGTCCGTGATTATTATTTTTGGGATCCCAAATCTACAAATGATATGGGAATGGACGAAATCCACCACTGCCTTCTTGGTTACAGACTTGAAAGTTTTGGCTTCAACCCACTTAGTGAAATAATCGATGGCTACCAGAATGAACCTGTGACCGTTCGAAGCTGCCGGCTCGATAGGCCCAATGACATCCATGCCCCATGCCACAAATGGCCATGGTGCGGACATTGTGTGCAATTCCGTTGGTGGAGAATGAATCAGATCTCCGTGTATCTGACACTGATGGCATTTTCGTACGAAACTGATACAATCATGCTCCATAGTGAGCCAATAATATCCCGCTCGCAGAATCTTCTTTGCCAACACATATCCGCTCATATGGGTCCCACAGACTCTAGTATGTACCTCTGTCATCACTATCGTGGCTTGACCTGCATAAATACATCTCAGCAATCCCAGATCTGGGGTTCTTTTGTACAACATTCCTCCACTGAGAAAAAATCCATTTGCCAGTCGTCGAATGACTCTCTTTTGATCTCCGGTTGCCTGTTCCGGGTATATCCCCATCCTGAGGTTTTCCTTGATATCATAAAACCATGGCTCGCCATCCATTTCTTCTTCTATTATGTTGCAGTAGGCATGCTGATCACGAACCTGAATATACAATGGGTCAACATGGATTTTGTCTGGATGGTGCAACATCGATGCTAAAGTGGCCAAAGCATCGGCAACCTCATTGTGAACTCTCGGGATGTGTCTGAACTCCACTGATCGAAATCGTTTGCTCAGATCGTGCAAACATTGTCGATATGGTATAAGCCTTCAAATCCCGTGTTTCCCATTCACCCTGGATCTGATGTACTATGAGGTCCGAGTCTCCCAAGACCAAGACGTCCTGAACATCCATGTCTGCAGCCAATCGTAGGCCCAAAATACATGCCTCATATTCAGCCATGTTGTTGGTACAATAGAAACGTAGCTGAGCTGTAACAGGATAGTGATGTCCTGTTTCTGAAATAAGTACTGCTCCTACTCCAACTCCTTTTGCATTAGCAGCCCCGTCAAAGAAAAGCTTCCACCCTGGTTCCTCATTTAGTTCTAACTCCTCTATATGTATCACTTCTTCATCTGGAAAATACGTCCTCAAAGGCTCGTATTCTTCATCAATAGGATTCTCAGCCAAGTGATCGGCCAATGCTTGGGCTTTCATGGCCGTCCTCGTCACATAGACAATGTCAAACTCTGTGAGTAATATCTGTCATTTTGCCAATCTTCCTGTGGGCATAGGCTTCTGGAAAATATACTTTAATGGATCCAGACGTGAAATAAGGTATGTAGTATGTGACGACAGATAATGCTTAAACTTCTGTGCTACCCAAGTTAGAGCACAACATGTCTTCTCAAGTTGAGTGTACTTATTCTCATAGACTGTAAACTTCTTGCTGAGATAATAGATGGCTTGCTCTTTTCTTCCTGTGATGTCGTGTTGACCCAACACGCAACCAAACGAATGATCCAGGACCGTTAGATAAAGGATTAATGGCCTCCCCGACTCAGGTGGAACCAATACAGGTGGATTGGATAAATAACCTTTGATCTGGTCAAATGCCTCCTGACATTCTGCCATCCATTCTATCGCGGCATCTTTCCTCAGCAATCGAAAGATGGGTTCACAAGTTGTTGTGAGCTGAGCGATGAATCTGCTGATATAGTTCAACCTTCCCAACAGACTCATTACTTCTGTTTTGTTCCTCGGTGGCGGCAATTCCTGGATGGATTTGATCTTTGACGAATCCAACTCAATGCCTCGCCGACTGACGATAAATCCTAACAGCTTTCCAGATGGAACACCAAATGCACATTTGGCTGGGTTGAGCTTAATGTCGTACCTTCGAAGTCTTTGGAAAAACTTCCTTAGGTCTGCTACGTGGTCTTCCTGACGCTTGGATTTGATGATCACATCATCTACGTACACTTCGATCTCTTTGTGTATCATATCATGGAACACAGTAGTCATTGCTCTCATGTACGTTGCCCCAGCGTTCTTCAAACCGAATGGCATTACCCGATAACAATGGCGTAATGAAAGCTGTTTTCTATGCATCTTCTTCATCCATCAAAATCTGATGATACCCAGCGTAGCAATCGACAAAGGAGCCGATTTCTCGCCCGGCGCAATTATCGATCAAGATATGGATATTGGGCAATGGAAAGTTATCCTTTGGGCTTGCCCTGTTCAGATTACGGTAGTCGACGCATACCCTGATCTTCCCATCTTTCTTTGGTACTGGCACCACATTAGCCAACCAATCAGGATATCGAGAGACCCGAATAACCTTTGCTTGCAGCTGCTTGGTTACTTCTTCTTTAATCTTCACACTCATATCTGTCTTGAACTTCCTCAGTTTCTGCTTGACGGGAAGGCATGCCGGGTCAATGGGCAATTTGTGAACCACTAGCTTGGTGCTTAAACCCGGCATGTCGTCATACGACCATGCAAAAATATCTTTAAACTCAATGAGTGCTTTGATTAATTCTTCCCTGATGCCAGGCTCAATGTGGATGCTGATTTTGGTTTCTCGGACATTATCCGCATCCCCTAGATTTACAGCCTCGGTGTCATTCAGATTAGGCTTGGGTTTCTCTTCAAATTGGCATAGTTCTCGATTTATTTCTTCGAAGGCTTTATCCTCATCATATTCAGACTCATCGTCATAATCGATCTCTTGTATCATTAAATCAGAGTCAGATTGATTTATTAGACTAGGTCGAAGATCCGTCGTGCATGCCATGTCATTAGAACCAGTAAAAAGAGAACTGTTCAGAAAGAGAAAAGAATAAAACAAAATTAAAATGAGACAAGAAAAGAATTTTATTAAAATGCGGGGTAACAGGGTTCACACTTTTACAAGACAAAATAAGATTTGGATTACACCCTGAATAATCCGAAAAATAAGAAAGCAAAAATCAAAGCCTACTACCAGGACTCTCCCCGAGTAGGAAGAGGAGTAACCGTCCAATTGTTGGTTTTGGCCTCAGGCCCCATAAACTGTATTTCTGTTCCGCTGGAACCCTCTCCGACTTCTACCATATTGACATCAGTGAACAATCTTTCGAAGCTTTGATTCAGATCCCCGTCAATCCCAATCAATGGCCCGAGAACTTTCGGGACCGGTGACCCCTTGGCGCTTGCTCTAACAAAAGATCTTGAGAGACGTGGCACAGGTTTGGGAAGAAACCAAACTTTCTTCTTCATTTTCCGCGCTCGTTTTACATCTGCCGCAGTCGGTTTGAACCCCAACCCAAAGGTCTCCAAATTCTTGGGCAAAGAAACAGGTTGAACAATTCCCTGAAGTTCAGCTCCCAAGCCTTTTCCTGGCATAAACCCATTACCCAGCATTTCTGAAACCATCATAACCGTTGCGGAAGCTATCCTAGGATGCTGAATGATTTCACCCTCGGGGATCTTGTTTGCCGACACTACATCAAAAATCTGGTAGACCCAGGGACCTTTGTCATCATTGGTCTCTATGAAGGGTACAATGGCGCCTCCTACGGTGCACGCAGTGTCCTCGCCGTGCAACACGACCTCTTGTCTATCCCACTCGAACTTGACCATCTGATGCAAGGTGGATGGCACTGCTTTGGCTGCATGGATCCACGGTCGTCCCAACAGAAAGTTATAAGATACCGTAGCATCTAATACCTGGAATTCCATGGTAAACTGGACTGGACCGATGGTCAACTCAAGTACAATATCCCCCACGGTGGCTGTTCCATTTCCGTCAAATCCTCGGACGCAAATGCTATTCTTTTGGATTCTTCCGTGGTCGATCTTCAATTGGTTCAGGGTGGATAATGGACAAATATTGGCACTTGAGCCGTTATCCACTAATGCCCGAGTAACTGCCGAATCTTCACATTTGACAGTTAGGTAGAGAGCTTTATTATGCTCCGTGCCCTCCACTGGCAGATCATCATCTGAAAATGTTACCCTGTTCACCTCGAAAATTTTGTTGGCAATCATTTCCAGGTGATTTACAGAAATCTCATTGGGCACATGAGCTTCATTCAGTATCTTCATCAGGGCCCGACGATGTTCATCCGAATGGATTAATAATGATAGCAGTGAGATCTGGGCCGGTGTTTTCTTCAACTGTTCGACCACGGAGTAATCCTGCACTTTCATCTTCTTTAAGAAATCCTCAGCTTCTTCTTCTGACACAGGTTTCTTTATTGCAGTTGGATTGGGTCTTCTCAACTCCGCCGGAGCAAAACACCGTCCTGATCGAGTCAGTCCCTGCGCCTCACAACTATTCTCCTCCACTTGTTGTCCCTTGTACATCACCACTGCCTTCTCATACTTCCAAGGCACAGCCTTGCTATCAATCACTGGTGTTTGGACTACTGGTTTTATGATGACCGGTTCCCTGCAGACCCCCTTCACAACAACCATGGGTGCAGATGATGCTCCCATTATTACCAACTTGGCTGGTTCTGGTTTCCTTGTAGCGGCAGATGGATTCTTCCCCAATATCACCACTGGCTTGACATCTTCCCCCTTCAACTGTACCCCTGCTTCCTCATTGATCGATTTTTCTTTCGGAGTGGCACGGATCATCATCACTGTCTGTGAGGGTTTCTTCGGCTCCCCTCCTTTGTGCACAAGCTCGATCATGTGGGCTTCAGGGTGCTTTGTCAATGGGTTCTGGTTAATGTTGGGTGCCTCCGGTGCCTGTACCTCGATCTTGTTGGTATCAATAAGATCTTGTATTGCATGTTTTAGCCTCCAACATTTCTCGGTATCATGTCCGGGAGCTCCCGAACAATATTCACATCTTACCGAGTGATCCATATTTTGGGGTAAGGGATTTGGTAATCTAGTCTCAACAGGATTTAATAAACCCAACTGCCTCAATTTGTGGAACAAGGCAATATAAGTTTCCCCCAACTCAGTAAAAGTTCTTTGCCTCTGCAATCTTTCATTTCTGGCGGCCGGATTTCCCCTGAAACCCATCCCTGGAGGGTTCCTGTAAGCTCTTGGTGGTGGATAGGTGTTTTGTGGTGGTGGGTATGTGTTATGTGGAGGTGGGTATGTATTGTGGGGAACCGGCGCGCGCCATTGTGGGCGAACCGGAGGTTGGGTGTATGTCTGGGCTTGATGGACGGTGAAATGTTGTTCTTGTGGTTGGTAGTAGGGTTGTGGAGGGTAATTTGGAATGTGTGGGTAGTTTAGACGATGGGGTCTGGGTTGGTAATGAGGGGAAGGACCTCTAGATCTGGACCAATTGTCGGCCTCTAATGTCGTGACCTCCTCTCTCCTTTTCTTCCCTAGCGCACCTCCCGTGCCGCTCTGAATGGCCTGAGTTGTTGCCTTAATTGCCGAATAACTCAGGATCTTATTGGACTTAAGTCCCTCTTCTATCATACCTCCCATTTTCACAACTTCATTAAATGATTTGCCAACTGACGTCACCAAGTGACCAAAGTAAGTTGGCTCGAGAGTTTGTAAGAAGTAATCCACCATTTCTCCTTCTCTCATTGGGGGATCAACTCTGGCTGCCTGTTCTCTCCATCGGAACCCAAATTCCCGGAAGCTCTCCCCGGGTTTCTTCTCGAGCTTTAGCAATGTGAGACGGTCTGGGACTATCTCAAGGTTGTATTGGAAATGTCCTGCGAAAGCCTGTGCCAAGTCATCCCAGGTGTACCACCTGCTCGGATCTTGTCTTGTATACCACTCTAATGCCGACCCGCTCAAACTCTGGCCAAAGTAAGCTATCAATAGCTCATCTTTGCCCCCTGCTCCCCTCATTTTGCTACAAAAACCCCGTAGATGTGCCATAGGATCACCATGCCCTTCGTATAAATCGAACTTGGGCATCTTGAACCCTGCTGGTAATTGAACGTCAGGGAAAGGGCATAGATCCTTGTAAGCCACGCTGACCTGGTTACCTAACCCGTGTATGTTCCTGAAGGATTGCTCCAGGCTTTTAAATTTCCGCATCACCTCGTCCTGCTCTGGGCTCTTAGCCGGCTTTTCAATCTCCGTCGGGACCTCAAAGTGGGGATTATAGGTATGTGGCTCGGGTGCTTTGAATGTGAGTTCAGGGGGGTAATATTGTGTATCGTGAGCCTGAAACAGTGGCTCACTAGATGATCTGTGCAATGGGGCTGGGGGAGGTGCCACAAAGACGGGAACATTTGGTGGAGGAGGGTTTTGAGTGGGTGGTGGAGCTTGGGAATCATAAGCCTCTCTTCCCTGATAATAGTGATGGCTTGGGAAACTTGTTGAAGGACCGGGAGAGGGGTATTCCGACGTGTGTGTTGGTTGGAGGGTAGGAGTAACGGGTAGTTCTTGCCCCTTCTGGGCTCTAGCTAAGGCTATCTGCATTTCATTCATTTCTAGCCTCATTTTTTCCATTTTCTCCAGGGCTTCCTTCAGCATCTGATTGGCCGTTTTTTCTGACTCAACGCTGTTGTCTGACCCAGTCATGCTTTCTGGTATAGGACCTTTTGATCTTGTCTGATAATGGTACGGTGCCAGTACGCTCTAACAACTAACTGATATTGATTGGAAAAACAACAAACTTGTCAGTGTTAGAGTCTTAACAGATATTGTAATTGCACGTTAGGGGGATGCAATGCTCCTAGGCAGTTAATCATTTCTAACATGCTTTTGCTCTGACCGCATGCATCATCCCGACTTATTTTTGCTCTGACAAATATATATTCTTCTTTTTTTTTTAATTTTTTTTTTTAATTACGGTCGAATCCTATAGAGATTGCCTACGTATCGTGACCCCGCACGAATCAGACCAAGCGTAGTTCGTGCCATAAGACCAAATATTTTTTTTATTACTCAAAATAATGTTATTACAAGCCATCACAAAAAAAAATACAGACATATATATATATATATATATATATATATATATATATATATATATATATATATATATATATATATATATTTATTTTTTTTTTGAGAATGTTTGAAGAAAAAAAAACATATGGGTAGACAACAGACTCGAAAAACAAACAAGTGCAAGATTGAACTAGGGATACATTAAAGCTTTGAATTTTGGTGCCCGCGAGGCATCATTCGGCCTTTCCGCGGGCTTGGGGGCCAGGCTTCTTTGCAAGCTTTTTAGTTCCTCCATGATCTGATGGACATAACCCATAATTGAGGCAAATAGGACATCACGAGGCATCTCTTCACATGTTAGGCACTTCGTGGTGATATAGCGCCCTATATCATTGATCCTACCCCTGATTCTATCCCTCTCTATGCACAGCTGTTCTATCCGTTGATTCTTTAGTCCCAATATTCGAGTATTGTCAATGAGCTGCTCTTGGAACCTCTCCATTTGTTCTTCCATCCAGGCTATCGACTCATAGCAGTGTTCTCTATATGTTCTAGCATCCTGGGCTTGTTTGAGGACCCGATTATTGAGAATGGAGTTTATCTCTCTCAATGTCGCAACACTCATTTCGTAGTCCCTTTTTACTTGCCATAGGTGCTCTCTCCGTGATGTTTTAACTGTAGCCCACCTGACCCGCATTCTTGTTATACAAGCCTGGGATCTCTCCAAGTCTTCTCGGCTTTGGCTGACTTGATTTCTCAATTCCGCTATCAACCTTTCATCAGAGCGACGTTTCTGTCGGTCGCTATCACTCTTACTGACTTGGCGAATTCGGGTTTTCAGTGCCTGGTTTTCTTTGGCTAATTTGTTCTTCTCACCCTGCTCTGAGGCTACTTGAACGTTGTTTTCAAACATAAGCCTTTCAATTTGTCGCTTCAACTTCCCGATTTCAACCCGGTAGCCTTCCTCTCTCACTAACCAACCCCACTGTTCCTGCGAATCATCCGTAAATTGTTGGACGTGAGCTCTTTTGGCAGGCCTCTGACGAATCTGGAACCTTTTCCCGAACCAAACATCGTATTTTGGGTCTACCTCACCCTTAGCCAGCTCTCGAACCATAGTCTTGGGTTCAAGGAATCTACATTCGTGCCACAGCTTTCTAATTTTTCCTTCGGGGAACACGACTCCTGGACTCAACTCAATGGCGTGCTTGCTTAGATCCTCATCAGTGGGAATTACCTGAAATCTTCCTAGTTGGCGCAGTACCCGATGAGGAGCATATGGTTGGATGCTACGAAGTCCCATCAAAAGAACATGACATTCCTCGGCCGCCATGTATATTACCTCAGTATCATTCAACCACCCAAATGCCCATTCAACTTGGTCGGCTGTTGTTGACCTCAATTGTGCAAGCCATGCTTCGACGCCTTCGGGAAATATGACGCCTGTCATTCGTTTCTCAAAGCCGCTAATGCAGTTTCTCTCAGTCAACCCGTGGTTCATGTATCCCACTCGGTGATGGAGGTGTTCTTGCATCCACAGCTGGAGTAACAGATTGCATCCCTGAAAGAACTTGCCTCCTTCTCGGCATATAGTTAAAGCTCGGTAGATTTCGGACAAAATCAAAGGAACCACAGTACTGTCGGTTCTTTTGATTGCAACATCGGCCATCCCTACAAGGCCTATCTCTATTTTTTTATCTTTGCGGGGACAGACCACAACTCCCAGAAATGCTGTGATAAATGCCAAAGTACGTCTTGCTTCCCACTTGATTCTGTTCCCAGTGTGAATTAATCCGAGGTTTGGTTCTTCCAAACCCTGAGGAATTCCGTACCGTTGATACAAGAATTGGAGAGTACAACATCCCTTCGACAAATCATCATTCTGTACCTTCCGACTAATGCTTAGCAAATCCAAGAACGCGTGCGGAGATACTGGTCTTGGTGAAAGTAAATACTGCCCTCTTAGTTTCCCATTCAACCCCGCATATCCGGCGACTTCCTCTAGTGTAGGTGAAAGTTCAAAGTCAGCAAAACGAAACACGTTGCGTGTTGGGTCCCAGAACGGTATTAGAGCCTCGATGATATCTGTCCTTGGCTTGATATTCAACAGATCGACAAAACCTCCCAAAACTCTTTCCACTATCTTTATACTATCCTTTCCCATATCATTCCACCACATGCGGAGTTGCGAAGGGACCTCGCTACACACTGAGAATGGTTCATTTTGACTTGTGCTCATCCTGCACATTTATTATAGTGATTAAAGAAGGAAAAACTTTTATTTGACTTAAAAACTATCTATATTCTAAAGAAATATTTTTGGATTTTATTATTTTTTTTTTTTGAAAAAAAAACTTTTAAGGAGAAAGGAAATATTTTTGAACTAATATTCTGAATTTATGAAAGAAATACTACAGAAAAAATATTTTTGAATTTTATTTTGAATATCTTTTAAAAAAATAATTGGGATTTTGAGGTCTAAAAGAAAAACTTTCTAAAGAAGTGAGTAATGTTAAATATTTTTGGATTTTTTTTTTTGAATATGGTGAGCCGAAACCAAAGAGGTTTGCCTCTGATCTCACATCCGGTGAGAATCATACCCGCGTAGTTCAGGCTATAAACTAACTAATTTTTGAAAACAAACAAATTTTTTCCTTTTTCTTTTATATCAAAAAAAAACTATTTTCCTTTTTCAATTTTTTTTTTAAAATAAAGCAAATTAAAATAAAAGACTTATTCCTACACACTTTCTGCCAACAATTCTAAAAGTAAAAATATATATGTTTTTTTTTAAAAAAAAAATTCGGCAGCATTTCGACAGTACTTGGACACTGATTTTTTCTAAATTAATCAAATAACTTTCCACTTGCTATTTTTATTTTATTTTATTTTTTACACTCCCGGGACTCAGAAGCCGGTCAACATGCAAGACCGAGCAAATAAATGCACATAAAACAAATAAGATGCATCAGGATGGTCATTTTCATTTTTGGTGCACCTGTCCTAGACAGACCCAACCCCTGTGTTGAGCCTCCAAAGTCAGATGCACGTGATGCAAACAAACGTTCCTACTAGGGATCCGACATGTGGCTTTGTTATACTAGGTTCAGAACCTGGGTGTTTGTTCTAGACCTGGCTTACCCGAGCGGACAGCTCGAGCCGAGGGGGTAGCGTACCGGGAATACAGAAGCTTCACCGGCTTAGCAACTTGTCCGAACCTCGTTCTAAATTGGGATTTGACACTATACAGAAAAGAAGTCGTACGAAGTACACCCTTCTTCATGATTTAGAAGACTTAGAGAGGAGATGGGTTTCGGCACAGTTTATACACAGTTCACGTAATATCAAAGCGGTAAAAGCAGCATTTAGCACATTAGGCTCAAACATGTAAAAATCAGATAAAACCAAATATGACAATTTATATGAGCTCGAATTTCTAACCCTGAACCACTGGTTCTGGGTAAAGTTCCCAGCAGAGTCGCCAGAGCTGTCACACCTCCTTTTTCCGCCCCCGCGAGTGTACAAGGAGTTTTTTCCAATTAAAGGACGGTCGAAACGGGATTGGTTTAATTATTTCAGAGTCGCCACTTGGGAGATTTAGGGTGTCCCAAGTCACCTATTTTAATCCCGAATCGAGGAAAAGAATGACTCTATATTACAGTCTGCGTACCAGAAATCCGGATAAGGAATTCTGTTAACCCGGGAGAAGGTGTTAGGCATTCCCGAGTTTCGTGGTTTTAGCACGGTCGCTCAACTGTTATATTCGGCTTATTTATCTGATTTTTAATACAATTATGAACCATGTGCAAATTTTATCTTTTACCGCTTTATTATCATTATTTTTAGGAATGTGAACATCGCTTAAAACATATCTTTGGATTGTGTCACATGAAATGCACCCACAATCCGAAACATATTTTATTTGATGTTTTAGGATTTAGATTTGGGTCGCATGAAATGCGCATCCGAGTTTAAGAAGGTAAAATTAATTAAATCGCGCCTAAAGAGTGTAGCGCGTCATTATATTTGGGGAAGGAAGTGAAATTCACTAAACAATCCATCCCAAATTCTAAGTAATTTTTTTAAAAAATAATTAAATAAATAAATGAGATTGGAGAATCCTGTAAATTTGTATTATTTACATCTATTTATTTTTAGCGAAATCCTTCCTTATTTTAAGAATATCCTTTAATGACTACCTTTTTGTTATTACTAAGTTTGTTTATAAATATAAAATCAATATCTACATTCTTGAAAATGACATATTAAATAGAAGAGAAAAACAAATATTAACAGAAAGTAATAAAATTATAATCATAAATACAACATGGAATTGTCGAAAAGTAAAAAAATAAAAATAAAAAAATTACTATTTATCCCATAGTTGGATTAAAATTCAAATTGTTAGTAAGACTTAAGCTTATTGAAACTAATTATTTACAAATACTGAAAATTGAAAGAAAGAAAAATAAAAACTTGAGTACTAAATCATATTTCTAAAAATTTAAACAATTTAACCTTAACTAACTTTGTTTTAATTCATCATGTCCTAATACTTGTTCGCAAACTAATTCATGTTATAACTGAAATTGACTACATGATTCTGATTAACTTATCGTTGACGAAAAACCTTATGAATAAGGAACTTAGTTAATTTTTGCCAAACTGATTTAATAACGCCATTTTTACGTTATTTCTTCTATTTTTTGTTATTAAACAGTTTTAATTAATAATCAGGCTTAAATATATTTCCTAATAATCTGGTTAAGGCGTTATTTAATATGTCGCTATAATATGCCTAGTTATGCCAAATGACAGTGATTTACAAAATAATAATACATGAATAACCTAAATACAATACAAAAAATTAAATTAAACTAAATTAAAAATTTAACACTCCATTCTTCATTTCAGCTTACAAAATGCCAAAATTACAGTTGTGTACCTGATATTGTCAATATAAGAAGAAGAAAGTCAGCAACGTAATACGTAACACAGCAACAACAACAATAACCAGCAATAACCAGCCAACGAAAATCCCAGTGACAGCTTTGAAAAATTCAAAATAAAATCCAAGAATGCCGAAAATAACGGACAGAAACCAAGGGAAATTTTCAGATTTTTGAAAGGCTATTTAATCTTCAACCCTTAATTTCTACACCTGTATACCAGAATATTTATCAGGTGTGTACTACTTTCTCTTCTAATTTTCAACTTTTTTTTTTAATTTTCTCTTTGTATGTTTTTCTTTTCTTGAGAGTTTGAATGTTTTTTCGGAATAAATGTTCAGCTCCTTTTTTTTTAATCTCTCTTTTTTCTGTGTCCCTCTATCATTTTTCAGACCTCTCTATATATAATCCCCAACCTTTAATCAATTAAAATAAATCCCTTTCTCTACCAAACCCATTATCTTCTCACTCATCCCCGTTACATTAAATAAATATATCACACCACCCCATTATATTTTGTCCCCCATGCTTCAAATAAAATAATGCAAGATTCCCCTTTAAATTAAATCTTGTCCCCCCTTTATATTAAATAATCATATCACAACCCACCCCATTTCATTTTGTCCCCCATGCTTCAAATAAACAATTACAAAAATGTACAATTCCTAAACTACCCCTTCCGACCTTACTGAAATTACCAAACTACCCCTGAACGTATTACAAATTTACCAAACTACCCATCAGCTATAACACATCAACTAATCAAACTTAACCAAAATATAGACAATATGATCAATTTCTAACAATGTTCAAACAACAATATGAATACGGATGAACATCATAACAACAACATCACATGATCATGATTTTAACAACATTTCAACAACAAATCACATGAACACAAATTGAACAACCAAGAACAACCAAAATTTGATTGAACAATATTTTTGGCAACAACAAACCTATTTTTCGGATTTAAACAACAACAACAATCAAACAAGTATATTTAGATTCTTAAATTCAATAATATTGAACTTAAAATCAACTCTAACAACATTATAACAAACAATTCTTATATTAAACTTTAAACAAGATTATGAGACTAATTCAAGAAATAATCACAAATGGTAAACAAGAAATCAAACTATACACATTTCGGATTCAAAATCAAACAAACATAATATGAACATGAATGAAAAGATTCAACCACAATAACAAACTTTATTCAAATTTCGAATTGAACTTAAACAAAACAAATAAACATATTCAAATCACTAATCTTCAAATAATCAATTAATCTTTCTTAATTAAATCCAACAAAAAAATATAACAAAGATACATGATCATGAATGAAATCTATATTAAACAAACAACGGATTCAAGCAATTTAAACTAAATCTAACAATATTAAACCTAAACTAACAATTCCTTTTTTGCAAAAATTAAATTAACATGAAATAAACTGAAAATCAATTAATTAAATTTTCATTTGACTTTGAAAATTAAACCAACCAAACATATGAACAAACTAAAAAAAAATTATTTCAATGATGAACAAACAAAACAAGAATTGAATCATTTATCGATTTTGGATCCGAAAAATACCAAACAAAAATATGGACGATAAATGAGATCCAAAAAACCACTAACCGGAAATGAAACGACGAACAACGACCAACCAACGACGAACTCGGACAGTGATCGACGACATCGACCAAAACTACTCCATGTACGCGAACTCGACTGGACTGAAGCAGTAGCATCCGCTACTGCTGGACATCAGAGCTTGAATGGACGCAGCAGCAGCTCGGACGCGAGGAGGAGCAGCGGCGACGGTGTGGAGGAGCAGCGGCGAACGTGTGGAGAAGCAGCGGCGACGGTGTGGAGGACGACGAAGCAGTGGCTATGGCTGTTTGAGCTGAAGAAGACGACGTGAGGCAGCAGCTATTGCGGACGCTGAAGCAGAAGCAGTGGGTAATCCATGGTCGAGCTTGAGTTCGTCAATGGAGAAACAACGCTGGGACGATGGACTGTTGTGTCGTTTGCTTGTGTATGTGTGTGTGAGTGTGACGACGTGAGGGGGTGTTCGTGGTGGAGGGTGGTCGACGTTGGTGAGGGCAGCCATGGTTGTGCTTTGGAGTTTTGAGGAAGAAGAAGGAGAAATAGGGGAGGGGCGGATGCTTAGGCATTTTTTAGGGTTTACTATTTTTTTTGTTTTTGTTTTTCTTTGTTTTATTTTTTGAATTGCAAGATAATAGGGTGTTGGGTTATGGACCGAGTTGACCCAGTTCGAAATGGACTGGGTCGTAGGGAAGATTGGGCCATTTTTTGGGCCTGTGGCTTGAAATTGAAGAAAAGGCCCAATTCCGACTTTATTTATATTTTCGCTCTCTTTTCTTCTTTTATTTTTCTAAAACTAAATTATAAAAATACTTAAACTATTATTAAGAACTAAATTAAGTTATAAAAGCGCAAATTAACTCCCAATAACAATTAACGCACAATTAAGTATTAATTAAGCATAAAATTGATATTTGGACATTAAATGCTAAAAATGCACACGATACCTATTTTTGTAATTTTTATATTTTTGTAAAACAAATTTAATTATTATCAATTGTAGAATTAAATCCTACATGCAAAATGCGACATATTTTTGTATTTTTTTATTAATTTAGCAAATAAACATGCACAGACAAATACAAATAATTATTCAAAATATCACAAAATATCACAAAATTGCACATCAAAGAAAAAATCATTTTATTTTTGAATTTTTTGGGAGTAATTCTCATATTGGGCAAAAATCACGTGCTTACACCAGTCCTTGGGCAGAATTTTCCACTACGTTTGCCTTTTCAGAATTTCCAGATTTTTTAATCTTTCCAGACTGTTCGGTTTTGCCTGCATTGAAATTTATTCCTGCCTTTCTATATTTTAGAGTGCACCATCTGGGCGTCTCACAGGAAAATCTATTAGTACATTTGCAATATCCTACTTTTTGGAAACTTTTAGATGTTTGTTCCCACTTCCTGAATCATTCTGACTGACAAAATTGACTGCGGAACTCGAAGGCTGACTAATAGCATCACGAGCACGAGTCTCACTTTCAATTTGAATGTGAGTACGAAATTGTTCCACAGTCATTTTATCCGTAGAATGTAGGATTTTCTTTCTATAGTCATTCCAAGAGGAAGGCAATTTTGAAAGAATGGAACCTATTTGAAGTGCATTAGGAATTTTAACTTCAAGATCACTTAGTTTTGATACTAAGATTTGCAGTTCATGAATCTGATCCATTATAGGCCCAGTATCAAATATTTTAAATTCAAAGTACTACAGAGCCAGGAATTTGTCAATACCTCGTTTTTCATTCTGGTATGCAGTTTGTAGAGCAGTCCAAATCTCTCTTGGCGACTTCAGATTGCAGTAAAGATCATAGAGTCGATCTGTTAAAGTATTCAGAATATGGCCGCGACAAAACAGTTCATCATGTTCTCGTTTCTTCCTTTCTTCCTTGACTACGTCAGAATCTTCTGCTGTGGGCTCAGGCATCGGAGGCAAGGCAGAATCAAGAACATAGTAGATATTGAGAGCGGACAACAAGAATATCATCTTGTCTCTCCAACGGGTAAAGTTCGTTCCATCAAAGCGATCAAGTTTGATGAACTCCTTCGGATTCTCAACAACAGACATCAATTTCTCCATAGCAAAATAACTCTTTAAGATTGTTAGAAAATAATAAACAAAATTGGCTTTGAGGCGTGAAAATCGACTGTCCTTAAAGAGTTATCGCCTGTATACTAATTTAGGGAAAATACAAAACGATTCTCTTCAGGATACAACAAAGCCTGCAATAACACTTGTAATTTTCTATATCCACTTCGTTGGAATTCTTGTGTATTTATAGGCAACCAACAAACCCTTTCAGAAAAGATGTCTTGTTTCACAAACAGACACGACGATTTATTCGAATTTTAAATTTAAAATTCAAATAAATTTGATTTTTCTGTTAAAAATAATTAACTCTAGGATCTCGTGCATGTTGAGTCAATCTCGTGCCTGTTGAGTCAATCTCATGCCTGTTATGTGCTATTTCATAATGATCAGTTCCGAGGCTAACAGGCACGGTACAAGTAAGGTCGGTCCCGGGGTTGTTTCACATGACAGGCACGGAACTTCTTTCTTCCATTGTGGGAAGAATCTCACTTCCAACTTGCCAATAACAAACTATCTTATAGTATATCACTTGTATACTATTATAACAAACTGTTATTACTTACAGTATTATAAGTATAATTTTTGATAAAATTGGTGTGAGCTCAATTCTCTTTGTCATTTTTTATTTTCCTATTTTTTTATAGAAAAAAATATACAACAATAACAACAATCCAGTATAATTCCACTTAGTGGGTCTGGGGAGGGTAGTGTATACGCAGACCTTACCCCTACCCTAGGGTAGAGAGGCTGTTTCCAAATAGACCATCGGCATCCTTCCCTCCAAGAACTTCTCACCTTGCTCTTGGGGAGACTCGAACTCACAACCTCTTGTATATAGAAAAAAATATACAATTGCAATAATTAAACATGAATCATAGTTTCTTTCCTATTCTCTTTAACTCAATTATTATTAATTTTTTTTACCTTAGAGCAAATCATCAAACATTATCGATGAGATAAATTAAACGCGGTCTTTGTTTCTTTTCTAAACTCTGAATCATATACGCAAAAGCATCGACTATTATTATCTTTATTGTTGTTGTTG
Organism: Nicotiana tabacum; assembly: GCF_000715075.1. Lineage (NCBI taxonomy): Eukaryota > Viridiplantae > Streptophyta > Magnoliopsida > Solanales > Solanaceae > Nicotiana > Nicotiana tabacum. The sequence goes on along the minus strand of NC_134099.1, from coordinate 6,788,501 downwards.
GTGTTGTTGTCGTCGTGGTTGTTATTCTAAGCTAAAATGTGAAATACATAGTTTTAATTAAGCGTACGTGAATGCAAATTAACACATGCATAGAAGCATGAAGTGACATGCATAATGATGAAACTCAATTCAATAATTAAAGAGTATATAATTCTTTTCCATTTATAAATTATGAATATCTATTTTCAGATAATATGGAGAAGATGTGGGGTAGTGTTGGCCGGTTGGGTGGTGGAAGGGGGAAGGAGTGGAGGATATTTTTGATTTTAAATTTATTAAACTATGTAAGGCTCCATTTATCTGTGTCTTCCAGACTTGCTTTGAAGTGTCCCATGCTAGGTCATTTTATTTTATTCGAGTAACGGTAGTGTCTGAATTAATTATGTTCATTTCACCTATTTTAGTGACTATTCATTAGTCTTCACTAGTAAAAAATCAAAAATAGTCAAATTTGTAACTGGTAATTGAAAAATAGCTACATTTTCAAAAGTAATCGAAATTTAATTACTTTTTTATGTAAAGATAAAATTTGAACAAAAACACCCTTAAAAATCCGGAAATACTCCAGTATAATATGCTGGAGTTTGAATTTTTTACATATGAGTTTCCTGTATAATGTGCTGGAGTTCCAACACAATATGGGGAAAGTTTATATGCAGGAGCTCCATAATCCAGCATATTATGCTAGAACTTTTCGTATGCTGGAGTTCCAACACATAATATGCTGGAAGTTTATGCGCAAGAACTCTATAATCACGCATATTATACTGGAACTTTTCGTGTTTCAGCAAAATAATGATTATTTTCAATGACTTTGCAATTTTTTGATTACCATTCCGAAAGGTGACCAGCCCGTACTATTTTTACATAACCCGTACTATTTTCACATAAATATTTGGTTATATATTCTGTATTTATTATTCCTCGATCCTCATCATTCACCAGTATGGCATAATATGTCGAAAGTGAAGAAGCTTTCCTTTCTTTTCAATTGTGCATGCATGTCCTTTAGCACTACTCTTCTTGAAGTGGGAGTAGAAGAAAGGCTAGCGCATTCGATTAATTACTGTGAGCACGTGATTTTTGCCTTACGAAAAACTACTCCAAAATAAATCAAAAGATAAAATAAATTTCTTTTACTGTGTAATTTTTTTTTTGAATTTGCGTGGTGTTAAATACTTGTGTTATGTCCGTAAGTGTTTACATTGTCATAATAAAATGAAAAATAAAATAAAATACATGTTGCATGCATATAGGATTTAATTATGCATTTAAAAGATAATTTAAATAAAATCACAAAAAATATGCAATCGTTCTATTTTAAATATTCCACTGTGTGATTGATGTTTTGTTTATGTGTTAAATAATTGTTATAGAGTAATTAATATATTTTTTGTGAAGTTAAAATTATTTTATAGTTAATATTAAAATTTAAATTAGAAAAAAATGAAAAAATAATACATATACACAAAATCGGACCTGGATTAAAATCCAGGCCCAAACCATTTTAACCCACCCCCACGCGCCCCCGCGGGTGCGGTAAAAAGGAGGTGCGACAGCTCTGGCGACTCTGCTGGGGACGAAAGCCAGTGTTATTGTAACCCAGAACCATTGGTTCAGGGTTTAAAGAATTCGAGCTTAAAATATCTGTGTTAATTGGCTTTATGATTTTCAACTGTTTACATGCTAATATGCTAAATGTTTTTTTTTTACCGCTTTAATATTATTTGAATTGTGAATATATACAACTGCTACGAAACCCCCTTCTTTCTGAGTCTTCTGAATTTATGGTGTACACGTGCGCGTGACCCACCTTTCTGTTAAAGTCATACCAAATAAGACGGAGTTGGGACAAGTAACTAGGCCGGGCAGACTTTCGTGCTCCCGGTACGTTGCCCCCGCTTCGGCTCAAACTGTCCGTTTGGGTAAGCCAGGTTTAGAACAATCAACCTAAGGTTTTACACTTAGAATAACTCAGCCATGTACCGGATCCCTAGTAGGAACGTCTATTTGCATCATACACATTTGGCCTTGGAGACTCAACACAGGGGTTGGGTCTGTCTAGGACAGGTGAACCCAAAATAAAAAGACCATCATGATACATCCTACTTGTTACTTGTGCATTCATTTGCCTCGAACATGCTTGTTGACCAGCTTAAATAAAATCATGGTGAGAAGAAGGAAATAAAATGGGTTGTTTTAAAAAAAAAATTCGAAAAAAAAATAGTTTTAAATTTTGAAATAAAGGTATTTAATAAATAAATAAATAATTCGAAAATGATTTTTTTTTTTAGTATAAATTTTCAAAAATGAATTTTGACTTTATCAAAATTAAATTTCAGATACAAAATGAGCACCACACAAAGCCCCTCATCCACAAGTACGGAAGAATTTATATGTCAGCTTCAAATGTGGTGGTATGATTTAGGCGAAGACGGTCAAAAATGGGTCGTCAAGCATTTGGGAAATCTCACGGACATTATGAAAGTTAAACCCCGTGATGATCTGATTGCGGCGTTAGTAACTTTTTGGGACCCTGCTCACAATGTTTTTCGTTTCTCTGACTTCGAGCTTACTCCTACATTAGAGGAGATAGCCGGATATGCTGGTTTTGACGGAAGTTTAAGAAATCAAAGCTTGATATTCACAAAGGCTCCTTCGGTACATCGATTCTTCGGTCTTCTGAACATCAGCAGTCAAATCAGGAAAAGCAATGTCATCAATGGATGTTGTTCCTTCAACTTTTTGTATTCAAGGTTCGGAAAGTCAGATGGGTTCGAAATTCATGAGAAAGACCTTACCAATAAGCAAAACAAAGACACTTGGCAGATGCACCGTCGATTTGCTTTCATGGTGGCTTTTCTAGGAGTCATGGTCTTCCCAAATAAAGAGCGAACAATTGATATTCGCACCGCAAAAATTGTGCAAATCCTCACCACCAAAGAAAATCACACCTTTGTCCCCATCATTCTATCAGACATTTATCGGGCTTTGACTTTATGCAAATCAGGAGCAAAAGTCTTCGAAGGATGCAAAATTTTGTTGCAAATGTGGGTGATGGAGCATCTCCAACAACAGCCCAAGATCATACAGTATGGGTCAAACAATGATAATTGCATCGAAAGCTATAAGGAAAGAACAAAAAATTATCAGGTTCCAGAAGGGATAGAAGCATGGGTATCTCATCTAAAGGCTTTAACGGCAAATCAAATTGAATGGACTCTGGGATGGCTCCCGATGAGGGAAGTAATACACATGTCAGCCTCAAATAGTTATCTACTACTATTGGGATTGAGAAGCATTCAGCCGTATGCACCACTGAGAGTCCTAAGGCAATTAGGGAGATATCAAATAGTTCCTGATGATGAAGATTTGAGTGTGCAAGTAATCGAATTACACCCAGAAGCCACTATTCCCGAGGCTCTACTTCAGCAGATGTGGAATGGGTGCCGATACTTGAAAAGTGATACTCAAGTCCCAGACGCTACAAAGGGTGAGATAAATCCTGGATATGCAAGGTGGTTTGAAAAACGGTCTCGCGTAGATGATGTACCAGAGCCTGAACTAAGAAGGCCAACAAAAAGACCCCATGTTCAAAACTTCAATGATAAAATCCAAGAACGGTTGATCTGGGGAGAAAAGGAAAAAGGGTACAAAGCAACTATCCATGCCCTAAAAGAAAATCTGAGAAGCCTCAGTTTGGAAAAAGATTTACAAGCACAAGAAGCCGAAGGCGAGAAGAAGAGTCTAGCTTGTGAGAATGAAAATCTTCATGCTCGATTCCAAAAAATGAAAAGAGTTTCTAAAACGCCAAAGAGGAGCTGGAAGGATCAAAAAACCATCGCCAATCTCTTTAAAAGAATGCAAGATTATGATTCCATTCTTGCGGAAAACGAAAGGGAATTGAGCAAGGCAAAAGAAAGGATCCAACAATTAAACGAAGAAGCCAGATCTAACAAGGAATGCCAGGATAGGCAATCCGAAAAAGACAAGGCACAATTCAAGAAGGAAAAGGACTATTGGATGCAATCAGAAGACCAGCTTCGTGCACAACTAGAAGAGGCAAGAAGATGCAACAGAAAACACCAACAAGCAGACCTCGACAAGGAAAGAGCGCAAGCAAGATTAGAGCAGGCCAGACTCCGAGCTCTGTTAGAATCAGCTCTATATCGTGAGAACCGTGTCAGAGATATAGCCACCACTCGTCAGCAGCAATTGCAAGACCAAGACCAACGTCTCCAAGGTTTCAGGGCACAAATCCACGACCTGGCAGTCTTCACATCTCAAAGTTATGTAAACTGCCAAGGAATGGATTATGAAAGGTTTATAGAGCATGCGCCCACTTTTTGCTCGTCATCTAGCAATGGAGTTGGAAAGGATGTATCGAACGCTGGGAGGCCATCCGGGTCAAGCCCCACATTGAGCAGATAATCCAATATTTGACAATAAAAGTGGAAAGTGGGGCACGTTGTGAGATGTTAAGAATTGTATCTTTTATTTTGATTTAAGTGTGTGTGTTTTCAAGCCATTTTCTTAAAGTTTTCAAATGTAATTCCATCTTTGTGTAATGAATAAAAGTGATTGCCTTTGGTCTAAACTACGCATGGTCTGATTCATGTGGGGGCATGATACGTAGGCAATCTCTAAGATTCGACCACCACGATAAAAGATATATATAATAAATAAAAGTGAATAACAATAAAAAAAATTCAAGAAAGCTGGGACGACACAAGCAGCCGAGCAAATGCATAATCGAAAGGGATTATTTGTCTAGGAGCATTGCATCTCAACGTGTGATTATATATGTGTTAAACTCTCAAAGCTAACAAGATTGTTCATTTTTCAGAATTCAAGCAGTTAGTTTCTCTAAAGAGTATACTGGCATATTATCACTATCACACAAGATCAAAAGGACCAATACCCGAAAGTATGTCTATCCCAGATGTTGACACAGGTATGGAGATAGAGGAGATGGATGTCGGGAAAATGAAAGAAGAGATGTTTAAGCTCAAGCAGCAAATGGCTGAGATGTACCAAGCCTGGTCTACAGGACAGTTACCCCCATCTTACCCAAATAACCCTGCTCCATCAATGACCCAAACTCAGGATAATATCACCACTGAATTGTCCCCAAACTTCCCCATTTACCAGCACTACCGAGGCACCACCTCTCAAACACCGCAGTCTCCACCTCCGAAACCCGTTCCATATTTTCCTCCACCTATGACTCCTGTTTTCGTAGCACCTCCCCTTGCTACATTTCACAAATCTCCTAGTGAGCCTACATTGCAGGCCTAAGACAACCAATATTACCCCCCGGAGCCCACCCTCAAAGCCTCCGAAATTAATTCAACTGCTCCTCGTTTTGATCTCCCAACCGAAATTGACAAGCCAACTAAAAATGTTGAACAAGAAGAGATGTTCAGGAAGGTAAAGAGTCTAGAGCAATCGTTCAGAGACATGCGAGGATTAGGCGGGCAAGTCAGTGTAGCATACAAAGATTTATGCTTATTTCCCAATGTACAATTGCCAGTTGGCTTCAAGATGCCCAAATTTGACCTATACAGCGGGCACGGCGACCCAGTAGCTCATTTAAGGGGTTTCTGTAGCAAGATGCGAGGAGCTGGGGGAAAGGATGAATTATTGATGGCTTACTTCAGTCAAAGTCTAAGCGGATCAGCTTTGGAGTGGTATACACGCCAGGACCATGGAAGATGGTACACCTGGGATGACCTGGCACAGGCATTCGCATACCATTTCCAATACAATCTAGAAATCATCCCAGATCGATTATCTTTGACCAAATTTGAGAAGAAACACAATGAAAGTTTCAGAGAGTATGGTTTTCGGTGGAGAGAACAGGCAGCAAGAGTGGATCCTCCTATGAAGGAGAGCGAAATGGTAGACTACTTCCTCCAAGCCTTGGAACCAACTTACTATGCCCACTTGGTTTCAGCGGTTGGGAAATCATTCAACGAAGTAGTGAAGATGGGAGGTATGGTGGAAGAAGGCCTCAAGACAAATAAAATCATGAGCTATTCAGCAATTAAGGCAACTACTCAAGCTATTCAAGGCGGGGTAGGAGGAATTGGAAGAAAGAAGAGGGAGGAAGCAGCGGTAGTTGATTCAGGAATTTGGCCGGGACCCAGAGGGTCACTGCTTTACTATAATCAACAACGACCTCGCCCATCAGCTTACCACCATGATTCATCCCAACACTACTATCACCCTTCAGAGCCTCATTTTTCCATTAACTATGCTCAAGCATACAATCAGCCACCTGTTTACACCAATTGGCGTGCTCCCGTCACACCAAATACTTACCCACGAGCCTATCCCGGACCAAGTTTCAGGCCTAGGCCAGCATTCAGGGGAGAAAGGGAACAGAAAAAGAAAACTTACACTCCATTGGGAGAGTCTTACACTAGTCTGTTCCACAGGCTGAGACAGCTAGACATGCTGAGACCAATACAATCCAAGCTACCCAATCCTCCTCCAAAGAATCTGGATTACACCATTAGCTGTGAATATTGCTCCGGTGCACCAGGCCATGATACAGAGAAATGCTGGCATTTGAAAAATGCAATACAAGAGCTGATTGATACTAATAAAATCGAGGTTCAAACCCCCGAAGCCCCAAATATCAATAGAAATCCAATGCCAGCCCATCAAGAGGCTAATATGATAGAAATCATACAAGCTGATGGGAAGACAAAGAAGCCGTCACAAATTGTCATGATGATCAAGTCTCATGAAACCAAGCCAGATAAGCAGTTAATAGAGGAGAAGCCGGTGTCTAAGCAGAACAAAAATGTTGATGAACCATCTATGATAGTCGATGAGGGATCATCGAGCAAAGTTGCTGCAAAACAAGAAAGGCCGAAAGTGATAGTACCAGGGGTTGCTAACAAACCCATTGTATTCGTGGAAGGAGCCCGTATAGATCGGGTTATTATTGCACCTGTAATCCAGCTGCCGGTCATCAACAACAAAGCCATCCCATGGAGCTATGAACGGGTAACTGTAATGTATAAAGGCAAAGAAATCAAGGAAGAAGTGTGTGAGGTGCAAGGCTTGACTCGTTCGGGAAGATGTTTTACTCCCGAAGAGCTGAGAAAAACTAAAAACAATCCAATGCCAACAAAGAGAGCTGTGACGGAAGAAGAGGCGGAGGAGTTTTTAAGAAAAATGAAACTCCATGATTATTCTATTGTGGATCAATTAAAGAAGACCCCCGCTCAAATTTCACTGTTGTCATTACTGATCCATTCAGAGGAACACCGTTTGGCGTTGATGAAAATCCTGAATGAAGCTCATGTTCCTGAAAAGATCTCTGTAAATCATTTGGGAAAAATAGCCAACAGAATCTTTGAGACAAACAGAATTACATTTGCGGATGATGAATTACCTGTGGAAGGTACCGAGCACAACAGAGCTCTTTACCTCACCGTGAAATGTGAAAATTCCGTAGTAACCCGGGTATTGGTTGACAATAGGTCAAGTGCAAACATATGCCCTCTCTCCACTTTAAACAAATTAAAAATTAAAGAGGAGAGGATCCAGAAGAATAGTATCTGCGTACGGGGGTTTGACGGTGGAAGCAGAGATTCATTTGGCGACATAGTGTTGGAACTAACTATAGGGCCAGTTGAATTCACAATGGAATTCCAAGTGTTGGACATAACTGTTTCTTACAACTTGTTATTGGGTCGACCATGGATCCATGCTGCTAAAGCAGTCCCGTCAACACTACATCAGGCTGTCAAGTTTGAATGGGATCATCAAGAAGTAGTCGTGTATGGAGAAGAAAGTTTAAATGCTCAAAGCAGTACCATTGTACCGGTTGAGGGAACAGAAATTGACCAGGGACCATGGGTATACCAAGTGTCCGACACAGTGTCGATAGAGAAAATCCCAGAGGGGAAATACCTTCCGAATCCAAAGATATCCTCTGCATCAGTCATGGTAGCTTATGAAATGTTAAAGAATGGCTTTATACCCGGCAAAGGTCTGGGTTTATCTTTGCAAGGAATTATACAACCAGTATCTCTCCACGAGAACTGGGGAACATTCGGTTTGGGGTTCATACCCACTGCCAATGACGTGATAAGGGCTAGGAAGCTGAAACACCAAGCATGGGTTCTTCCAAAACCAGTCCCACATCTGTCAAAGTCTTTTGTCAAGACCGGCACTAAAAATCGCCCGATAACAACAATTCCTAAATCTCGGGTCAATCCTGAGAAGGAATTAATTGAAAGGTTCGAGAAATTGTTTAGTGATGTGAATATGTTGGAAAGCGGAGAAGGGTGTAGCAACGCAGAAGTTCAATTCGTTGGACCGGAAACAAAGCTCAATAATTGGAAAGCCACTCCTCTCCCAATTCGAAAGGAGTCTTGGTAGTTTATTTTGATTTCCTTTCAGTTTGTTTGGGTTATTTCAAGGTTGTAATCCCAAAGTTTATCTTACAGTTGGTTTGAAGTGTGCAAAACCTTGTTATCTTTCATCATCCAATAAAAAGCAGTTTCCCTTTTATTATCATTCCTAATAGCTTTCTTTTCTTTTTCTTCTTTCCTGTACAGTTCCTTTTACGCTGGCTCTAGTGATATGGCATGCATGAGGAATCTTCAGCCCAGTCTTAAAAATCAATCTGGTTCCGAAGTAATAATTCAAGAAATATATTGTGATTATGAATCAGAATATGATGAAGATGAGGTTTTTGAAGAGATTAGTAAAGAGTTAATTCACTTTGAGGAAAAAATCAAACCTAACTTGAGTGATACCGAGGACGTCAATATAGGGGACACGAGTAATGTCCGGGAAACTAAAATAAGTGTCCATCTCGAACCAAAGATCCGAGAGGAGTTAATTAAAGCACTCATAGAATTCAAAGATGTTTTTGCATGGTCGTATGACGACATGCCGGGCTTGAGCACTGATTTAGTGGTCCACAAATTGCCCACCGATCCAACAGTGCCTCCTGTCAAGCAGAGGCTGAGAAAATTCAAGCCTGATATGAGTGTGAGAATTAAGGAAGAAATCACCAAACAATTGGAAGCAAAGGTCATTCGAGTCACTCGATATCCTGTTTGGTTAGCTAATGTTGTTCCTGTGCCAAAGAAAGACGGCAAAATTAGAGTATGCGTCGACTATCGCAATCTCAACAAAGCAAGTCCAAAGGATAATTTCCCATTACCCAATATCCATATTTTGATCGACAATTGTGCCAAGCATGATATAGGGTCTTTCGTGGATTGTTATGCCGGGTATCATCAAATTCTAATGGATGAAGAAGATGCAGAAAAGACGGCATTCATCACACCATGGGGAACTTATTGCTACCGGGTAATGCCATTCGGTTTAAAGAACGTCGGAGCAACCTATATGAGAGCAATGACCACAGTGTTTCATGATATGATACACAAGGAAATTGAGGTATACGTGGATGATGTGATCATAAAATCAAAGCATCAGGCCGACCACGTTGGGGATTTGAGGAAGTTCTTCTTAAGACTTCGCAGGTACAACCTCAAGCTTAACCCTGCCAAATGCGCATTTGGAGTTCCATCCGGAAAATTGTTGGGATTCATAGTCAGTCGACGAGGCATCGAGCTAGACCCCTCAAAGATCAAAGCCATCCAAGAACTGCCACCTCCAAGAAATAAAACTAAAGTAATGAGTTTGTTGGGGAGGTTAAATTACATCAGCAGGTTTATTGCTCAGCTTACAACAACTTGTGAGCCAATTTTCAAATTGTTGAAAAAGGATGCTGCGGTCAAATGGACCGATGAGTGTCAAGAAGCATTCAATAAAATAAAAGGGTACTTGTCGAACCCACCCGTGTTGGTCCCGCCAGAGCCAGGAAGACCTTTGATTCTTTACTTAACGGTTTTGGAAAATTCATTTGGTTGCGTATTGGGGCAACATGACCTCACTGGCAGAAAAGAACAGGCCATCTACTACCTTAGCAAGAAGTTCACAGCTTATGAGGTTAAGTATACTCATCTGGAAAAGACATGTTGCGCCCTAACATGGGTAGCTCAAAAATTGAAACACTATTTGTCATCCTATACTACTTACCTCATTTCTCGGTTGGATCCATTGAAATACATTTTTCAAAAGCCTATGCCAACAGGAAGACTTGCAAAGTGGCAGATATTGCTCACGGAATTCGACATCATCTATGTGACTCGAACTGCAATGAAGGCTCAAGCACTGGCCGATCATTTAGCCGAAAACCCGGTCGATGAGGAATATGAGCCGTTGAAGACTTATTTTCCTGATGAAGAAACAATGCATATCGACGAGGTGGAGCAAATTGAAAAGCCTGGCTGGAAACTTTTCTTTGATGGAGCCGCTAACATGAAAGGAGTCGGAATAGGAGCTGTAATCATTTCTGAAACAGGGCATCACTATCCTGTTACGGCTCAATTGCGATTTTATTGCACCAATAATATGGCTGAATATGAAGCTTGCATTTTGGGGTTAAGGCTAGCTGCAGACATGGGTATCCGAGAAATCTTAGTCATGGGAGATTCAGATCTTTTGGTACATCAAATTCAAGGAGAATGGGAAACCCGAGACTTGAAGCTCATTCCATACCGACAATGTCTACATGATCTTTGTCAGCGGTTTCAATCAGTAGAATTCCAACATATTCCAAGAATCCATAATGAGGTTGCCGATGCATTGGCTACCCTGGCATCAATATTGCACCATCCGGACAAAGCTTATGTAGATCCAATACATATTCAAGTCCACGATCAGCACGTTTATTGCAATATGGTTGAGGAAGAATTTGATGGTGAACCATGGTTCCACGACATCAAGGAGTATATCAGGATGGGGATATATCCCGCACAAGCCACAGGAGACCAAAAGAGGACCATTAGGCGATTGGCAAATGGATTCTTCTTAAGCGGAGGAGTTTTGTATAAAAGAACACCAGATCTTGGATTATTAAGATGCATAGATGCCAGACAAGCTACAATTGTCATGTCTGAAGTACATTCAGGAGTTTGCGGACCCCACATGAGTGGATATGTGTTGGCAAAGAAAATCCTCCGAGCTGGTTACTATTGGCTTACCATGGAGCGAGATTGTATCAGTTTTGTGCGCAAGTGTCATCAATGCCAAATACACGGAGATTTGATTCATTCTCCACCATCCGAGTTGCACACAATATCGGCACCATGGCCCTTCGTTGCCTGGGGCATGGATGTAATTGGACCAATTGAGCCGGCAACATCCAATGGGCACAGGTTCATTCTGGTAGCTATTGATTATTTTACCAAATGGGTTGAGGCCAAGACATTCAAATCAGTAACCAAGAAAGCTGTGGTCGATTTTGTCCACTCAAATATCATATGTCGATTCGGAATCTCGAAGGTGATCATCACAGATAACGGTGCTAATCTTAACAGCAACCTAATAAAGGAAGTATGTCAACAGTTTAAGATTATACATCGCAACTCTACCCCATATCGGCCCAAGGCGAATGGAGCAGTAGAAGCAGCCAACAAAAACATAAAGAAGATACTTCGGAAAATGATAGAAGGTTCAAAACAATGGCATGAAAAATTACCATTTGCATTATTGGGATACCGCACTACTGTTCGCACTTCAGTAGGAGCAACTCCTTATTTGTTGGTATATGGCACTGAAGCAGTAATTCCTGCAGAAGTTGAGATTCCTTCCCTTCGGATCATCGTCGAAGCAAAGATTGATGATGATGAATGGGTCAAAACCCGTCTGGAACAGTTAAACTTGATTGATGAAAAACGATTGACCGCAGTATGCCATGGTCAATTATATCAAAGAAGAATAGAAAGAGCATACAACAAAAAGGTGTGTCCTCGGAAGTTTGAAGTAGGTCAGCATGTGCTGAAACGTATTCTTCCACATCAGGTTGAAGCAAAAGGCAAATTTGCCCCGAATTGGCAAGGACCATTCATTGTGACCAGAGTATTATCAAATGGTGCACTATGCTTAACAGACATTGAAGGCAAATGCATAGATATGGCGATCAATTCTGACGCGGTAAAGAGATATTATGCATAACTTTTTGAGTGTTTGTATTTAGCATTATTTCGAAGATTGGAATGACAAAGGCAATTTATTCTGCTATCCAAACACTATACCATTTGCTTCCCCTTTGAGCCATACTGGTTTCTTTCCTACCCTCTCTTGGAATCAATAAAAAATCAAGTATGAAATAAGTAATAAAAAAAATCACTATTATTTAGTGAACTACGTTTGACCTGATTCCTCAAAGAAGGATACGTAGGCGCCTCACGGCTCGGTCATAGGGTGCACAATATACATGATGTGCACAAAAAGAAACATCAGGTGACCCCAATCAAGAAACTGGGGCAAGAATTGTATTAGAAATAAGAAAAAGATTCCAAGAGTTGTAATTTTAAACACATACCAAAACTGTTTAGCTTTTAATACCTTTTCCATTTCTAACCCCATACCAGAAAGACCTTTCGACCAATCTTAGAAAAATGCTGAGTCAAGCAAATGAAGATGGTTCATAATACTCTGGTACAAACAAGAAAAGAAAGTAAAAATGAGAGAGTCTTATAGGTGAAAACCCACACGGGCACCATAAGGCGACGGAAGTTGAGAGAAAAGTAAAATGAGAGAGTCTTATTGGTGAAAACCTTCGTGGGCACCATAAGGCGAAAAGGAAGTGAGAAATGAACAAATGAGGAAAGTTTATCGGTGAAAACTCTTTGAGACGTTGCAAGTCCAACAGGTCTGTGAAATGAAAAATGAAGTTGGATTATGGAAATTTTGGCGAAAACAAAAATGAGACAATTGAAAGGAGATTGATTAAAAGACTGAGTTGATTAATCCGAAATGCATACCTTGTTCATTGGTGCTGGTAACTCCAATCAGATAAGTTTTTATTCTTTCTCCAAACAGTCATCCAAACTTGGATGTTTCTTTTCATTCTATAATTGTCGAAATCAGTGTATTTCATCACTAATAATCTTACTTTCCTAAAAAGTTTTGAGATAAGCTTTATTCCAAACAAATAAGAAAGAATTTCAAGATATACTACCAAGATTCAAGGTTACAAAATACGGCCACGAAAGGTGGGAGATAAAAGATATGGGTGTAAGAAAGGTGAAATCGAAAGTGGATCAGCAAAGTCAGAAGGGACATATGATTACAATTAAAAGGGTTTGAAGGAAAACATACAGAGGGGAATCCTATAATCAAGGATCAATTACAAGAACAAAACAGTCTTTTCAACCATTCCAAGGCAATAAAGAGAGACGAAGAGAAGCATCACCGTCGGCAAGAATACCCCAGTCAACCACCCTGCTTTACACTAACGAAGTTTTCTTTGATTTAAAACAGGGGCAAATACAACATTTGTGTCAGGAAATACCTGGATGAAAATCAAAGAAGTCAGGCGTCCACCTGGAGAATGAGGATAGAAATTGAGAAGTCAGGCGTCCACCTGGAGAATGAGGATGAGAATTAAAAGAAATCAGGCATCCACCTGGAGAATGAGGATGAAAATCAAAGAAGTCAGGCGTCCACCTGGAGAATGAGGATAAGAATTGAAGAAGTCAGGCGTCCACCTGGAGAATGAGGATAAGAATTGAAGAAGTCAGGCGTCCACCTGGAGAATGAGGATGAAGAAATTGAAGAAATCAGGCGTCCACCTGAAGAATGAGGATGAAGAAGTTGAAGAAGTCAGGCGTCCACCTGGAGAATGAGGATGAGAATTAAAGAAGTCAGGCGTCCACCTGGAGAATGAGGATGAAGAATTAAAGAAGTCAGGCGTCCACCTGGAGAATGAGGATGAAGAATTGAAGAAGTCAGGCGTCCACCTGGAGAATGAGGATGAGAATTAAAGAAGCAGTCAGGCGTCCACCTGGAGAATGAGGATGAAGAATTGAAGAAGTCAGGCGTCCACCTGGAGAATGAGGATGAAGAATTGAAGAAGTCAGGCGTCCACCTGGAGAATGAGGATGAGAATTAAAGAAGCAGTCAGGCGTCCACCTGGAGAATGAGGATGAAGAATTGAAGAAGTCAGGCGTCCATCTGGAGAATGAGGATGAAGAATTGAAGAAGTCAGGCGTCCACCTGGAGAATGAGGATGAAGAAATTGAAGAAATCAGGCGTCCACCTGAAGAATGAGGATGGAAAAGTTGAAGAAGTCAAGGCGTCCACCTGGAGAATGAGGATGAGAATTAAAGAAGTCAGGCGTCCACCTGGAGAATGAGGATGAGAATTGAAGAAGTCAGGCATCCACCTGGAGAATGAGGATGAGAATTAAAGAAGTCAGGCGTTCACCTGGAGAATGAGGATGAAGAATTAAAGAAGTCAGGCGTCCACCTGGAGAATGAGGATGAGAATTGAAGAAGTCAGGCGTCCACCTGGAGAATGAGGATGAGAAAAGAAGAAGTCAGGCGTCCACCTGGAGAATGAGGATGAAGAATTAAAGAAGTCAGGCGTCCACCTGGAGAATGAGGATGAAGAAAAAAAGAAGTCAGGCGTCCACCTGGAGAATGAGGATGAAGAAAGAAAGGAAGCAGTCAAGGCACCCACCTGAAGAACGAGGGAATGCAATTGAAGTGTTGAAATCAAAAGCCCGATCGTATGATAGAGGAACATGTTTAGAATCAATAAAACAGAGGAGCCCAACAAAATCCCCAGCAAGAAACAACAAGAGTTCCAAAAGGAATACGGAATAAGCCAAATGCCCAAGAGTCACCAAGATATCAAGACAACAAGAAACGCAAGGGCATGATCTAGATAAGATTTTTATAATTCATGTACCATAGTCTAGTTTAGCTTTTTGTATTTCCTTTAAAGTAAGGTGTAATAAGGAGGTCAGCAAGCAGTAAAAACAGCACGAAGCAGCAGTAACATCACAGTCCCACGGTAGTCCCAGCTACCAAAAAATTCCCGAACTACATTGACCTGATTCCTTTATAGCCAAGGATATGTAGGAAACCTTTGAAGTAGAGGTTCGGACAAATCTTTCTAAAAATGCTTCCCACGGAGTATTCGAACGGGCAAAAATCGCTCGTATCCGCTCACTTTATCTTTGCACGAAAACTCTTCGAGTTTCCGCACAAAGAGGGGCAGCTGTGAGCACGTGATTTTTGCCTTACGAAAAACTACTCCAAAATAAATCAAAAGATAAAATAAATTTCTTTTACTGTGTAATTTTTTTTGAATTTGCGTGGTGTTAAATACTTGTGTTATGTCCGTAAGTGTTTACATTGTCATAATAAAATGAAAAATAAAATAAAATACATGTTGCATGCATATAGGATTTAATTATGCATTTAAAAGATAATTTAAATAAAATCACAAAAAATATGCAATCGTTCTATTTTAAATATTCCACTGTGTGATTGATGTTTTGTTTATGTGTTAAATAATTGTTATAGAGTAATTAATATATTTTTTGTGAAGTTAAAATTATTTTATAGTTAATATTAAAATTTAAATTAGAAAAAAATGAAAAAATAATACATATACACAAAATCGGACCTGGATTAAAATCCAGGCCCAAACCATTTTAATCCACCCCCACAGCCCAATCCAAAACAGCCCAGGTACCGGTCCAATTCAGCTACGCCAAACGACGTCGTTTGGTGATCATTCATCAAGGGCCGTTAGATTAGATCAATTCAACGGCTGAGATACACTACCCTTTACCCGTAACCCGTAACCCGATCCAGTGACCCGACTCAGCCGACCCTGGCATTAAACCAAACGACATCGTTTGGTTTAATGAATTGATCCTGGCCCTTCATCTTACTTGATCGGACGGACAATATAAATCCACCCCACCCCTATATAAGTCCCAAGCCCCTACCCCGGCCCCTAACTGAACACCCCCCCTCCTCTCACTGTTCATCATCTTCCTCAGACCCCTCCCCCTAACCCTAGCCGCCCTAGGATCCCACCGCGTAAAACCCGGCGGCATCAACGCCGCCGGTCACCAAAATAACACCCTAGAATCCCCTGAACATCCTCTACACAAATCTAACATTGGTTTCCTTCGAATCAGGTCCCAACTCTTCGAATCTTAAATCGAAGGTTGGCCTGAAAACCTTACCTTCTCCGATGGCTTCCAAAATAACACCACAACTTCCCCTAGATACCCTCATCACAGATCTGTTAGTTGCATGGCTCGAATCCTACTAGAACTGCTCGAATCTTCATTTGAAGATTCGAGTAAAACATGAACCTATCCCAACCTACCTCAAACTAACACTAAATGACCCCTAGGCCTCCCTCACCCTTGTGTCATCTTTGGTTCCCTTCGAATCTGCCCAAAAATGTTCGGATTTAAGATCCAGGAATTTGAAACCCTAAAAATTTTCCAATCTTGGAATTTTTCCGATTCGAGTGAAGGACTGAGGTCTAAGAGACTTTAATCGAGGTATTCTCAACTGAGAATACTTCGAGTAAAGTCTGTTCATCCTCAAAAATGTCCGAATCCAAGTTGAGTTGAGTCCGGATGAATTAAAGGTTCAGAGGTAATTTTCTGTTGCTTATGTGTATTCTACGTGTATTCTATGTTCGTTCATTAGTTTGTTTGATTTTTTATATAATTTTCTAGTCAATTTTGTTATACTGTCCCCTACCCGTCTACTTGATTCCAAATGTGAATTGTTTCTGTTAATTGTGATTGTTTACAATATGTGTAATCGACTCGATTAAGTTCGTCGATTAGTTATATTACGAATTTTCATTTCTGAAAATGCTGACTGAAACAGTCTGCTTCTATTGTTTTAGACTAATTATTGACAAATATTGTAAATAGTCAACTGATTAATACTAGTCAATTAAATCATGTTTGTTTGTGAATCAGTGAATTCAAATGTATGCTGTATATGTTGTTTTCTGAACAGGGCATTGTCAGTATATTGACAATGCTCTTGTGTATGTTTGATCTTAGTTCAATTTGAAGTTCAGTTTGAATTATTATGCTGAACTCAGTGTAATATTGTCAAGTTTGAATTCAAGTTTACAAATGTTGGTTAGATGTAATTGTGATAGAAGGTTTACATTCTTAGGATTCAATCCAAACTTAAGAGAATTGGTTATAGCTGTTTTAAATCAGGTTGATAATTAAGTTTGAACAGATTCTTAAATCTGTTTTGTAAATTCTGTTATGATTTTGCATTTAAGGCAGTAATAATAGTGATCACAGTAGGATTTCTGGGACATTTTTGAGACAAAACAATGAGGATAATATGTTAATAGCAATGTGCTGAAAGTGAAAAGTTAGTGGCTATTATTTAAAGTGATAATGGGAAACAAAGAGTAATGGGGCTGCTGAAAAAAATTGGATAATTAGCACTTAGTTTTAAATTATTCAAAAGTAGTTTTAATGGAAAAACTTTCTGATTTTTAAAGGAGAAGAGGGTCCATCCAGCACTAAATTGTATAGGACCAGCCCTGTATAAATACAGGGAGCTGGACAGACTTTAGAGGGGAGATTTTGGAAGAAGAAAAAATCTGATTTAGGAGAAGAGGAGAAAAAAAATCTGATTTAGAGCTTTTCATACAGAAAAAAGATCAGAGAAAAAGAAAGAAAAAGAAAGAAAGGAGAGGCTGATTTCCAAAGTATAGAAAATACACATAGAAATACATATACATTTGAGAGAAACAGAAATCTGAGAAGAAAAAATCAGATTTGAAGAGAAAGAAGAAACAGAAAAAATCAGAAACAGAAAAATCAAAAAACAGGAATTTGAAACAGAAAGGAAATTGAAATCTGAAATATTGTCCCTTTATTGAATCTGTTCGGATTTATTTGAATCCATAGTTCAGTTAAAATCTGAAGTTTTTCTTTTAAAAATACCGTTACTGTGTATCTGGGTTTCTCGGGTCTCATTATTACTCAAGTCTGTGGAAAGACTGCTATTCTGCTGATTTTGTTACTGCTGCTACTGCTGAAATTTACTCATTCTACCTTCATTTTCAGGTACATGTCTTTTAAATTTTAAGTTGGAAAGAGATTCAACATGACAAATCAATGAAGCTTGAATAGAAATTCTGTTTTCCATTTGTCCAAGTTCATCAATTTAAATTTCATTTTTGTTTCATGTTAGTTAATTAGTAGTGAATTCAATTTGATAGCTATGAGCTAATTGTCTTACTTTGAAAGTTCGTATAAAGCTTTGTAATAATGTTAGCCCTTCATCTCATTAGTTTAGTCATATTTGAACTGTCAAGGTAGGAAACATGACATAAAGATTGGCCATTAACTAGGCCTTGTGGCGTTGTTAGAATAGAGTGAAAATGTCAAAACCATATTGCTAGTTTATTCTGATACTTGATTTAGTTATGGATGGAATGATATAAGTTGTACGTTCTTATGTGGTATGATAACAGGTATCTATAGAACCATTAGTGGATGGTGAGTTGAGTTGTTATGGCTCATTATGATGTTAAAATGCTATGAATGTTTCAAGACATACAAATACGTTGCATGTAAGGCAATGTTGTCAATCAATTTGTATAATAATTCTTTTCTTATCAACTTGATGCCTATTCACCCTCATAAATAAATTAACCAAACAATTAGGCCAATTAGATCAAAAGCAAGTATATGAGAATAAAATGAGGTATACAAGCATAAATTGCAATACTTATATCAATGGTAAGTAGAAATAGAAGTTGCACTAAATAAGAAATAAATAAAAATTGTTCAAAAATATTTCTTCCCTTCATAAATCATTTGGTGAGTTTTATATGTCCCTCATTCTTTGGTATATGTATATATGTTGTATTTGTGAAGAATAGTATTAATCATATTCTTATTCTTTATTTTGAATTTGAATAGCCTTGGATGAACATAAATTATATGCGGAAATTATAATCAACGGGCAACATTCAATAAATTGTGAATTCTTTTTTCAAGAATTAAAGGGTATCTTAAATGAAGATTTCTCATAATATAATAAACAATTTGTGGAAAAATCCCTAATATCATTACAAATATTTTGCGCAATTAGGGATACGTTCGCGTACCCTGATTATATTTTTAAAAGCAAAAATTCGGATTATGCGTACGCGCAATTTCGAGCGAATATTTAATAAAAGGATTTTTTCAAAGGCGTTAAATTAATTTCATAAAAACCCGCGATGTGCGGTTCAATATTTAAGAAAAACAAATATTCTTGATTCGACACAATTTCGAAAAAATGATTGTTTAATAAATATATTACCAAAAGTTATCGTGTACACGTACACGTGACACAATTCCGCATTTTTAAATTTATAACACGAATATACGTACGCGTAATTCGATTCAAAAAAGGGTCCTCAATCACAATAAGTATAAGCGGTAGTAAAATCATGTAACATCAATATATTTAATAAAATCAAGATAATTAAGCCAATAATAAAAACAGTTAAGCGACCGTGCTAGAACCACGGAATTCGGAAATGCCTAACACCTTCTTCCGGATTAACAGAATTCCTTACTCAGGATTTCTGGTTCGCAGAATAATAAACAGAGTCATATTCTCCTCGATTCAGGGATTGAAATTGGTGACTTGGGACGCCTTAAAATTCCCAGGTGGCGACTCTTAAATAATTAAATAAATCCCGTTTTGACTGTCCTTTAATTGGAGAAAACTCCCCACGCGCCCCCGCGGACGCGGTAAAAAGGAGGTGCGACAATTACCATACCGTGACATAAAATAAATCGTGCAAAATATTTTAAGCAAATAACAAGAAATTACCTAATATATTTTGTCCCTATTGAATTTTGAATCTTGATCTTATGATTTTTATCACTTCAGTGACCACTAGATCACCCTCGGACCAAGGAGAGCTTGTAAGTAATTCAAAGAGAAAAAAAAAAGGAATTGTTTTTAAATAAAAGAGCATAGGGTGGGGGTTGGTTGTACTGAACAAGAAGGTCTGGCCACACGTGAAGGTCTCGTGCTTGATACGGCTGCTTGCTCTTGCCATTCTCGACATCATAATCATATTCATATTTTATACTCCTTTTCAAACATTTTTTTAATTATTTAAACTAATCTCTTTCTTTATAAAAGTATTAATATATGCATAGATATAATTAATAAATAATTAATTTTTATTTAATTAATCCATTATCATGCTACCTCTACACATGATATGTGATGTAGTCATCATTTTCAACCCTCATGTTTGCTTAACTTCTTCATTCATTAATGAAAACTTCTTCTTTTTTCTTTATTCTTTTCAAATTATTAAAATTAAGTGTATTATACAATTTCTTAATCATAATTATTATTCTTTCCGTTTACTTTTACTTGGCCTCTATACTAAAAATACATTTTCAATTTTACTTATCCATTATACTAAATCAAGAAAAAGACATTGTATTCATGTTCTACCCTTATCATTAACTACTCATTCCCTAAATCATTTCTCAAGACTTTAAAAATGCTACCATTATTATGGGTAACAACAATAACAACAATCCAGTAGCACTAGTGGGGTGTGGGGAACGTAGTGTGTACGCACACTTTACCCCTATCTCGAGAGAGTAGAGATGTTGTTTCCGAAAGACATTCGGCTCAAGAAGACGAAAAAGAGATAATATATCACTATCATCAACAAAAACCATAGAAATAATAACATCATAAAAACCAGAAAATAGATAAAAAGCAATAACCGTTATTATGGGTAAAATTATAAAATACATACTTCATTTTTTATTTTCTTTGAAGGGATAAAAAGACAAAAGTGGACAACTAAAAGTGAACGGAAAGAGTATTATACAGTTGTTAAGTAGCAAGTGGCATCGAAATCCGATAGAACTTTACTTAAGGAAGTAAATTAAGCTTGTATGAGCATGCTAAGTTTTCGGATTATGAGTTAATGACAGTGAGTTTAGTGTACGAACTTCTATTATTTTCACATAATTAATTAGTTAATTACTTGAGATTATCACTAAACCCTAGAACTAGGGTTGACTGCATGAACTGCAAAAGGTTGTCAAAATAATAATACAAGGCAAATCTCAATGGAAACTGCCTTTTGACAACTTAGAAACTTAGATATGGCCTAAAAATGGGAAGTAGTGATTGAAAACAAATTTATTAATAATGTGAAACTTAATGGAAAGTGTCTTAAAGTTTCATATGAAGGTTCCTTCCAATGAATTAATGTGTTAAGTTTGAAATTTTTTTGTTCTGTATATATGATTAGGAGTGATCAGAAATTTCCAATGTCTTTTCACAATCAAAGTTAACACCTAGGTGGCATTTGGATAAGAATAGATTGGTTTTGTGAACAATGTGTGTTTGGATTGGATTTAAGGGAAATAGAATATTAGTAAGACCAAAAGAAAAAAAAATTAATAGATTAAAACCAACCAAATATCTTTCTATTTTCTATTAAACATACATCCAAATTGTTAAATCTTACCACCGATGGTTATAGTGAAATGAACAGGATCCCTCAATCATTAGCTAGAGATTTTGAGTATAAACCCTATAGAAAATGCTTCCCCTTTTCATGGGCTTAACGTGGTGCTAATTTGGAGGGCGAACGGCACAAATAGCCACTAAGAGCAGTGGCTTTTATTTTAAAGCCACTGTTTTCAATGTATTTAAACTTTAGCCACTCCTAAAAAAACTTATATCTGATTGGACGAAAATACCCTTCTGATATAACTTATACCTACGCTATCAACACAAGCAGCAGTTACACAAAGAGATGAAGCGAGCAGCAGCAGCAGTTATCCAGTGACGATCAACTGAGGATTGATAAAGTTATAGACATCGCCTCATATGATAATTCTGTATTCCGGATATAGTGTCTTCATTTTAGAAATTGAATTCAAAAGAATAAGAACACTATGTCCTTAACTTTGATTCTACTAGCCTCATTTTGCAAATTGAATAAAAAACTTAAGGACAAAATGTCCTTCACTTTGTTGTTGTTCTTCTGTATACAAAGTCCTGTAGCTTGAGTTTCAAATTGTATATTTTAATTTCTGGTTCAAATGTTAAGGACTAACAGTCCTTAACTTTTAAATACATGTTTAAATGTTAAGGACTAGCAGTCCTTAACTATTAATTCCATGTTTAAATGTTAAAGGACAGACAGTCCTTAGCTTTTAATTTCTTGTTAAAAGTTACGGACTAGCAGTCCTTAACTTTTAATTCCATGTTTAAATGTTAAGGACTGACAGTCCTTAACTTTAATTACATGTTTAAATGTTAAAGGACAGACAGTCCTTAGCTTTTAATTTCTGGTTCAGAAGTTAAGGACTGACAGTCCTTAACTTTTAATTCCATATTTAAATGTTAAGGACTGACAGTCCTTAACTTTAACTCCATGTTTAAATGTTAAAGGACAGACAGTCATTAGCTTTTAATTTCTTGTTCAAAAGTTAAGGACTGACAGTCCTTAACTTTTAATTCCATATTTAAATGTTAAGGACTGGCAGTCCTTAACTTTAATTACATGTTTAAATGTTAAAGGACAGGCAGTCCTTAGCTTTTAATTTCTGGTTCAAAAGTTAAGGACTGGCAGTCCTTAACTTTTAATTCCATATTTAAATGTTAAGGACTGACAGTCCTTAACTTTAATTATATGTTTAAATGTTAAAGGACAGGCAGTCCTTAGCTTTTAATTTCTGGTTCAAAAGTTAAGGACATGCAGTCCTTAAGTTTTAATTTTTGGTTCAAAAGTTAAGGACCGACAATCCTTAAGTTTTAATTTCTTGTTCAAAAGTTAAGGACTCGAAGTCCTTAACTTTTAATTCCATGTTTAAATGTTAAGGATAGACAATCTTTATCTTGGTCTTGCACTTACAGTACACATGTTCTTAATTCTACAAGGATTGCTTTATAACGTATGTCATTTGTTTCCCATTCTCTTGACTTGTAGGATGGAAACAATATGCATAATAGTTGTTTTTAATGGTAGATGAACTGAATATCTTGAAACAGAACATAAATCATGAACTAGCAAATGAAAAAGTACCCAATGCCTCGAGTGCCACCAGTTGCAAGAGCATTCATGCCATAAAGGGACCATCTATTCACTTTTCCACTACACTTAGTGGCAGTGGCAGTAGTTGTGAGTCGAATTGAACTGCAATTCATCCATGGGTTTATTATAAAGTTTCTGGGTTTTGGAAGTTGAAGTTTGTGCTTGAGAGAAGCAGCAACAGTATGTGAAATGAAGAGGGGTTCCGATATTTTCTTTTTTTGGAGAGAGAGAGAGAAGTGATTGAGGGATTGATGTGCACAGATAAGGGATTGAGGGATTGATGCTGTTGACCAAGCATGGAGGAGGCCGACCATGAAATCACCTTGGGTATTCCAGATGAAAATGAAACGCGAAAGAGAGGAAGAAAGGGTAAAATTGTCTTTTTTCTATTAGTAGTGGCTATTTTTGCTGAGCATTATAATTAGTGGATAAAAATTAAAGACACCCTTAATTAGTGGCTACTACACGCCATTTTTACCCCAATTCGTTTTAATGGACAAATTAAATTATGCATTTGAGGGAATACATTAATATACTATAGTTATCTTAGCTAGTTGACTAACTTAGTTCATCCTATTACATTGTTGTTGTTATTATTTGTTGCTTTATTTTTGCTGTTTCTTGAACCGAAAACCTATCAGAAACAACATCTTTACCGTCACAAGATAGAGATAAAGTTTACGTACACATTATCCTCCACAAACTCCACACGTGAAATATTTTTACCGGGTTTATTGTTGTTGTTTTAAATTTCCATAAAAAATAATAAGTTTTTATTTGGAATATGTTGGTTTTTGCAAATAAAATACCTCCAATTGCATTTAAGTCCTTGCACAAAATTGACGCAACTAACTTTAAGAGCTTAGTTTTGCAATTTAACTGTTACCAAGAGAAACTCCAAAGTGTCTATTATATAGTTAAAGCCCAAGATTGAATGGAACATATGGTCCACTAAACTGTATATGTGTCTCTATTTACAAAATAGATTTAGCACTTTAAATTCCTATGGTTTGTATCAACATGATTCATCTTAGAAAAATAATACTCCAATACTTCTGAAAATAAGAATTGCACCTATAAGTGTTTTTCTTTCAAATATAAAAGAACTGCATTTACCTAACATTCTTTCACATTTCTTGTTTAAAATCAATGTAAAAACTAAACAGTAAATCCGGCTATTTAGGTAAAGGTTCCGAAAGAAACTCAGTGTGGGCCGTAAAGTGTAACAATGTGGAAAAATTCAAAAATAGCCAGATTTATAAGTGCTCATTCAAAAATAGCCGCAGTTTCAAAGGTAATCGAAATTTAGCCACTTTTCATGTAAAGATAAATCTGAACGAAAACACTGTTCAAAATCCGAAAAATACTCCAGCATAATATACTGGAGTTCCAATATATTATACTCGAACTCCAGTCTAATATACTGGAGTTCCAGTATAATATATCGGTCCAGCATAATATACTGGAGTTTGGAGCACCGGAGCTCCAGTCTCCAGTATATTATACTGGAGCCAGCAAAGTATATCGGTCCAGCATAATATGCTGGAAGTTCATACACAGGTGCACCGAACTTCAGTATACTATGCTGGACCGGTCTCAGTTACAACAAAATAGTGGCTATTTTTCATTAACCTGGTACATGCTGACTATTTTTGAATGACCAGTCCGAAAACTAGCTAGACCGTGCTATTTTAACGTAACAATGTGAAATGTAAGCAACAACCCATATCATCACAGAAAGACCAAATTGTTCATGAGAAATGTACCAACCCAATACCAATCCTACTTTATTTCAGTCGAATCTGAGGAAATATTTAGTGTGGACTGCATAGCGTAATAAAGAGAAGGAATTTTTATATTTCTATGCCGTATATGAAACTATATTATCCTCAATGTTTAAGGTTTGATATAATTATATTTAGTATATTTAATTACCAATTATATATCATTAGTGGTTTTTAAGGATATTAATTACACTCCCAATTTAACGGTACCGTATATTCCTTCTAATACCACTCCCCCACGTTTCTCTCTCTAATTCCCACACCTTCACCCACGTTTCTCTCTCACACCCATGATTTCTGTATCAAAATCCCATTATTTCTTCTATAGCCAAGGCACTGTCAGCACCTCTACAATCTTGTTCCAATGTTTTTGTGCCCAGGGAAGATGAGCACAAGGTTGATCGATTTGATGGTTATGATTTCGAGTTCCTTTTGTAATATAAGAGGAAAAGAAAAGAGAGCAGCAATTCCACCATTGACAACCATTAAAAAGCTTTGAATTCAAATTTAGGTTTTCAAGAATCATTACTTGTTTGAAATAGGTGTTGTTGTAAATAATTGGGAATATGGTTTGGAGTTTATATCTCAATTTTGAGGGGTTTTGGTGAAGATTAGACTTGATTTTGGCTGAATTTCAGATTGAAACTCGAAGAAGAAGAAGAAGAAGAAGAAGAAGAAGAAGAAGAAGAAGAAGAAGAAGAAGAAGAAGAAGAAGAAGAAGAAGCAGAAGAAGAAGACATGGCATACATTATATTGCAGCAATTATAGAAAAATTGTAGACTGTTGTTTATTTATTTTTGAGCTTTTGTGTTTTTGTGTTAAAAGTTTTGATGGGAGCTTGTTATTCCACCTCGTCTGTTTTTGAGCTAACTTGTGCAGAGGGAAGATGTTTTTTAAGTTATATATATTGCTATACCTTTAAATTCAAGAAAGTATGGTTGTATTGTATTTAAAGAGGCGTGAATTTGTAGAATAGGTTGAATGTGAGGAATGAGTCAAATAAGACTCACAATGGCTTATTTTCTACATTTATTCTACAATAAAACTGCATATCATTTGAAAAATTAATATGAAAATACAGAATTTCAATGTTTCTACAAATTATCTACAAAATGTTCATAACAGAATTTATCTTTATTTTCTTGCATGTTCGTCTGCAACACTAAAGTTACTTAATATGCCAACATCTCCCGTTATAGATGATTACAACTTATCTACAATTTTCTACAATTTACACACATTATTTCCACCCAGTAAAATACAACTACAATAACATAAAACTTACATACAAATTTTATACAAAATTTATACAATATGTCTTTTGTATATTTTGTATCTGATTTATACATAGTAAAAATAATTTTCATACAACTAATTATATATTATACAAATTATCTTCAATTTTCGTACATTATTTCTACTAAATTATATACAACTACAATATAATACTGCTTAAATATAATTTTTATACAATGTTGTTCAACTTTCATACAATAGTTAAATGAATAAAAGAAAAATAAATAAACAACAAAATACAATTTTTCTACAATTTCTGCAATATAATGTATGTCATGTCTTCTTCTTCTTCTTCTTCTTCTTCTTCTTCTTCTTCTTCTTTCAATCAGAAATTCAGCCAAAACCAAGTCTAATCTTCACGAAAAACCCTCAAAATTGAGATATAAACTCCAAACCGTATTCCCATTTATTTGCAACAACACCCAATCCAAACAAATAATGATTTTTGAAAACTTAAATTTGTATTCAAAGCTTTTTAATGGCTGTCAATGGTGGAATTGCTGCTATCTTTTCCTTTGCTTTGTATTACTGAAATTTGGACATAATTGCGTTTGATGTAGAAGAATTGTAGAAGATTTAGTCGTTTTTGATTTGTGAAATCAGAAAAAAGTTTGAAACACAGTGTATCGTAAAAGCAAAGACGCTAAATTTGAAACGAAACTGACGAAGAAGATTAGTGTGCGTGATTTGCATTGTGGAAGATCTGGAAGAATATTTAATCCCCCAATTTTAGCGCGCATAAATAAGGAAACCTACAGATGATTCCTTATTTAATACATTGTCTATATTATGTAGAAATACTATTAGCAAGAAGGGTAATATACAAACTATGAACATATTTAGTAATATAGTTTCCTATATGGTATAGAAACGAAAATTTCCCTAAAGAGAAATTGGGCCAAGAAAAGCCCATATCACCACAGCAAGCCCAAAGATGTTTCTGAGAAATGGACCAAATACCCGATCCCTAGTGTATTACTCAGTGGAAGTATAGCAAAGAATCAGCCTGGAGCACAAAAAGTAATAAAGAGAAATTCGGCCAATAAAATCTCACATTATAAACGCAAGCCCAGAACTGTATAAGAGAAATATAAAAAAACAAAACCTATTTTATTATTTAGTAGAAGCATATAGGAAATATTCAAAGGATAATGACATAAATAGGATAATTTTGTGCAGCTGTTGATGTTTTGACCCCGATAATCGAATTTTAGGAAAATAAGCATGACACTAAATTTAAAGAACGCTCGCCAGAATTTCAGCAAGTTTTGGCGATTGTTAGGAGTTGTGGCAAAATGAGCATAATCACCAAAATTTTCAGCCACAATGCTTAAAAATCTAGTTATCTCAGGATTTTGCTACGAGTCATGACAGATCACTGATTTTTTTTAGCATTGTGATTGAATTAGTGGGGCTTCAAAATTCTGGTAATTGCTAGAACCACTTCTGAAAATTCTAACTAGCATGCTTCAAAAGTTTGGCCGAAGTCTATTTTTTCAAGACTTTTTAGTGGATCGCAATTTAAACAGTAATCTTAAAAAGGTCTATCCAGCATAATTTTCAGAATATTCAGTGTGAACTCTAAAGATAAAAATTGCATGGGCCGTCTTATTTGGTCACTCCTTTTTAATTTATACCCGTTTTATTTTTCAGTTTGCATCCATACCCTTATTTTTGTTAAAAGCATTTTAAAAAGACGATTTTGCTATTTTTTAATAAAAGACTATTGACAAACTGCAGGACAAAACATAAGCATGTTTAGGCTGAAATTTTGGCAAATGAACTAAAAAACTTCAGCTTGTCTAGACTGAAATTTCAGATAAAACTCAGGACAAAATTGTAGACTGCGTTACAAAACTTCAGCATATTTTGGTATGAAGTTTTAGCAAATAAAATTTATTAGCAAAAACTCTTTAGAAAATTACATACTACAAGACAAAAACTTAAGCATGTTTAGTCTGAAGTTTTAGCAAATGTACTAAAAACTTAAGCATGTTTAATCTGAACTTTTAGCAAACGAACTAAACAACTTCAGCATGTTTAGACTAAAGTTTCGGATAAAACTCATGATAAAACTGTAGACTGCAGGATAAATAACTGCACATTAACATGAAATTTGAGCTTCAATGTGAAACAACTAGTTTTAGCTTCAACATGAAACAACTCCATGCTACATTAGCAAGAAGTTTTAGCTTCAACGTAAAACAACTTCATGCAAGTGTGATTCTGAAGATGAATCTGGACAAATTTTTAATTTTTTGATAAAGCTGCTGAGAGGAGAGAAGGTGATCTTTTTTCACGAATGAGGTTGCAGATCACGCGATTAATGCGTGATGCAGTTTTTGTATCTTTTGTCATGGGTGTAATTGTCTTGTTATTACATATTTTTTGTCAACTGGTTACCAAATCAATAATTTTTAAAAATAAAGTACAAGTTAAAAGGTGACACAAATATAGGGTACGACGCAAATCCCGCTCTAAAGGGAAATAAAGAGAGTTTGGGCCAACAAAGCCCGTGTCATCACTCAACAAGCCCACATACGTGTAAAAATGTACCAATATTTCATTCAGTGCCTTTTACTTCTTCCCTTTTTCTTTTGTGGATTCACTTTTATTCTTATCTCGAATCCAAACACTGCAAGATGTGCTTTTGTTTCCACTTTTCATGTATACATTGCTTGGATCAAGTAGATTTGTTTGCTTTTAAGTAGAAAACAATCATTATATAATAAGATATGACTTTACCAAAAGATTTAATAATTTATTGCTTTAATTTTATCCCCAAAGTGTATCAGTTTACATTATCTATTCCTTTAGAGAAAAAAGTGTCTTGAGGATTCTGCATTTGTAGCCAACCTTTATTCCTTTTGATATATTTTAATCTTTGACTACACACGAATTATGTAATATTAAATTCAAATACAACTATGGCCTGATTTATTTTGTAGCCAACCTCTCTATTCCTTTTGAGTTTGAGCTGGACACAATTGTCTTCTTAATAATAGTAAGTTCAATTAAATCATGAGGTAGATCAAGATTCAAATTTCAGTCGATATATAAAATCGTCATATGATTCCTTTTCATCGTGTATACATTTTGATAGGTAGATAACCTATACATGTGTTGCAAGGAGCCGGGTACGTATCAATAAATTGATTCGAACACACCATAACAATAGAAAGTTCACGAGAGGACAAATATAAAATTTCATTTGCATTATTTTATTCTATCAACAAAAATAATGAGAAAATCCTAAAGCTTGAGCATTAGAGGGTGCGCGCAGGACTGCACAATTCAATTCGTGGCAAATTTTGGTAGATGTCAATCCAGAAATGATATAGTACTACAATATATAGCTGTATCTAGCTAGCTTTCAAATTCTTTCAAAGCACAGTACATTTTCATCATTCAAAGCTGGAATATATAGCTATAATGTTCTGTCACATTCCACAGGACCACAGAAACCGATGATACCACATTTACCATTTACCAAGGCTAAGAAATTCCATGCATTTTTATTCATAATACCCTAGCCTTGTACATTTTAACACCCATTAATAAAAATTCGCTGTTAAAATTACAGCTTTAAAGAAAAATGGTTATGCTCCAAAAACTCTTGTTGCACATTAAATTTAGTTTATTTTTCCTTATTAGAAAAATAATACAAAGAAAGTGCATAAGATATTGAAATTCACGGGCAAATGATCCTCTAGCAAATCTACTTTTTTCAAATATTCAAAGTTATCTCAAGGTCACTTTGCTTAATCATTAAGCATTATGTAAGATTATCACAAGCAAAAGGGTATTATTTAGCAAGAGGCAGATTCAAAATTTAACAGTATAAATTCAACCTTTAAGATTCTAATAATTGTTATATTTCATGCTCCGAATCAAAAGTTATGGATTCAAATAAATTCGATACCGTTGTATTAAAACTCACCCTTACTACGATGTATATTTGAAGGAAAAAGAAGCATGGAAACACCAAGAATTTTCATACTTCCAAAATTTAAAAACACATGAGCTCAATCCAAAAAATCCCAAAGGATACTTACAAAATGTGGACCCAAAAAATGAGATAAAATCAAAAGCAGCTCAATCAAAGTATCAAACACCATATTTTCATGATTTATGAATTTATGAATTACTACATCCCAAAGGAAAAAGGAGAGGAAATAATTGAAGTAGGTGAAAAGTGCATATAATGACATTAGCACCAAACATAAATATAAATCTGTGAAAGCAACACAAGAATCTTCCCCATAATCCAATCACTTCCTTCCAAATATCTCATCCACCAATCAACAATCTCCACGTCACTACATGACCCCACCATGGTAAATCCATAATTTACCTCAAAATCCAACGGTTAAAATCATCTTTAACCAATAACAACAATAATATTATCCTACTATATCCTACTAGTGAGATCCACGAGGATAATGCATACAGACTTTATCTTATCCTCGTCCAGACGAAGAACTTTTTTTTGTTTTTGCGCAAAACCCCAAACTACCCTTCCTTCTACATCACCATACTCTATACATTCTTGTCCTCTTTCGTCTTTTTACAAACTTCAGTATCACTGTCTCCAGCTCACTCAAACAAATATTCTACTGCTAAAAATAGCAGTAATCTCCTACATCAGCTATCCGAAAACAATGATTCATGTCGGAATAAATCGTACGGTGCCCATAAACCATCCAACGGACATGGTTTCTTTGAATCTAATCTTAACCATGGTTTACCTTTTCCACTCCAATGTAATAAACTAACTGGACCTGGATGTAAATCCCTGCATTGCCCTTCAAGATTATCACCACCTAATCCATGTTGGTTCCATTTATGCTCCACTTGCTTTACATTTCCGGCGAATACTAGTAGAAATGGTGGCAATGAACCCAATTCGTAGATTCTGTACCTGTTAATAATAACATCAATTACGTCTCAATTCTAAATAAATAAATCCTTACTGATCATATCTATTTAATACATGTTTATAATAACAATAATTGTATCTCAATTCTCTGTGTTTCTTTTTCTATACTATTGTGATAATGCATGTTTGTTTGAGCTGAGGGTTTATAATAGCCTCTCTATTTGCACAAGGTAAGGGAAGACTGCGTACTCACTATCATCCTTAAACCGCACGTGTGGAATTACATAGGCGGATCTAGTATTTCAATTTTATGGGTTCAATATTAAAAGTTTTTAGCATTAAACTCATTATATTTTTAAAATTATGGGTTTATATCTACTATTTATTACAATTTTAGTGATTTTTACACAAATTTATATTCTGCACCAAAAGTATTGGATTCACCGAAAGTATTGGTTCAGTTGAACTTAGTAGCTCTACGTTAGCATCCGCCCATGATTGTTGTTGTAATTACGTCTCAGTTCTAAACAAATGAATCCTTACTTACCATATCTATTCAATTAATTCATTTTGTATATTATCAGAGTGTGTTTTACTATTTCGTTCATTATTTCAAGTCAATTTGAAATAAAATAAAATTGTAGTTGAAATTTCAGTTTATGAATATTTCTAGTGAAAGTAATAATGTTCAACTAAATTGTAACTTTTTTCAAGTGAAATTTAGCGCACACAATTTGGACGTCCAAATAATCTTTTTTCTGCTCCGACTTCACATATAAAATCAATTTCAACCAAATATTATCCAAATGGCACCTAGCATAAACCTCTAAGCCAAATAATTTACACAATTTAACGTGATATTAGCACAGATAAATTTTTAAATTCAAGTCTATTTAACTTTCAATGACACCCATTAACATGTTTGCTCCGAAAAAAACATTTTTTTCGAAATCTAAAAAAACTTTTATACTTGTTAAGAAGTGTTAAGACATAATTATACAAATTAAAATACAGTAATATTTCATTAAAAAAAGGTAGTACCTCTTTTGAACTCTCATCCAATGCTCGAGTTTGCGTGTATAGCCATTATTCCGCCATTTTTGCAAATCAATAACCATAACTCCAGTGTTAAAATAACAAGGAGTCCGATTCTCAAACGTGTTAGAAAACGTCGGGTGAAACCAAAATTTGTTCGTAAAATAATGAGTAAAATTAGCATGACAATATTCAGGCGCACCTAATACACGACCGCTAAGATCAATATTCCAAAGCTTAGCTATATCGTCAACAACAATGAGATCAGAATCAAGGTAAATAATCCGATTTACTGTGGTAGGAAGTAAATCAGCAAGGTAAATTCGAGCGTAATTTAGCGGTTGGTCTAAGGCACGACGAACAGAAGAGGAAATCAAATGACGGACTAAAGTTGGATTGAAGTTGTAGAGCTTGAAATTAAGGTACGGGAAAGTTGAGGTAATTGTTTTGTTAAGGTTGTTAAAGTGTCGGTGAACGGCGAGGAAATGGAAGAATGTGTTTTCAGGACACGTGGCATGTTGTAGGACGGAAAGTACGCCGGCGATTGAGCCGCGGAGGTAAGGGGAGGAGTAATCTAAAGTCATTGCTATGTGAATAGTTGAAGAGCAATTTTTGCCGTTACGAAATGCTGGAGCTTCACGGAATTTTGGAGTGTCGGAGGCGGTAACGGCGGCGGTAACGGTGGCGGGAGGATGAAAAGAGAGGAGAATGAGGAGGAGGACGCTGGTGATGAGGTGGTTTCCCGGCGGCATCGTGGTGGCGACGGTGGTGGAAGATTTAAAGAGTTGTGTGGTCAATGTTGAAATGAAAGAGAGAGATAAAGAAAAGGATATAATGTTTGCTTTGGGAAACTGAAGAAAGGAGAATAAATGTTTATGTAAAGTGACCGTTGAGCCCCTTGAATAAAATATGCTGACGTGTCTTAATTTGAGTAATTTCTTCATTTAAGTATTCTTTTTTCTATTTATTTGTAGAAAGAATAATCTAACTTGATTTTTTACTTTAAAAGTTGCTAATAAGGACAAAATAGGTTAACCGTTAAATGAGTTTTTTTCTCTAGCTTTTTCAAAAATCGATTATAATTTAGTTAGTGTAAAGCAATAATTTTTTTTTACGTGTATATATATTTACTGAATAAAATTTTACAGTAATTTTCTTATAAGACATCTTTGAAAGGGCATTAATTGACGTTTCTTAAAAAGCTCTTTAAAAAGTTGTTTACAATTCAAATGCTATAGTTATCATGCGCATGCATAAATTTGAATTCAATGTTGTTATAATAATATTTGCATAAATCTTTCGTGCTCGTAATTAATTAAGTGCGAAACGAATAACTTCTGAAAGCATGTAAGTAGTAAGTCGGCACTACTAGTTTTTAGTAGTATAAAAATAGAAGGATAATATAGGTGTGTTAGCTTCAAAATGTTCGGAAAAAAATATTGTTTTGAATATTGTATAAATTTTTGTAAAATATGTTTTGCAACAAAAAAATAATTAGATAAGTTTTATAAAAAGATTCACAAACTTGAAGAGTGTGCATGATATTTACTCTTTAAAATTAATTA
This sequence comes from Nicotiana tabacum, assembly GCF_000715075.1. NCBI lineage: Eukaryota > Viridiplantae > Streptophyta > Magnoliopsida > Solanales > Solanaceae > Nicotiana > Nicotiana tabacum. Next base: position 6,754,953 of record NC_134099.1, on the reverse strand, counting down.
TACCTATACAATTACGAGGGCATATGTGAGATTTCAATTTACGATGAGAAAATGGTGCCAGGCTGGAATGCCGCGTATATGTTCTTGTTTGATTGTGATTTGCTTCTGACTGAAAAGTGGAAAAACAGAAATCATGTGGTGTTGGCGGTTCCACGGACTGCTTCTGTGAACCCGTACTGGTGGGCCGTACACTACATTAACCCATTTGGGTGAAGATCTAACGGCATAGATTGCATTTTGGACCTATATTAATCCGTTAAGGCTCGTTTGGTACGAGGGATAAGAGATAATTACTCTCGATATTAAATTTAAGATAAATTTATCATATGTTATATAAAGATAAATTTGTGATATAATTAATCCTGAAATTAGTTATCCAGAATTAGTTATCTCGAGATTATAGTACACTTTTATCCATATGAGAGGATGGGATAACTAATCCCAAAATAATTATTTATGAGATAACTTATTTCCGAACCAAACGATCTCTTAGATTCTCCATTGGAAAGTGCTTTTAGGAAAAGAAACACAAACTATCCCTTTGTTTACATTAAGGGAAAATCCTTCTTTTTCCACCTTTGATTCGATTATACACAAAAGTGGATTCAGGATTTCGAGAAGATGGATGTACTATAGACTTTTAATGTGTTGCTTGGGTTCGGTTTTACTCTAGCATCGCTCAAAATTTTATTCTATGTTGGTGCATACTATTTTTAAATCTTGGGTCCGCCCCCGAATTCAAATGTATTGTCAGATACGATAGTATACCAACTGATAGTTTAAACCCTAATATTATATTTTTGAATTCGTCTTCCCTAGTACTCGATCAAACACACACCCTACGCTTGATAAACACAATCAACGGTTGTGATGAGATGTATATGATATTCTTACAATTAATTAGATATTTAGAGCTTATGCTCTAAAAATTAAATTAATCCCGGTAATAAATACTTTCTTCTTTAGTGGGTCTTATGCTACGTTAATTCAAAAGGATCGAAACTCCAATACAAATATCGATTATTGAATAACAAAAAAAACACTGGATAAACATTTGATTACCCCCTTATGTCATCCAATAAATCAAACGACCTTTCATCTGTATTTATCAGAGCAACAATCTATTTTAAATCTAAGGACAATGATGAAAAAGCCTAAGAAAATGAAAGCAGAACCAGGCCATAAAGTAAATTGGATGGAAACAATAGCACTTTGTCATTTGGCAAAGCAACAACTTCAAATAATTCCCCATGAAATCATAGTTACCTAACCTATGATTTTGAAAAATTATAGGAATCTAAATGTCCATTTATTCTCCTATTTTGAAGCTACATTATACCTTGTCTTTATCATAGATGACTGTTCAATGTCCTCTATAAGTTACTGGAGTACAAGAAATCTACCTATAAGTTATCAATATATAGCCTTTATCCTTTTCTTCTCTACAAAGGGTATGCTATTTTTGCTTTTTTCCGAGTAATTCTCTGTTTTCGTCTGATCTATAAGTTATAAGTTCGATCGTTAAATCGATTAGTAACACTTGTATTAAAGCGTCAAAATAAACTATTTGCATTACACTTCCTTCACGGGCAGTTCTTCCCCGAAATCTGAGTGAGCAGAATTATCCTTTTCTTATGGATAGGATGAGAGAACTAGAATCAGAATATGACCAATTAAAAGAATAGAAGTATAATAATATCCATTTTTAAATTGATTCAGAGCTGAGTGTGGATTAGGACGTCAATACAACCTGGCTGAAAAGGATAGAATTGAATTTCATATATAGCACCTCCACTATTATATCTTTTACCAAGCATTTGAACGATATTTAAGTTGAAGTAAAAGAAAAATATTTGAGGTTTGAAGACGAAAGGAAAAATGTTTGTCGAAATGAGTCAATATTTTGTAAATAATGAAATACTGGTATTTACGATCGATAAAATAATGATTATTGTCAAAATATTTTTCTCTAACTACACTTCTAAGTATTTGTTGCGGCCAAATACACACACGCAAATATACGCGGTCATCAAGTAATAAAGTGATAAAATAAAGTGATGAACCCACAAGGACTTGTTATCAACTATTAGCTAGATCAGACTATCCTACTTATCTAAACAAGGATTAAACCCAAAAGTAGTAATGCTAAAGTAATAAAACTAAAAAGAAAGTAAATAATGAACTCTAAACAAAGGAAGAGTAGATTTTTATGTTATCAATTTAATGAAAATGATCCAGGGTTATGGGCTATCTAACATTCCTACTATATTCTTCAATTGAATTGACTAACTAATTCATCTAGTTTATTGGTTGACAGGGTTAATATTACTCATAAGAATTTGTCGAATTCTTACTTGCCTATTCAAGCTAACCTAACGCCTATATGTCTATGAAATTAGAACTAACAAAAACACATTTATAATTCCTGTATATCAACCAAACAAGGCAATTAGGTATATGTCTATTCTAACCGCAAATCCAATCTCCGATGTCCAAGTTCAAGAACTTTCTCTACTCAATCCTATGTGCAATTTAGAATTCCCACTTTCGAGTTCAATTCTAGATTCATAGTTAGTATTCAATTGGTGATCAAGCTATCAAATAATTAAGCGCAAGATTGAATAAATAAACTAATATGATAAACCAAGAAAGTAAAATCAATATCCGAATAATAATAGTCATGATAGAACCACAACCCTAGAATGTGAAGTTTAGCTCCAATAGACATAGTAGCCAAATAACAAATCATATAAAGAAACATAAAAATTACTAAGTTTGGCGGAAGAAGATGAAATCTGGCCTTCACGGCGGCTTCTTGCTCTCCATATGTCTAATCTCCTTCAAAAAGTGTGTTCTATGACCTAAAAGAGGCGTTTTTGGCTTATGTAGTGCATACTAAGGTCGTGAGCCAAAGTTTTCCTTTTCCTATTCCGACTCAGCTTCCGGGATTGATGTTGGAGTGGATGCTTCGCATTCGCCTCAGCTTGCACTTCTCAGCATCGGATGTAAAGCATCCACCTTCTGTTCCCTTAACCTTGTTGCGTCCAAGTGTGGATGCTAAGGTGGATGCCTTCTCCCGACTTCACTGCTAGGGGTGAACCAACTAGCCTTTTTTGCAAGGTTGGATGCTACGTATCCACCCTCTTCTTCTATAGCTGGAGCACCTTTTCTTAATATTTTTGCACTACAAACGTCCTAATCATCACATACAACTTAATTAGTCATAAAACCAATAATTAACACATGTTGGATATTTTAACACCAAATATCATCAAAAAGCGATTAAAATATAGGTAAAGTAACATTAAATATATAGAAATATGTTCAATATTAGTATCGTTTTAAAAAAAAAAATTAACTATAAAAATTATGATTTGTAGTAGCTCTTATATAGTCTTTATGCACTTGATATCTTATTTCAAGAACTTTTGAAAATGATGTGACATTATATATGTTGACTCTCTTCAAAACCCCCAATATTCTTTTTCAGACGAGCCAAGTAAAAGAAAGCTATGAAATCTTTTATATAGCTTATAAGATTGTAGATATTTTTTAAAAATACGTAGTATGTTATATTTTCAAAAAATAAACTAATTAGTGAAATTGAGTTATTAATGCGTTGCCAGCTATTGGAGCAGTGTTTTTTGATGTTTGGTCTTTGTGTTTGGTTCAGATTTGCGGTGGAAGTAAATGAAATAGTAATTTATTAAGCAGATGATTTTTGTTGGAGTTATAATAATGGCAATTTATCGGTAAAACATGTTGACGGCTAGTGGTGGTAAACGGGCAGGTCGAATAGGATATGGGATGAGTTAAAAATATATAATGAAAAAGCAGATAAATTATTCGATCCGATTCATATTTAATACGGATAAAAAATAAATTAACCAGCAAATAATATGGTTAATATATGTAACCATATTATCCATGACTGAGGAACCCCTAAGATTTTACAAATGTAAAAGTTAAACCCATTAGTTCATCCATTGATTATAAATTTTCTAAATGGGTAATATAGTTCTTATCTATATTTGACCCGCTTTTAAAAAGTTCATTATTCAACCCACTTTTAATGAATAATATGAATGGTTAACTGTTTTCTTTTAACCATTTTGCTAACCCTATTCACAACACGTTATGATAAGAATAAATTGTGCTAGCATTAGCGATTGACTTAATAGTTACATTAATTAACATAAGCAAATCCAAATTTTAAAGTCAATAATTCATGAGTGGGTGTGATTTATCGACTGTATATATGTTGTTTCAACTTTTTCCATACGTACAATATATGATTTGAATCTAAAGCAATTAATTGGATTATTGTAAAAAACTTAAGAAGACCTCAAACTTAATAGTATGTCATATGATTCAACAGCTTTTTGTTTGAAAAATGCAATTGATAATATTACTAGTATATATTTCAAATATTTAAATAGTAACTATAGCTCATGCAATTGAAATATATAATATTACTAATTTAGTATTTATTACAAATATTCAAATATTTAAAGTTAATGGTACAGTATGTCACAACTATAACATATAGCTCGTCGCACATATTGTATGTTTTGGCGTACTAGTCTCATGGATTTTTTTACACGCTACGCTACATCAAATTCAGAAAAATAGTAAATAATGTCTGTCTTATAAAACACTGCTTTTCGTTCCTTTTTAATGTAAAATTTGTTAATCAATCTGTATTGCTGTAATAACCAATAAACAAATATTAAACTTTCTGAAATAGAAACAGAAACAGAAAGTTAGTAGAACCAATTTAACGAAATAAATTCTGGAAATATAGTATAGAAATAAATCGGGTGAAATACCCCTAATATTTTAAATGAGGTCATATAGGGTATTTAGTAAATAATTTAAGTTTTCTTTTTTTAAAAAAAGAAAAGAAAAAATCAACTAACTAAAAAAAAAAGGAAAAAGTTAAGAATTTAAACCAAAAGGCCGAAGCCCATTGGCACATCTGCCAATAAAAGATGAAAAGGGTTTAGAAGCAAATTGCTTCTGAAGGAAACGAAGCAGAACAAAAAAAATACAAAACGCGCACACAAAAAAAAAACGAACAGAGAAAGGAAAAAGGGGAAAAGAGAAGAAGAAAGAAGCTTTGGGCCTTAAGAAGAATTGGGAGTTGAAATTGAAAGTATTAAAGCTCTCCTTCGACTTAAGAGTTTGAAATTGATAGAATTATGGACTAGTTCTATGATTAAATATAAATCTACAAACTAAGACTCAAACATGAACCTCGATGATTGGGTATTCTAAATTAGTGAAAGATTTAGCCTAAATGAGGCAATTAACACGAGATCAATGTTATGAAATTATAGATTGATTGGAGGAATTTGTACGAGTTGCTTGAGGTGAAGCAGTTGGTATTTCGGCACGAGTACTGTGAGTAGTAATCTTACCGCAATTTATGTTTTCATAACTTGCATGATTTACACATGATTTTTAATATGAATATGTTACCGATTATTTTAAATTGCATGTGAGACAAGTCTTTTACTCGATATGATACCGAAATAGTTATTTGACATGATTACAATTGTTTTAAATATTCTTGATGTCACTAGATATATTTTACCGTTACTTGAATTTACTATTATCGAAATGAAATTACATGATTTGATAAGAACCGAAATGCCATATATTATTGTAAAATATTTTCCTATGAGTATATACGGTTACAGAGACAAGTATAAATGTGAGTAGACTTTGAAGGATTCCGTAGCTAACGACGGGTTCGTTAGACCTGGTGCACCTTGTATTTACCGATTACAGAGTACAACTATAGCCCTCGCTAGTGAGAAGGTAGAACTAGTATACCGTTACCAATTTCCCTCGAGTAGGGACTACCGTTATATTTGACTTCTTGCGAAGAAGTCCACAGTTATACCGATTACATGATTCATTCATTGAAACTCCCCAAATGTGAATACTGATATTATACAATGTTTATCGAGCTTATTACTGAATTATTAATTGTATTATACTACAAGAAAAGCATGATGAGACTGAAATTATTTATTGTTTTCGAAAGGGCATTTTGATGTTATTTGTTTGAGATACTAGCATGGTTTCTGACTTGTCCCCAATAAAAACGGTTGTGGTTAAATTGTTATTACTCACTGAGCTAGTGACTCATTCCCAGCTAATTTTTTTTACAGAGACATTAGTTGATGCAGGCGAGGATTTCGTTAATTAGAGTGCACAGGTTGATAGTTCTTGATGAGCCTCGCACTCGTTCGCGTGGGCAGAGATTTTATTTATTGTTATGGTCTTTTCATTAAACTCTTAGAGTCTCTCCATAGTCATTTTTTTAGTGTCATGAGTATTATTTATTTATTATATTCCTATACTGAGTATCGTTCTCATTTATCAAAGTTGGAGATAAATTAGTATTTCTAGTGGTTAGTTGGTGGTTTAGTTATGGTGGAGACTTGTATTGGTTAATTGACAAGTTGTCAATTGTTTGGTATGATATTAGGATGTTTGGTTGTTGATTTGAGACAAAAAAAATTTTGGGATGGTCCAAAAACAGGGGAAACTTTGTCTGATTTTCTGTAAAATACCGATGAGGCTTACTTGGGGGCACTTGTTCCTAAGTGCCGGTCACGATCCTAAATTGGGTCGTGACAAAGTTGGTATCAGAGCTTAGGCTTTAAGTCTCGAGTCATGGAGCAATGTTTAGTAGAGTCTTGTTCATGGGTATGTAGGCGCCTATACTTATGATCTCGAGGCTACTAAACATTTAGGAATGTTTTCCCTTCTTTCATTCTTTGATCGTGCGTTGACATAACTTGAGATTGACTTTGGAATATTTCTTTCGCAGATGGCTAGGACACGCACACCCTCATCTGCTGGACGTGGTGCTACCCGGGGTGGCGGTCAAGCTGGGGTTCATCAAACTAGAAGACAGATTGCTCCTCAACCTCAAGTTGGGAACATGGGTCAAACCCAAGCTGTTATGCCAGATCAAGTGCGAAAGCAAGGAGTTCAGAACGCTCCACCACCAGTGCCAATTGTTGTACCTACTGTTGCCTTACCTACAGATGCAATGGCAAGGTTATTAAATGTGTTAGAGGCACTGGTGCCTACTCAGAGAGGAAGTTCATCTCCTCAAGCTACTTTACAGACACAAGCACCTGCACAGACTCAGACTTTTGGAAATAAGGAAGTATCCCTACAAGAGTTTCTGAAATTGAAATCACCAAAATTCACAGGTTCCGATAATTCAGCAGATCCTCAAGGTTTCTTAGATGGGACACTCAAGGCATTACGTGCTCTTTGATGTTCTAGTGAGAGAGCCATAGAGCTCGCATCATACAAATTAGAGGATATTGCCAACACATGGTATGAAACTGTATTGCTAGGAAGGCCAGCAGGAGCAGCACCACTGACATGGGACGAGTTCACTAAGTTGTTCAAGAATCATTTTCTTCCAGACATTCTGATGCAACAATATGCTATAGACTTTGAGAGATTGGTTCAAACTCTAGATATGGGTGTGTCAACATATAAAACTAAGTTCTCTAAGCTTCCTCAAATTAGCGACCAAAGTTGGTCGCTAATTATCCAAAAATTAAAATTAGCGACCGAAGACCAAAGTTGGTCGCTAAATTTAAATCAGATTTATTTATATTTTATATAATATTTAAAATAATAATATATTTGTTAAACGTTAGAATTGGGTCCCAGATTAGCGACCAAAATTGGTCTCTATCTGCTTCCCCTTTAGTAAGCGACCAACTTTGGTCGCTAACTTTGAATTATATTTATTTATATTTTATAATTTTTTAAAATAATAATATAATTATTAAAATTTTACAACTGGGTCCCAGATTAGCGACCAAAGTTGCTTATCCCTTCGTGAGCGATCAACTTTGGTCGCTAATTTTAAATTATATTTATTTATATTTTATAATTTTTTAAATAATAATATAATTATTAAAATTTTATAAGTGGGTCCCACTTTAGCGACCAAAGTTGGTCGCTAATTTCAGTATTTCTTTGACCAAGCAAGTCTGACCAGTCCGGTCAATATTTTGACCAAATTATCGACCAAAAAGCGACCAACCTTGGTCGCTAATGTATTTAGAATAATTATTTAATTATTTTCTCCAATTTAGCGACCAACGTTGGCCGCTTTTCTTGACAGACCAATTTTAATCGCCAAATTTTGATCGCTTTTTTCCGAATTTCTACTAGTGGTAGCCACTATTTGAGGTGGTATTTATTTTTTGTCCAACAATTCTAACGTTGAGCAAAAATAGCCACTACTCTATTAAAATTAATATGAAAAGACATTTTTACCCTTTCTTCCATTGCTTTTCTTCTCAAACCCTCGTTTCTCTCTCTCAAGTTCGATGCATGCCTATGTTCATAGATAAGCTTCATAACTTTGAAAATTACCTTCCTACTTGATTGTTGGTTCGATTCGACTTTTGAGTGCTTATGCTACTAAAAAGCATTTCAAATCTTACTTACTCTCTGAAGCAAAAAACACTAGTAGTAATAAATAAACAGTACTTGCATTCAAATCTGATTTCTTGTTATTTTGGGCTAAATTATTTATGATTAGTGATATTTCTGTTACATAATAGTGGTTGTAGTGGAACAAGTAAATGAGTGGCCAATAGAGAAACTTATACCATTGGAATTTGGAGGTACAAATTCAGATTAAGGAGTTAGATGTGTAAATGACAATTGGTCTTGAACTTAGAGGTGAAAGTTCAAAAATTAAAGACACTTGGTCCTTAACTTAGAGTTACAAGCACAGAAATTAAGGACAGGTAGTCCTTAACTTAGAGTTACAAGCACAGGAATTAAGGACAGGTAGTCCTTAACTTAGGTTACATGCACAGAAATTAAAGACATGTAGTTCTGAACTTCGAGTTCCAAGTTTAAAAGTTAAGAACATGTAGTCCTAAACTTAGAGTTATAAGTTCAAAAGTTAAGGACGGGTAGTCCTAAACTTAGAGTTAGTAGTCTTTAACTTAGACTTACAAGTTCAAAAACTAAGGACAAGTAGTCTTTAACTTAGACTTACAAGCTCATAAATTAAGGACAACTAGTCCTAAACTTACAGTAATAAACTCATAAGTTAAGGACACTTGGTCCTGAACTTAGAGTTGGAAGTTCAAAAATCAAGGACACTTGTTCCTGAACTTAGAGTTGGAAGCTCAAAAATCTAGGACACTTGGTCCTTAACTTAGAGTTACAAGCATAGAAATTAGGGACAAGTAGTCCTTAACTTAGAGTTAGAAGCACAGAAATTGAGGACAAGTAGTCCTTAACTTAGAGTTACAAGCACAGAAGTTAAGGACAGCTCATCCTGAACTTCGAGTTCCAAGTTCAAAATTTAAGGACATGTAGTCCTGAACGTAGAGTTATAACAACAACAACAATAACAACCCAGTATAATCCCACTTACTGGGGTCTGGGGAGGGTAGTGTGTACGCAGACCTTACCCCTACCCTGGGGTAGAGAGACTGTTTCCAAATAGACCCCCGACATCCTTCCCTCCAAGAACTTCCCACCTTGCTTTTGGGGAGAATCGAACTCACAACCTCTTGGTTGGAACTTAGAGTTACAAGTTCAAAAGTTAAGGACATATAGTCCTAAACTTAGAGTTACAAGTTCAAAAACTAAGGACAAGTAGTCCTTAATATTTACACAGCATTCATGAAGTTAAGGACACCATGTCCTTAATATTTTATACATCATTCATGAAGTTAAGGACATCATGTCCTTAATATTTACACAATATTCATGAAGTTAAGGACACTGTGTCTTTAATATTTACACAGCATCCATGTCTAACATAGGGGTATTTTCGTCTGTGTATGTAAAAAATTATTAAGCACTGGCTAAAAAGTAAATAAATTTTAAACCGTAGATAAAGAATAAAGACATCTTTAAATAGTGGCTAACCTTGGACTTCCCCCTTAACTACATCAAGCTTAAAGTCCCAACAAAATTTGCTTAAGGCATCTTTTTCGAGGAATGCCGACTTTAAATTCTATAAGTATCTCTACATGAGATGTCACCCGTGTAATAAAATAAAATAAAATAAAATTTATTCATCTACCTCAACTTAAAGAAAAAAAGAGAGGTTAAATTGAGTGATAAATGAGATAGTAATAAATCTGAGCTGTTTTTGTTGTAACAATGGCAAGTGGCAACTACTCTCTGAAATTCTAGGATGCCACACCTACAATAGTTACACCTTTGTCAGCCACTTTCACATTTAAAATTTATTGAGGTATTTATTGAAAGCATAATTTCTTACGGGTTCACAACAACAATATTTTAATTTAATAACTAAGAGGTTGTTTGGGTTTTTTTAGATTGAATTATTCATGATTATAATGTGAAATATTAACGCGGGGCTTTGGAATAACTTTCGTACATTTGCAACTTCGTGTATCACTTAGGGCACGTTTGATACGAGAGATAAAAGATAATTAATTTTGAGATTAAATTCAAGATAAATTTATTTTACATATAGTTGGAATAAAATCGCGGTATAAATAATCCCTAAATTAATTATCACGAGATTGTAGTATTATTTTTATCCTTACAGGAGAGTGAAATAATAATCTCGAAATAACTAATTCGAAAATAATTAATCTTGAGCTAACTTGTTTCTTAACCAAACAATCTCTTAGGTGTATAGTTTAATACACTCTTAATTTATGGCGTTAATGGAGGGAGTAGTCTAGATTAACATTCATTTACAAATTAGAGGTCAGTTAATTAATTAGAGCTAATCTATGTCTAGACTGATTTAGCGTAAAACATTGCATGATCTCTCATCGGAGATAACGAAATTTTTATGGGATCTTCCACCAACCTTTTGACAAAATCAATAGAGGACCCCACAAAACTCCAAAAGTATGTCATTAGAAAAAGTTAAAGGTTAAATTAAAATTAGGCCAAATATACCCTTTTACTTTCGGATATTATCTATATTTAATATCCGTAATATTATTCAGTCAAATTTATTCATATCGTTATATTATTCGACCAAATTTACTCTTACCATCAGCTTACTTTTAAAACTTACCCCTCAGTCCGCCAGATGAACTAGAATCTCTCAAATTATGTTAATTAAGTCACTTTTTTTTTTATCCACTATTTTCAAAATAATTGACATTTACCTGCTTTCTTAAAATTGGAAAAAAAGAATTAAGAGAAAAAATATTAAAATAATACAATAGTTAGTAAATAAGTAGTATAGTAAATTGAAGAATCTAAATTAGGTAGCTTGTCTAAATTCCAAAAGTATTTACAACATCCCAACTTTAATAAATTCGTTGCACCAAATGTATTGGGATTTTGCAAGTATTAGTGATAGAAGTTGAAGTTCCTTAGAGACTTTACATTATCGAATTCAACTTTGCTTTAATCAAATGTCTACGCACTGCGCAATATTAAGTTAGCTCATCGAACTCTATACTAACCAGACAATAACAAAAGATATTCAAATATATACGTACAATTGCATATAATACATAATAATTAGACCCATTGAATTATACGGTGTGTATATGTGTCACGACCCTAAAACTGACCCGGTTGTGATGGAGCCTATCGTGAAACTAGGCCAGCCGACACAAACCCCAAATCCAACCAGTATTTCATAAAAGTCATTTTTAAGCTATTAATTAGTAATCTCATAACACAAGTCTAAATAACTAGTGCGAAAAATAACACAAGCCCGACAACGGAATGTCACAAGTTACAAGCAATTACAATGTCTGTCTAAGTACAATAAGGCTATCATAGTCCGGAAATAAAGATACTAAGAGCAGTCTGAGTAAGGTAAGAAGAAGAAGTGCAGGCTGCGAACGCCAAGCAACTACTGTGAGCACGTGATTTTTGCCCTATATGAATTACTCCCATAAATTCAAAACAAAATAATTCTTTTTCATTGGTTTGCAATTTTGTAGATTTTTGTAGCACTTTCTTATTAATTATTTGCATTTGCTTGTGCGTGTTTATTTTATTTAAATTAATGAAAATACAAAATATAGGTTGCATTTGCATTTATGATTTGACTTTGCATTTTTAAGATTAATTAGCAAATTAGTTGTTTATAAAAATGGAAAAATTACAAAAATAGTTTAATTTGCACTCTTTAATTTTTAAATTTTGGTAGTTTTTCCTTCAATTTGGATCTTAATTAATTGTGATAATTATTATTTGGGTTTAATTAGTATTTTTGATAAGTTAATTTGGTTTTAGGATTTAACTTAGAAATTTTAATTTAATTTTGAAGAAATAAGAAATGAAAAGAAGAAAAGGAAATTAAAAAAAGAGTTTGAAATTAAAATGAGTTAATTTGAAAAGAAGAAGTGAAAAATAGAGGCTGTATTTGGGCCAAATCTGTGTCAGCCCAAACGATTCCACCAGAACCCGTTCAATTGAGGCCCAAACCCATGCCCCAACCCGTCCAGCCCCACTTTCCAACCAAACGACGTCGTTTCCCCTCCCCAGATCTCAGCCGTTGATCTCCATTGATCCAACGGTTGGGAACCAAACTCCCCAAGCTATTTAACTGTCCAAATCCCCTAACCCCCCTCTCTCATCGTCTCTCTCGACTCCACCCCTCTTCAGAGACAGAACCTAAATCGCCGCCCTCAGCTTCCACCGCTCTTAGCCGGCGGCGCCGGTCCCAAACCGACCCAAAATAACACCATACAACCCCCTTCATCCCCTCATTCCAAACCTTCACTCCATTTCCCTCGAAACTTGCTAGAAATTCTCGAGTCTTAAATCTAATGTTCGAGCCTTAGAAGCCAAAGCCAAATCTACACATGCAAGGTTATTTTTCCAGTTTTTATGAGTATTCAGGGCCGGTTTTATCACGAAATAATGTTATTCTCTTGTTCTTGACAAAGAACAAGCGATTGACATTATTTGGAGGTTTAAATCGGAAGTTCAGTCGCAAGTTCAAGCTTGAGTCGGTGAGTTCTGCCTTTCCTTTTGCTTATTCTTGTGTTCTTTTAGTCTTCTTTCTTCTTCTCTTTTCCTTGGGACAATTCAATAAAAATTGACTAAAATTTCTGGCCAAGCTAGAGTTCTGTCCGTTTGTTCCTTTTTAGTTTTCTTTTCAAGTCTTGTTCTCTGATGTCGCTTGGTCTGTTTAATTTTCCTGTTAATAGCATGACTAAATTTCTGAGTTCACCCTATTTTTTCAGCCTTTTAGGTTAATTTAATTAGGTTTATTTGATAGCCTCATTCAGTTTCGCATGTTAGTTTAGGTCTTAGTCTTGTGAAATCGTTTAGTTATTTTCTTACGTTTGTCATAATTTGCTCAGTCTGGTTTAATTCATTTTGCTATTTGGGCTCTGAATCCATTTCAGAATTCACTCCAAGGGACTTGAATTAAGTTTTGAGTCCAGGACTGGCTTAGCCATTGGGTCATTGACCCATGACCCATACCCATAGGTTTCAGCAGTAAAAACAGGGTCATTAAGGGGTAATTTGGGTAGTCTCGTCTAGGGAATCTTTGTATAACTGAAATGGAAGCTTCTTGGAAGCTGACTCTGGGATTGTTTTGAAAATTTGAAAACTAAATAGGGATATCTAGGCAAAAATGAAAACATGGAAAGGGCCTAAAGGAAAATTTGAGTCTCTATTAGTTGCCCTATTGCCTTGCCTTTAAAGGCATCCCTATCTTGCCATTCAAGGCAGACCTGAAGAGAGAAAAATTCAGAAAAACAAAAGCGTCTAAAAAATCTCATAAAAATCACTATTTCATTCAGTTTTTCTTTTTGATTCTTGAAGTTGTCAATTTCTGAAATAATTTTTGACTCATCTGGGATAAAAATGGACTGAACTTGGGTATTGAAAGAGCTGGTTTAAGTTTGCTGATTGGTTTGCTGTTCTATTGATTCTTCTGAGTGGATTTTCACTGTTTCAATTGCTGAATCTGGGTTGGCTGCTACTGTTTGTTGCTGAATCCTTCATTTTTCTGTTTTGTTTTGAATTCCAAGTACATTTTTCTGAACTTTACTTGATGTAAGTTTCAGTTTGAAGATGGAAATGAGAGTTTAAGGCATGGCAGCAGACTTATCTGAGTTCTATTTATATTTTTTTATTGTTTGTGCCTTAGATCACATGAATCATTGTGTATTCTAGCTGGTTTCCATTTGAATGGTGAAGTTCCTATAGCTGTATTTGATTTGGGACTGTTAGAGTGTTATGTAAAGGACTCAATCAAGTTAATATGTTTCAAATGTGTTTGAGCCTTAGATGAAGTAAGTAGGTGTGCTTGGTAGTATTCTCATGTTTGAATTGGTGCCAACGAGGCTAAAAGGAAAAGTGGTTATTGTTTGGTTTGCTGTTAGAGGGTTTTGTGAGGTGTTGGAACATAATAGTGTTGTTTGGAAATAAGATTGATTTGTTGATGTAGCACCAAAGAGGTTGGGATTTGATTAAGAAGCGTGCTTTTGTATTTCTGCATCAGTCTTCGACTAAGTGTGAAATGCATGAGCTATGTTGAAAACTTAGGTTGACTTTTGAAGATCAGTTTGTTTTAAATTGTTGGTCTAGATACTGTCAATATTGAAAGAAATTAACTGAGCATATTTAGTTGTTTCAAAATCTTGGTTATTTAACCCTTTAAGTTTTGTTAATGTGAGGTCAGAATAAGGTTTAAATTCCCGTGTTAGCACTTTAAGTTAATTCAAGGCTTTGAAAATTTAGAGTCATGTGCAGTGTAGTCTCTCAAGAATTGGGCTTCTAATTATTTTTAAATCATGACATTGCTAAAGCTTCTTGTAATTGTCCATTGGTCCATTAAAGGGTGATTTAAAACTGTTGCATCTATGGTAGTTCTGCGATTAATTTCTGCTATTTCAATCCCTGCTTGCACGCTGCAAGGGCTCGATATTGAGTCCAGTTTGTGGTAGCTTCGGGTCTCTGAAATTGGGCTCACCTTGGGTCCAAATACTCGCAATTAGGGCCTAGATTCTTTTCGTCCCTTATGCCCCGCTTTTCTAATTAATAATACGTGTTGACTAGGGCCCATTCGCCTAGTTTAAGCCAAATCTCAATTTCTTTGTTGCTTAATCAATCGGATTCTTAAAGTAGTTTCGAGGCGTGCCATTAAATAGAATAACCTATGGCCCTCGTAATTTAATTTAGAAATTTCTTGGTTAAGATAGTTCGAGGCGTGCCGTGCCCAACAAAATATTTAAATGCATGACCCTCATTTAATTAATGTGTTTTCTTTTTAGAAATCAAGGTGCGCCATTTAGCGAATTTTCCATGGCCCTCGCAAAGTTAAAAATGCGTAGTCGCTTTAGGCGCGTTATTTTAATAATTAACTTTTCTAAACTCGGATGTGCATTTTATGTGATCCAAATCCAAATCTTAACAGCGTTGAGCAAAAATATGTCTCGAACTGCGGGTGCATTTCATGTGGCGTGGTCCAAAAACGTGTTTTAGATGAAGTTGAAATCTTTCTTAAAATAAATAAAAGCGGTTTTCAAAAGTTAAAAGGCACATAGGTTTAAAAGTGTTTTAAAATCAGATAATTAGGCTAATAATAACAGTTGAGCGACCGTGCTAGAACCACGGAACTCGGGAATGCCTAACACCTTCTCCTGGGTTAACAGAATTCCTTACCTGGATTTCTGTGTTCGCGGACTGAAAAAACAGAGTCAATCTTTTCTCGATTTGGGATTCTGGACCGGTGACTTGGGACACCATAAATTATCCCAAGTGGCGACTCTGAATTTTTAATAAAATAATCCCGTTTCGATTGTCACTTAAATTGGAAAAAACTCCCTTATACCCCCTTTTAGGGGTGTAGGCAAAAAGGAGGTGTGACAGCTCTGACGACTCTGCTGGGGAACGAACCCAGAATCTCTGGTTCACGGTTCAGAATTCGAGCTTAGATGAATTGTTATAGTTGGCTTTATTAATTATCTGATTTTGTTACATGTTTGGGCCTAATGCTACATGTTGCTTTTACCGCTTTGATATTCTGTGAACTATATATAAACTGCTACGAAACCCTTCTTCTCTCTGAGTCTTCCAAATCATGGAGGAGTGTGCACTTCGTGTGACTTCTCTTCTGTTAGAGTCATATCCCAAATTTTAGAACGAGATTTGGACAAGTTGCAAAGCCGGTGAAGCTTCTGTATTACCGGTACGCTGCCCCCCTTGGCTCGAGCTGTCCGCTCGGGTAAGCCAGGTCTAGAACAATAAACCCAGATTTTGAAACCTAGTATAACAAGACCTCATGCCGGATCCCTAGTAGGAACGTTTGCTTGCATCACGTG
The DNA here is from genome assembly GCF_000715075.1 of Nicotiana tabacum. Taxonomy (NCBI): domain Eukaryota; kingdom Viridiplantae; phylum Streptophyta; class Magnoliopsida; order Solanales; family Solanaceae; genus Nicotiana; species Nicotiana tabacum. The sequence goes on along the minus strand of NC_134099.1, from coordinate 6,738,643 downwards.
CATTTGACTTTGGAGACTCAACACAGGGGTTGGGACTGTCTAGAACAGGTGTACCAAAAATGAAAAGACCATCCTGATGCATATTACTTACTACCTGCGAATTTATTTGATTTGGATCTGCATGCTGACCAGATTTTGAATAATGGGAGAAAGTTAGAAAAAGAAAATAGCAATGTGAGGGTTAAGTGAGTTAAATCACCTATTTTGGAAAATCCAATGTCCAAATGGTACTGAAACGCTGCCGAATTTTTTGAAAAAAATGAAAAAAAAGAAAAAGAAAAGGTTTGTTTTGAAAAATAGTTGGTTTTATTTTATTTGTTCGAACTACGCCAGTTTGATTCTAATAGGGTGTGAGATACGTAGGCAACCCCCATCGGGTCAAACTTCCTTTTGCAAAAATAGCCCAAAAAGAACAAAATTTTTTATTTTTATTGCAAATAAATAAGGTGATGTCATTCTTGTCTAAAATAGCCGAATGTCCCCAAAAGGGCGCCGGAAGGCCGTTTTTGCAAGAATAGCCACCTTTGGTCATTTTTCATGGTTTTTGCCGGTTAGCGAACACAGCCTTAAAATCTTCGTTTTCGGAGTGCTGAAAGGCCGTATTGGTAAAGCCGGATATTTTTGTGAAAATTTTGAAGAAAAAATGATCATTTTTCTTTAGTCAAAATGAGTCATAGTTTTCTTTTAATTAAAATCACCTTAATAATGTGCAGGATGAGCACAATTCAAAATGAACCTTTCTCAGTCCTTGAAGATATCCCGTTGGAGCTGCATATGTGGTGGCATGATTTGGGGAACAATAGCAGAAAAGTTGTGACAAATGCATTGGGTGGTCTTGTCGGGCTCTTGAAGGTTAAGCCGAGAAAGGACATAATTGAGGCCTTGATACCATTTTTGGACCCAGCACATAATGTATTCCACTTTGCTGATTTCGAGTTAACTCCTACACTAGAAGAGATAGCAGGCTACGCCGGTTTCGAGGGGAATCTTAGAAATCAATACCTGGTAGCACCGAGAATAGTAACCCCTCACAAATTTTTGGAGTTGTTAAGCATAAGTCGGGACATCCGAGACAGAAATTTGGCCAAAGGATTCTGTGCCTTCTACTTTTTGTACCGACGTTACGGGAATCCCCATGGCTTCGAGACGCCAGATACCGATATTACTCACGCGGGAAACCAAGACAAGTGGGAAGCTCGGAGAGGATTAGCTTTTACAATGGCATTCCTGGGTACTTTGATTTGCCCCAGAAAAGACGGGAACATAGAGTTGGGGCTCGTGGGGATAGCCGACTTTATGATGAAAAAGGCAAATGGGACCATAGTGCCGATGATTTTGGCAGAAATTTACCGAGCTCTGACCCTTTGTCGAGAAGGGGGAAAGTTCTTTGAAGGGTGCAATATGCTATTACAATTATAGATGGAGGAACACCTTTGCCACTGTCCCGAATACTTGAATTGTGGTGACTGGCCTCGAGTGCATTGAAAAACATGAAAAACGGGTAGAGGGTTATGAGTTCCCGGATGGTACGGAAGCATGGCATGCTCATTTGAGATCTTTGACTGCAAATAAGGTCGAATGGACATTCGGGTGGCTCTCTGTCAGTGAAGTAATTTATATGTCGGCTGAGGTATATTTTCTGCTATTGATGGGTCTTCGAAGTATCCAGCCTTATGCTCCGCACCGAGTTCTATGTCAGTTAGGCCGGTACCAGACCATCCCACACGATGAGGATTTTAGTTGGCAGATTATTGAGTTGGAATCAAAAGCCGCTTTTCCAGAATAAAAAGTGCGTCGGATTTGGCATCAGTGCAGATTCTTAGAGCCTAGAACTCAAGTACGAGATCTATCCAGAGGCGAGGTGGAGCCTAGCTACACTGCTTGGTATGGTAAAAGATCCCGAGTTCATCATGAGCCCGAAAGGCTCGCAAAGAGACCCCATGTCCAACAATTTACCGACGGCGCACAAGTGCAATGGGACTGGTTGACCAAATAAAATGAGTACCGAGCCACCATAAGTAGGCTGGAAAAGCAAGTCATGAACCTTCAGTTTGAGAATGGGTTGCAAGCCGCCACAGATGAAAGCGAGAAGAAGAAGTTAACTCAGTAAAATGAAGCCCTCAAAGCTCAAATCCGGAAGATGAAAATAGCTGCTAGAAACCCGGAAAGAAGCTGAACGGATGAAAGGCTTATAAGCAGTCTGAAAAAGAAAGCCCTTGAGTATCAAGATGACCTAGAAAAGTCTGAGGCCAGTCTAGCGAAAGTATGGGCTCAATTGGCGGAAAATGCAAAAGGTCGAACACAATTTGTGCAACAAATGAAGAGAAAGTATGAAGGGACAATCACCAGCCTGAAAAGAAAAGTAACTACTCTTGAGAATGAGGCAGCCAAGCAGGCTAAAGATTTCAAAGCTGATAGGGAACACTGTTATGATTTGATGGCTCAGATGGAGGAAGAAATGCAACAGTTGCAAAATCAACATCTCCATGATACTCAGGTGTTAGAAGCCCGCAATCAACAGGTCGGGCGTCTGCTTCAGGAAAAGGGTAGAATCCGAGAGCAGGTCAGAGCCATTGCCGACTACATTGTCGTAAAATGCCAAGCATGTGAGGATATGACTCGCACCACATTCTTCGCGGCAGTGATGACGTTTGTCCGACAGATAATGAGTGATTTGGAGAGGCTTCAAAGGGATCTCGCATATAGTCCCGTGGCGAGACCGAATGATGTCCCGCGGGCCCCAAGAACATTTGAGGCATTAATGTATTCATGATTTTCAGTAGAGTTTGTGAGTCTGTATTTTCTTTTATTGGAGTCTGTTAGTTGGTTTTCGAGTTTGTTGTTTTCACCTTTCCGTCAGAGTTTGTTGGTCTTGTTTTGAGTCAGAGTCTGTTAATTTCCCTTTTCGAGTCTGTTAATTTTATAATTTGGTAGAATGAGTGGTTTTAATCAAAACTTTTTTATTTTATATAAAAAATTTGAAAATCCCAAATTGTTTTGTTATTTATTTTATGCACTTATCTCCAGAACTACGCTTGGTCTGATTCATGCGGGGTCATGATACGTAGGCAATCTCCATAGGATTCGACCATAACCAGAAAAAAAAGAGAGAAGAAGAGAAAAAGAGAAGAAAGACAAAGAAAAAAAAACAAGAAAAGAAAAGAGAGAAAAATAAGAAACCATGGGGAGGGAACAATGGCAAAACAAGAGAGAGAAATGAGAGGATAAAAACAAAAAGAAATCAAACATAGAAAGGCATGAGTGAAAAGAAAGGAGAAGAAGTTGCTAATGGAAATAAGGAAAAGCCGGGATGACGCAAGCAACCGATCAAATGCATAATAGAAACGGTTAACTGCTTAGGTGCATTCATTCACCAAATGTGCGGTTGCCTATCTGTTAAGCTCTAATCACTAACAATTTTGTTGTTGACAATTCAGCACAGAAAGGTGGTTGGTTTGTGGTTCCCGAAATAGTAACTCCTCTCCGCAACATAAATTCAAAAGGCAATGGCGGACAATAACAAAATTGGGTTAATTGATACCGGTGCCTGAAAGCAGTTGGCTGAACGGGACACTAGTTTGATTGATGAGGTAAGGATGTTAAGACAACACATGACGGACATGTATCATGCTTGGATGACTGGGAAGGCACCACCCGCGCCGCCTCCTAGCTTCCTAAATGCTACCCTTACTTAAACACCGGTCACAGTGCCCGATGATCCCCCATACTCTCCAGATCTACCCGCTTATCATGGCTTTCCCAACCACCCTAATAGCTCCATCACTCATCTTCCAATTACATTTCCCAAAAATTGCCCTCCTGTCTTATCCACCATCCCCAAAAATGAACACTCACTCAAAGCTCACTATGCCCAATATTACCCCTCAGAGGTTGCCTACAAGGTTCCCAACTCATACAAGCAGGGCCTGCAGGATGAGCCTCATGCTAAAAATGAAAAGTTCACAGGAAGAAAAGGGCGAGATGGGATACCCAGGAGGCTGAAAGGCATAGAACAGTCCTTAAAGAACAAGCAAGGAATGGGAGACCAGGGTAGCATGTCTTACAAAGAATTGTCTATGTTCCCCGACGTTTGTCTGTCTATGGGGTTTAAAGTGCCAAAGTTTAACTTGTATGATGGATGTGGAGATCCGGTAGCCCATTTGAGGGATTATTGAAGGGAAATGAGAAGTGTTGGCGATAAAGATGATTTGTTGATGGCGTATTTTAGTGAGAGCTTGACTGGGGCAGCTTTGGAATGACATAATCGTTAAGATGTTGGTAAGTGGCCTACATTGGGTGCATGGCTCAAGATTTTGTTCGGTGCTTTCAATATAGGTCAGGTGTTACCCCAGACCGCTCCTCCCTATCTAAAATGGAAAAGAAGCCGGAGGAAAGCTTTAGGGAGTTTGGCTCAGATGGAGGAAGCAAGCTACTCGAGTCAGCCCCCGATTGGTGAAGAAGAAATGGTTGAGCTTTTCCTACAAGCCCAGGGGCCCACCTACTTTAGTCATTTGATTCCGACCTTGGGTAAACCTTTTAATGATGTGGTAAAAATGGGGGAGATGGTAGAAGAGGGAATCAAGTCCGGCAAAATCATGAGTTGTTCGGCATTGAAAGATATTACGAAAGACATTCATAACATCCCAATAAGTTTGGGTGGAAGAAAGAGAAATAGAAAAGATGAGCCGTTGGGCATTCCTGCTCAACACTTTCAGCCTCAATGTCGATCCCGTGGATATCCTTGTAATCCTTCCCACTGCTACTTCTCTCCATAGAACCCCCAAAGTCGTACATCATTTTCCCAGTACCCAGCTCAACAAAATGCCTATCCACCCCCACGAGCCTACTTAAACCCCCCGGATCAGGTGTCCGACCCAATCAAGCATTTAAGAATGAGAGGTAGCGGAAGAAGAAAACCTTCACTCCATTGGGAGAGTCATATGCTAGTCTGTTCCAGAGGCTAAGAAAATTGGACATGTTGAAGCCGATCCAGATAAAAATGCCAAACCTTCTTCCAAAGAATTTTGATTTTTCTCAAAGGTGCGCATATTGCTTAGATGCCCTGGGGCATGACATAGAGAAGTGTTGGAATCTGAAGAACGCAATTTAGAAGCTTATTGATGCAGGCGACATTGTCGTGCAAAATCCAGATGCAGCAGACAATAGCCAAAGTCCGTCACCTGTGCATAATGAGACGCATATGGTGGGTATGATTTATTTTGAAAAGGAATGTGAGAATTCTTCAGGGATCCTAGGAGGTACACTTGCTATGAATCTTTCAGCGCTATCAGAGGTTGATCCTAAGAACGAGCAGGCAATGGGAACCCAAAGGCAATCTGTTAAGAACGATGTGATGGAGACTTGTGAAGGTCCTAGTATTGTTGATGCAGAAGTCAGTGGCTAAGATGTTAAGTTTGATGATTGGAAAGACGCTCTTTTCTCGGCTAGCCGGGGAAGAGTTTTGGTGGTTTATTTTGTTGTCATTTATGCTGTCTGGGTTATTTTAGGGTTATAATCCGGATATTGTCTTGTGACTCAAACCCTTCTATCCTTTATTTTGCCTTGTTTGTTTAGTCATAGTAGCCTGTTTAGTATTGTCTAGGTTTGTAACCCCAGTTTAGTTTGTTTGTTTCGTTGTCCAAACCCTTTCACCATCTATCTAATGCAATTTTCTATTTTCTGTGATTTCTAGTCATTTTCGTTTAGTTCTCTTTTCTTTTATAGTTCTTTTCCTATTGACTCTAATAACATGAAGTGCATGCGTAATTCTCAGCCTGGTCTTAAAAAGTCAGTTTAGTCATAAAGCAATGAATGAAACAATTTTGAAGATGATAGGGACATTTGAGGGAAATAAGTAAAGGCATTTTGAGATCACTTCAAGCCCGAATTGTGTGAAACTGGGGCAGATAGAACATAAAGAAAACCTATTGAAATGCATCATGCCGCATCGGTTTGAAGCTAAAGGCAAGTTTACCCAAATTGACAGGGGCCATTCGTGGTAATGAGAGTGAGAGTATTGTCCAATGGTGCTTTGTATTTAACAGATGTAGAAGGCGAATGTGTGGATATGGTTATCAAGTCTGGTACAATCAAAAGATGTTACGAATGTTTTCCTTGGTTTGTTTAATTGTGTTGTTTGTACTTGGCATGTATTGAAGATTGGAATGACGAAGGAATTTTGTTCTGCTATCTAAACACTTTATCTTTTGTTACCCCTTTGAGCCTCATTTATTTTCTTTCATACCCCTCTTTTGGAATCAGTAGCAAAGTTCAGAAACGCAAGCGCAAAAGATAAGTAAAGGAAGAAAAAGAAGAAAGAAAAAGAAGAAAAAGAGAAGATAAAGAAAAAGAAAGAAAAAAACAACAAAACAACAAAAAGAAAAAAAAAAGAAAAGGAAAGAAAAAGAGAGAAAGAAAAGAAAGAGATAAGAGAAAATCACAACAACAAAGCAATTTCTTTGACATGAACTACGTTCGACCTGATTCCGTTTAAAGATACGTAGGCAGCCTCACGGTTCGGTCCCATCAAAAATATAAATCCAAAAGTCTCCAAGCAAGAAACTGGGGCAGAAGTTGTGGTTCTTGTAAGAAATCTGATTCTGAAAGTTGTAATCTTGAATCCAAATGAGTTATTTTAAGCTTTTTGATACCCTTTCTTTCTAACCCCATCCAAAAGCCCACATTAAGGTCCAAAGAAAGACCTTCCGATCAGTCTTCAAGAGATGCCAAGGCGAGCAAGTAGAGATGAATCATATCAGGGGCAACACTCCGATCCAAACAAGGGAAATGAAAAATGAGATATTCTTATTGATGAAAACTCTTACGGATATTGCAAGGCGATGAAAGCTGAGAAAAATCAAAATGAGAGAGTCTTATGGGTGAAACCCTTCACGGCACCTTGAGGAAACTGTAAGGCGAGAGAAAGAACAAAATGAGAGAGGCTTGATGGTGAAAACCCTTCGGGCACTACAAGTCGAATAAGGATTGTGAGTCAGATTGGATAATCGAAGCATTGAAGCCTAGTTTCACGGTTTAAGGGTGCAACAAGAGTTGAACATCAGACTTGCTTAATAGAATAGGCCTCAGGTGCATGTCATGGTCATTAGAGTTGGTATCCACATCTGATAGGTTTCTATTTTGTAGTTTTCTTGATAGGAATCATCTCTTTCCATTGTACTTTACTTGATCCCTTTTGTCTTGTTTACTTCCACTTCATGAGTCTGTTTGGTCGGAACAAGTAAGAAATGACTTCAAAATATGCCACCAGCTTTCCAATTGCACAAAACGAGATCTGGCTAGCACGTCACAGTGTCATAAGTTAGGAAAGAACAACATGCGCGCTGAGTTGGTAACGATCAACATGCTTTGGGGTCCATGAGAAATACGAAGGTTTGGTACATATCAATTCATGAACAATGCAACAAGATGGAGGGTGTTTGGTGAACGGATCAAAGGTATTTTCTGTGGTAAGATTGACAAAAGTTGTTTAATCAGTGACAAGCGAGGTCTTCCGAGCAGAAATCAAAATTATCGTGGCAAGTGAAGGAGCAACAGCCCTCAAGGCCAGGGCCAATGGTTTAAGTCAAGAAAGAACAACATGCGCGATGAGTGGGTGGCAATTGTCGTGCTTTGAGATTCATGTGAAACACAAGGGTTTGGTAAATGTCGGTTTATGAGTAATGCAACAGATAGAGGGTATTGGGTCTGAACGGAGAAGAGGTATTTTCTATGATAAGGATGACAGAGAAAGTGGTCAGTCAATAAACAAACAAGGTCTTCGAGTGGAAATCAAAGTGATCATGGGAAGTGAAGGAGAAATCGCCCTCAAAGTCAAGGCAACAAACCAACCACCACATTTTTAAACTGACAAGATTTTTCTTTGATTTGAATCAGGGGCAGAAAATTTCGTTTGTCTCGAAGAAACCTTTCGTAAGGGAAAGCAAGCACCAAACAGGTTTGACCGTAAGTTTTTAGGACCCTCCTGAAAAATGGAACCTAGTTTATAATTCAAAACAATCATGAGTAGCAAGATCTAGCATAAGTGCACCACAAAGGAACATAAGTAGGCTTCAAAGTTTGCATGTTTGAGATAGGATTCAATTAGGAGTTGTCAGGACCCTCCTGAATAATGGGACCTAGCTTTAAAATTTCCATTGGATAACAAAATTTAGTGTAAGTTCTGGTGTATGGTAATATAATTTAGCCGTAAAGTATTGTCACTCTTAAGATAAAACTTGACTTTTTGATTTTCAGGACCCTCCTGGATAACAAGATGTAGTTTTAAAACTTTCTAAGTTAATAAGATGTAGCGGAAGTAATACCTTTGGAAGATATAATTTAGATTTAAAACTATCATTTAACTAGGAGTTGTCAGGACCCTCCTAGATAATGGGACCTAGCTTTCAAAGTCTTAGTAATATCTGGTAATATGATTCAGTTTAACACTCACATATGTGCCCAGCTACCAAACTAGGGCAGAAAATTTTCTTTGTTTTTGTCTATTTTTGTTGAAATCAAGTACCCATTTGGAGAACAGGGAGAAACAATTCAGTTCAGCAGTCAGGCGCCCACCTGGAGAGCATGGGAATACAATTCAAGTTCAGCAATCAGGCGCCCACCTGGAGAGCACGGGAATACAATTCAAGATCAGCAGTCAGGATCCCACCTAGAGAGCACGGAAATACAATTCAAGTTCAGCAGTTAGGCACCCACCTGGAGAGCACGGGAATATAATTCAAGTTCAGCAGTCAGGCGCCCACCTGAAGAGCACGGGAATACAGTTCAAGTTCAGCAGTCAGGCGCCCATCTGGAGAGCACGGGAATACAGTTCAAGTTTAGCTGTCAGGCGCCCACTTGGAGAGCACGGGAATACATTTCAAGTCTTGGAAATCAGGCATCCATCTGAAGAAAAGGGAAAACATCTTAAATTACAATTCAAGTCAGCAACAAAGGGACTTTACCGGGAGAATACAAGTCAACAAGGCAACAAGAATCACAAGATCAAGTTTCAAGATATAGATAGGGCTTTTTGTAATTCATAGATCATAGTTTAGTCTAACTTCTTTTTATTTTGTCATGGTGTAATAAGGAGTTCAATAAGCGGTAGCAACAACAACAACAATAGTGAAATCACAGCTTCATGGTAGTCCGAGCTACCAAAACTTCCCGAACTACACTAACCTGATTCCTTTATAGTCAAGGATATGTTGGCAACCTCGGAAGTAGGGTGCGGTCAAATCTTTCAAAAATGCTTCCCACGGAGTATTCAAACAGGCAAAAATCGCTCGTATGCGCTCATTTTATCTTTGCACGAAAACTCTTCGTGTTTCCGAGCAAAGAGGGGCAGCTATGAGCACATGATTTTTGCCCTATATGAATTATTTCCATAAATTTAAAATAAAATAATTCTTTTTCATTGGTTTGCAATTTTGTAGATTTTTGTAGCACTTTCTTGTTAATTGTTTGCATTTGCTTGTGCGTGTTTATTTTATTTAAATTAATAAAAATACAAAATATAGGTTGCATTTGCATTTAGGATTTGACTTTGTATTTTTTAGATTAATTAGCAAATTAGTTGTTTATAAAAATGGAAAAATTACAAAAATAGTTTAATTTGCACTCTTTAATTTTTTAATTTTGGTAGTTTTTCCTTCAATTTGGATCTTAATTAATTGTGATAATTATTATTTGGGTTTAATTAGTGTTTTTGATAAGTTAATTTGGTTTTAGGATTTAACTTAGAATTTTTAATTTAATTTTGAAGAAATAAGAAATGAAAAGAAGAAAAGGAAATTAAAAAAAGAGTTTGAAATTAACAGAAGTTAAGAAGAAGTGAAAAATAGAGGCTGTATTTGGGCCAAATCTGTGTCAGCCCAAACGATTTCCACCAGAACCCGTTCAATTGAGGCCCAAACCCACGCCCCAACCCAGTCCAGCCCCACTTCCCAACCAAACGACGTCGTTTCCCCTCCCCGGATCCCAGTCGTTGATCTCCATTGATCCAGCGGTTGGGAACCAAACTCCCCAGGCTATTTAACTGTCTGAATCCCCTAACCGCCCCCCTCTAATTGTCTCTCTCGACTCCACCCCTCTTCAGAGACAGAAACCCTAAATCGCCGCCCTCAACTTCCACCACTCTTAGCCGGTGGTGCCGGTCCCAAACCGACCCAAAACCTTCAATCCCCTTCATCCCCTAATTCCAAACCTTCACTCCATTTCCCTCGAAACTTGCAAGAAATTCTCGAATCTTAAATCTAAGGTTCGAGCCCTAGAAGCCAAAGCCAAATCTACACATGCAAGGTTATTTTTCCAGTTTTGTGAGTATTCAGGGCCGGTTTTATCACAAAATAACATTATTCACTTGTTCTTGACAAAGAACAAGCGATTGACAGTATTTGGAGGTTTAAATCGGAAGTTCAGTCGCAAGTTCAAGCTTGAGTCGGTGAGTTCTGCCTTTCCTTTTGCTTATTCTTGTGTTCTTTCAGTCTTCTTTCTTCTTCTCTTCTTCTCTTCTTCTCTTCTTCTCTTCTTCTCTTTTCCTTGGGACAATTCAATTAAAAATTGACTAAAATATCTGGCCAAGCTAGAGTTCTGTCCGTTTGTTCCTTTTCAGTTTTCTTTTCAAGTCTTGTTCTCTGATGTTGCTTGGACTATTTAATTTTTCTGTTAATAACATGACTAAATTTCTGAGTTCACCCTATTTTTTTAGCCTTCTAGGTTAACTTAAATAGGTGTATCTGATAGCTTCATTCAGTTCCGCATGTTAGTTTAGGTCTTAGTCTTGTGAAATCGTTTATTTGTTTTCTTATGTTTGTCATAATTTGCTCAGTCTGGTTTAATTCATTTTGCTGTTTGTGCTCTGAATCCATTTCAGAATTCACTCCAAGGGACTTGAATTAAGTTTTGAGTCCAGGCCTGGCTTAGCCATTGGGTCATTGACCTATGACCCATACCCATAGGTTTCAGCAGTAAAAACAAGGTCATTAAGGGGTAGTTTGGGTAGTCTAGTCTAGAGAATCTTTTTATAACTGAAATGGAAGCTTCTTGGAAGCTAACTTTGGGATTGTTTTGAAAATCTGAAAACTAAATAGGGATATCTAGGCAAAAATGAAAACATGCAAAGGGCCTAAAGGATAATTTGAGTCTCTATTAGTTTCCCTATTGCCTTGCCTTTAAAAGCATCCCTATCTTGCCATTCAAGGCAGGCCTGAAGAGGGAAAAATTCAGAAAAACAAAAGCGACTAAAAAATCTCATAAAAATCACTGTTTCATTCAGTTTTCCTTTGTGATTCTTGAAGTTGTCAATTTCTGAAATAATTTTTGACTCATCTGGGGTAAAAATGGACTGAACTTGGGCATTGAAAGAGCTGGTTTAAGTTTGTTGATTGGTTTGTTGTTCTATTGATTCTTCTGAGTGGATTTTCACTATTTCAATTGCTGAATCTGGGTTGGCTGCTACTGTTTGCTGCTGAATCCCTCATTTTTCTGTTTTGTTTTGAATTCCAGGTACATTTTTCTGAACTTTACTTGATGTAAGTTTCAGTTTGAAGATGGAAATGAGAGTTTAAGGCATGGCAGCAGACTTATCTGAGTTCTATTTACATTTTTTTAATTGTTTGTGCCTTAGATCACATGAATCATTGTGTATTCTAGCTGGTTTCCATTTGAATGGTGAAGTTCCTATAGCTGTATTTGGTTTGGGACTATTAGAGTGTTATGTAAAGGACTCAATCAAGTTAATATGTTTCAAATGTGTTTGAGCCTTGGATGAAGTAAGTAGGTGTGCTTGGTAGTATTCTCATGTTTGAATTGGTGCTAACGAGGCTAAAAGGAAAAATGATTAATGTTTGGTTTGCTGTTAGAGGGTTCTGTGAGGTGTTGGAACATAATAGTGTTGTTTGGAAATAAGATTGATTTGTTGATGTAGCACCAAAGAGGTTGGGATTTGATTAAGAAACATGCTTTTGTATTTCTGCATCTGTCTTCGACTAAGTGTGAAATGCATGAGCTATGTTGAAAACTTTGGTTGACTTTTGAAGATCAGTTTGTTTTAAATTGTTGGTCTAGATACTGTCAATATTGAAAGAAGTTAACTGAGCATATTTAGTTGTTTCAAGATCTTGGTTATTTAACCCTTTAAGTTTTGTTAATGTGAGGTCTGAATAAGGTTTAAATTCCTGTGTTAGCACTTTAAGTTAATTCAGGGCTTTGAAAATTTTGAGTCATGTGCTGTGTAGTCTCTCAAGAATTGGACTTCTAATTATTTTCAAATCATGACATTGCTAAAGCTTCTTGTAATTGTCCATTGGTCCATTAAAGGGTGATTTAAAACTGTTGCATCTATGTTAGTACTGCGATTAATTTCTGCTGTTTCAATCCCTGCTTGCACGCTGCAAGGGCTCGATATTGAGTCCAGTTTGTGGTAGCTTCGGGTCTCTGAAATTGGGCTCATCTTGGGTCTAAATACTCACAATTAGGGCCTGGATTCTTTTCATCCCTTATGCCCCGCTTTTCAGATTAATAATACATGTTGACTAGGGCCCATTCGCCTAGTTTAAGCCAAATCTCAATTTCTTCGTGGCTTAATTAATCAGATTCTTAAAGTAGTTTCGAGGCGTGCCATTAAATAGAATAACCTATGGCCCTCGTAAATGAAATTAGAAATCTCTTGGTTAAGATAGTTCGTGGCATGCCATGCCCAACAAAATATTTAAATACATGCCCTTATTTAATTAATGTGTTTTCTCTTTAGAAATCGAGGTGCGCCATTTAGCGAATTTTCAATGACCCTCGCAAAGTTAAAAATGCGTAGTCGCTTTAGGCGCGTTATTTTAATAATTAATTTCCCTAAACTCGAGTGTGCATTTCATGTGACCCAAATCCAAATCTTAACAATGTTGAGCAAAAATGTGTCTCGGACAGCGGGTGCATTTCATGTGGCATGGTCAAAAGACGTATTTTAGATGACGTTGAAATCTTCCTTAAAATAAATAAAAGCGGTTTTCAAAAGTTAAAAGGCACATAGGTTTAAAAGTGTTTTAAAATCAAATAATTAGGCAAATAATAACAGTTGAGCGACTGTGCTAGAACCACAGAACTCGGGAATGCCTAACACCTTCTCCTGGGTTAACAGAATTCCTTACCCGGATTTCTGTGTTCGCGGACTGATAAAACAGAGTCAATCTTTCCTCGATTCAGGATTCTGGACGGGTGACTTGGTACACCATAAATTATCCCAAATGGATACTCTGAATTTTTAATAAAATAATCCTATTTCGATTGTCACTTAAATTTGAAAAAAACTCCCTTATACATATTTTCGGGGGTGTAGGCAAAAAGGAGGTGTGACAACTACGTTGCCGACTCCGAAGACCTACTAAAAGAACGATCAACGCTCGCTATCGAGACCCGCAACTCCTGGATCTGCACACAATGTGCAGGGAGTAATATGCGTACGCCAACTCAGTAAGTAATAAAAGTAAATGAAAGTTGAGCAGTAAGAAAACAAATATTTTCACGTCATAGCACTATAGCAAATACATTACATTTTCAAAACAGTACATAACTCAATTATCTCGTAAAAACAAACTCAGTTTCAAGTAAAAATGATCGAGACGTAAACAGCCCATCGGGCAAGACATGTACCATAAACCGCCCCTCGAGCAAAATACCAACAGAATCAGCCCCCTTGGGCTACCTCACAATCACTCGAAATCAGCCCCTCCGGTGACAACATAAATCAAAAATAGCCCTGCGGACAACATCACGTCACTCACACTTGGTACCCGCACTAACTGGGGGTGTTCAGACTTTGAAAGGCTCCTACAACCCAAGCGTTATAACAAACCATCTCGTGGCATAATAAATCAGGCCCTCGGTCTCTAATATATCACAAATTAGTACAACATACTGCGGAGCGCAACCCGATCCCATGATATCCTCACAACACAGGCCCTCAACCACACTCAATCAAAATCCTCACTAGCCACTCGGGCTATAGTAAAACAGTGTTTCTCAGCCCAAACATCATTTAAAAATATCATTTAAGTATTAAGACAGAGTTATGAAAACAGTAAACCACGGCATTACTGAGTACAGATATTAAATCAAATAGTAAGGAATAGTAGTAAAAAGCCCTTAAGAGTCCAAACAGCTTGGCACGAGACCCAAAATATGATATTCAGCCCAAAACATAGTAATACTTTCCAAAACACAATGATATCAAATAGTTTTTAGTCAAATATGTGATTTATTAGTCGTACGGGACAGACCAAGTCACAATCCCTAACGGTGCACACCTCCACGCTCGTTATCTGGCATGTGCGTCACCTTAAAATAGTACAACGATGTGAAATCCGGGGTTTCATACCCTCATAACAACATTTACAATCATTACTTACCTCAAACCGGTCCAAACTCTAACCTGCGATGCCTTTGCCTTTTGACTCGGCGTTCGAATGCTCCAAATCTAACCAAAATCAGTATTGCATCATTAATACACGCTAAAGGAACAAAGCCCAAGCAAAAACAATCAAATTAACTCAAAAATCCCGAAATTGGCCAAACCCGACCCCCGGGCCATGTCTTGGAATTCCAAAAAATCACATCAATAGAATCCTTATCTCCTCACGAGTCTATACATACCAAAATCAACAAAATCGGACCTCAAACGACCCTTCAAATCCCCAATTTAAACACTCCAATTTCAAGCTCTAATTCCCCAATTTTATCCCAAAAGTTTTCACAAATTCCATGATTAAACAAGGGAAAATCATCACACATATAAGTTTTATGACTCAAGTTACTCACCTTGATGTTAACCCTCAAATCCCTTCTCAAATTCGCCCTCAAAAGCTTCAGAGTCGTCCAAATATAGTGACAAATAAGCTGAAAATCGCGAAGATGGCATTTTATACATTCTGCCCAGGCATCTCGCACTTGAGTCTCCCTTTCACGCTTTTGCGGACCACATATGCGGTCAAAATAACCGCACCTGAGGTTTTCACTTAAGGTTCCAGCTTCCGCACCTACGCCCCAAGAAATGCACCTGCGGGCTTGCAGGTGCTGTCTTCACCTCCGATCCTGCAGCAAGTACCGCATATGCGATCATCACGCATGCGGCCCCCAATCCGCAGGTGCGAAAACAATAGAAGCAACAAAAAAATCTGCAACTCCAACTCAAATCCAAACTCTCCGTCAACCACCCGAATTCATCTCGAGGCCCTCGGGACCTCAACCAAACATGCCAACAAGTCATATACCACTATTCAAACTTGTTCCAACCCTAGAAACACTCAAAACAACATTAAAACACCAAATCACCCTCGGATTCGAGCCTAAGGATTCTAAAACTTCCGAATTTCACAAACGATGCAAAAACCTATCAAACCTCATCCAAATTACCTGAAAATTTTCACACATGTCACAAATGACACAACAGATCTACTTTAATTTTCGGAATTCCAATCCGACCCCGATATCAAGATTTTCACTACCGACCAGAAAACACCAAATTTTCAATTTCGTCAATTCAAGCCTAAATCTATCACATGCCTCCAAAATATATTCTAAACACGCTCCCAAGTCCCAAATTACCTAACAAAACTATCTGAAACATAAAAACTCAATTCCGAGATCATTTACCCACAAGTTAACTTCCGGTTGATTTTACCAACTAAATAACCAACTTAAGAGACTAAGTGTCTCATTCCACCCTAAGACCACTCCGAACACAATACCACAAATACGATATAATGAAATACAGCTGAAAAACTCATAAAAAAGCAGAAATATGGGAGATGGTTGAAACTCATGAAACGACTGGCCGGATCGCTACAATATGGTTAAAAATAAATAAAATTTTAAACAAATTACAAATCCATTATCACAAGAAGAGAAGTGGGTGCATCGGTAATTAAAAAATATCAATTTGTATACTCTAGTCCCTTTAGCATTCACATCAATAATAATTTCTAAAAATAGTGGATCAAGAAGAAAAACTAGTGATTTAAATATAAAAAAATTGGATTATTCAACAAATCAAGAGGTAATTTTTAAAAGTTTGCTGATGATAAGGGTAAATTTGGCCAGATAGTATTGTTTAACCAAAAAGTGGAATTTCGGTCAAAGCTTTAATTTAGAAAAACTCGGGTTACTGATAATCCACAAATGTATAAGAGAAAGTAATTTGGCTAGCAATAAGATAACCAGAAGAAGATAAAAGTAAACCAATGTATTCATATAGTCTTTTGTGTCCTTACAATTGACCCATTCTTTCCATTTTATAGCTATCTTGGAAATATGCGTTTGTCTTTGTCATAATAAGGCCATTATAGGCAATTAAAGACATTAAATGCTACGTTATATAATCATTATATTTTAATACAGATTCTCTAACGTTTTTAGTATTAATGCTCATTAAATATTGTATCTGTACTATCTTGTGCTGTCAGATTCATTCTCCTTGATTCTTGGACTTAAATAGGTACGGGCGTTGAATCTTTTGAGTATCCGCTCATGCCTCCTCTTATGCCTCTGCTCATATCTGTTGCAACTCGTACCTCTTTGTCAATCATAACTCTTTGACCAGTCTACGTGTCATGACACGTCATCTTCCAATCACTTTAATATGTAAACTCAATTTTTCCCAATACAGATAGTCCCCCACTTGCCTTTTATTCATCAATTGAATATTTGGGAAGTGAAATTTATTAAAACGGGAATTTTTGTCACCATTAATGCTATAGCAGAATCCAACGCTTCATTTGTCACTTCCATTTAATGCTCTTCACGCGTGGCACCCTTTTACTGGTTCTGCAACTTTGCAATGCTTTTTAGGGCTTTTTCACGGCTTTACTAATAACGAAGCGCCAGTTCTCATTATGACTTTTCCATCATTGCACTTTTTCCTTTGACGATTGCCTCGTAGTATAAATATAGTTTTCTTCATTGTCTTTATCACATAAAGTTCTTAAAATATTCAGTTCTTGAGTCTTTGTTTGTTTCTTCCTCGTACTATCATGGCTTCATCAAACACTAACCCTAGAAGGGTCCCCATAGTTGATAACTTCCCTAATGCCCCCAGTAGGAGCAGAAGAGGAGGTAAGCTTCATAATTTAGGATCTTCATCCTTGCGTGGTTCTTCTCTTCCTTCGCCTTGTTCTGGCACTTCTTCTAGAACTAGAGGTTCTCTTTCACATAGATCTTCTTCTAGTGGTAAGGAATCTTATGAACCTCTTAGTGAACCTCTAGTAAAGGAGATAGTTCCTGCGGATATCTATCCCACTCAAATCTCTAAAGGTTTGATTTCTTTAGTTCGTAGAGACTGTCATTGGAGTCATGACTTTCCTATCATTATTCCCAATCTGAATCAAAGAATTACCTCTTACTTAACCGGATTTTCCTTTGTCTATGCGTACCCTTTCACATTAGGATTCAAACCTACTATTGATCCTGTTATTCTTGAGTTCTGTCGTTTTTTTGATGTTTGCTTAGGTCAAATTGGCCCAATAATATGGAGGGATGTTGCCTGTTTGAGGCATTTGACCAACATAGCCAGTGTGTCTTTTACTTTCCTACACCTAATTCATCTTTACTCCCCTAGACTCTTTTGCAATGGTGTTTTTACACTAGTAGCCAGGAGTAAAAGAGTTCTAGTTAGCCCTGAAGATGACAAAGATCATGGCTGGTATGCCAGGTTTGTTGCTGCCCCCACTGTTGGTTTAGTGGGTGATGAGAACGTTCCCTTCCCTGAGAAGTGGAATTTTGCACATGAGTCTTCTAACTTTCTCGTACCTTTTTCTTCAATTTTTTTGATTTTTCCCAATTTTCGTGATTGGGTAGGAAAGCTGTTGAGTATTGCACCAATGGATGGTAGATCTTGGAAGACCCTTTCCCAACGTTTTGGTTGGAAAGTAAAAACTCATGGTAAGAGCTTTTATTTTATTTTACATATTGTTTTTTCCAGAACTTATCTCAATCCTTCTTTATATCAGGATTTGCTATTCGAGGAGTTACTGCAGAGGCGGTTGCGGCTTCTCGTATCTCTTTAGAAAGGGCTCAAGAAATAATTCTAGGCTCTTCATCGAAAAGGAAAGCCATTGATGACCAAGATTCCGAAGAAGAGGAAGACGGGGGTTCCTTGGTAACAAGAGCACGGGCTCGTAGACGTATTATTTCCGATGAAGAAGCAGAAGCATCCCCCTGCCATTCTATTCCTCTTACTGAATCTGTTGAAGTCCCGGTAGTGATCCCTGATGATGTTGATGATGCTCTCACTGCTGCTCATGATTCTGTTGAGCAGCCTTTTGACCGCAATTTTGGTAGTGAAAGTTTAGGTCCCGTTTCTGATGAAGCTCCCTTGGCTTCTTTTTCTCCTCCCGTGCCTGTGACTCCTACTTTGCCGATTATGGTTGCTTCCGCTCTTCCCCAAGCTATTTTTACTACTTCTACAGTTCCTCCTTCGATAATTCCTCCTCCACCTACTCACCGTGCTGAGGTTGGCTCTTCAAGCAGGAGTGGTGCTATGAGGTAAGTGATTATTGAAGTCCCCGCTGATGGCAACCTTTTAAGAAAATCGGGTCAAGCTGTTGTGTGGCTAAAACCTTTAATTGGTCCTGTCGAGAGAGCCAAGCTAGAGAGCCATAATTATTTGACCTTGATGAATGACACTGTGCATGCTTCTTTAAAGGTATTCCTTTTTTGTAACTTTTACTTTGTCATTTTTCTATCTTTGGGATTCTCATTTCCTTCCCTTTCCCCCTTTTTAGGCCAATCTCATCGGCACGGAGATGATGAAAAGGGTTACCCTCTCAGAGCAGTTAGTGCGTGATTATCAATTGGAGGCATATAATTGGAAGGAATAGTATGAAAGTCTTCAGATCAACGTGGAGTAGTTAGAAGAAAGTAAAAGTACCTTGGAGCAGCAAGTGCGGGCTTTGACTTCGGAATTGGCAGTTGAAAAGGCTTTCTCCAGTCAAGCAAACAAGGAAAAGACTCGTCTTGAAACTTCTTTTTCCGAGCAGCTTTCTGAGGCAAGTGAAGATATTATAAAGTTGAAGGCTCTCTTGGATGCAAAAGAAGCATATGTTGGTGAACTCGTGCAGAATTTGACTCAAGTCCTAGAAGACCTCCGGGTTTCTTCTGATAAGGTTTGTTCCTTAGAAAATTCCCACACCTCTCTTCAAGCTTCTTATGAATCTGCCTTGGCTGAAAATGAAATGCTAAAGAACGAAATAGCTAACTGGGAAAGAGATTATGAGATCCTTGAAGATAAGTCTGCCATTGAAGTGAGTTGGGCATTTTTGACTTCTCGCCGTGATACCCTTGTTGAAGCTATCCAAGAGAATTTTAACTTGGAATCTGAGTTAGCTAAGATCAATGAAACTATTGAGAAGATTCAGCAGAACCAAGATTTTCCTTCTCCCGTGGCCGAAGCTTCTGCAAATGTTGAAGATGATACGGGTATCCCCACTCCTTCAAGCCAAGTTGAACCCGCTGCTGTTGATGTACCTGCTTTGGTTCCTTCATCCTCTCAGTGACAAGTTTAAGTTGTTTGAATTCCTTTGTGTCTTTTTTTTTTGGATAATTGTGGTTATAACCCTTGGTCTCATTTGAAGGTTTGTTTTGGAAACTTAAGTCCCCAGACCTTTTATGGGGCAATATGTATAAAAAATTTTCAGTTTATGACTAAGTTCATACTTAGTCTAAGCTTTTTAATATTAAGAAGTTTTTCGTTACTATTTGAACTTCTATTTAGTTTATTCTTGCCGTTATTTCTAAGGACTTACTGAATAACTTGCATTTTTACTCTTCAAAAAATGCTTCTGTTAACTTCATGAATACTTAAATTAATCATGAATTTTATAAAAGAGGGCCCTTTAATATTCGACACTTAATGAAGAAGACGTCTTAAATTCATAACGGTATTAATAAACGATAAAAAGAAATAGGAATACACATGTTTCTTGAAATAACTTTGACAAGTTTTTATTTGAACTTTGTCTAGTTTTGAATAACACTTTACATGTATTTGAATTACATCTATAACTTTCTCGTAACTGTTTTTCTTATAACAGATTTAAAAAAGAAAAATAAACACGAGGTTTTTATTTATAAACCATTTCAGTACATTGCCTTTACCCTAGCTATGGTAAGGTTTTTCTTTAGGCTTAGCTCGTGACTTTGCTCTGTACTTGACTCATTCATTGAGTGAACTTTCCAGGCTTGATCTTTGATTATTTCCCAATCTTCTTCGTCTTCATTATACACATGCCTGTGTATATTATATAGTCCCCTAAGTGTTTGAGCGTTGAAGTATGAAGCCTTGAGCACTTGATTGTTCCTCTCATTTGGTCCTTTCCTTGAAAAGGAAAAACATACGGGACTCGGAGGTGCGATTATAGATGAAGACTACTTAGCCCGTTTGAAGTTCTATCAGAATAATTATAACCCTAGACCGGGAAGTTTAATTTATTCCACGTGCCTTGTAGAACATGACTCATCATTTAGTACGGACTAGCTTTTTGCCTATCATCTAAAATCGTTAGTAAAATTTAACAATTCAAAAATTAAATTTTAAAATACGGATACCTAACCGTGGGTATTCCTTAGAAATAGTATCTCTTCACGTGAACAACATTCCAATATGAAGGTAGTATCTTGCCATCCATTATTTCCAGCTCGTATGCTCTTTTACCTGCAATATCATGAATCCTATAGGGTCCTTCCCATGTTGGACTAAATTTCTCTGCATTAGTTGCCTTCATAGATTGAAAAACCTTTTTGAGCACGAAGTCCCCAATTTTGAAGAATCTTAGGCGTGCTTTTCGGTTGTAGTATCATTCTATGACCTGCTTTTGTGCTGCCATTCTTATCAGTGCAGCTTCCCTTTTTCCTTCAAGTAGATCAAGATTTATACGCATTTCTTCGTTATTAGACTCTTCTGACGCTTGTGTAAATCTTGTACTTGGCTCTCCTATCTCAACTGGAATTAAAGCTTCTGCTCCGTAAACCAATGAAAATGGTGTTTCTCTTGTACTTGTTTTTGCTATTGTGCGGTATGCCCATAAAACACCAGGTAACACTTCTGGCCAATTACCTTTAGACTCCTCTAAACGTTTCTTTAAATTGTTGATAATGATTTTGTTTGTTGACTCAGCTTGCTCATTACCCACCGAATGATAAGGTGTGGATGTAATCCTTTTGATCTGCCAACTTTGAAAGAACTCTGTGATTTGCATGCCTATAAATTGAGGGTTATTGTCGCATATGATTCCCTTTGGTACACCGAATCGACATATGATATTCCGCCAAATGAAATTTTTAACTTCTTTTTCACGCACCTGTTTGAATGCTCCTGCTTCTACCCATTTAGTAAAATAGTCAGTGAGTACGAGCAAAAATTTTACCTGTCCTTTTGCTTGTGGTAATGGAACCACGATATCCATCCCCCATTTTATAAACGGCCACGGTGCAATGACCAGATGTAGAAACTCTGCAGGTCTATACATATTATTATCGTACCTTTGGCATTTATCACATTTAGCCACGAAACTTTCCATTTTTTCTTCCATTTTGGGCCAATAATAACTTGCCCTGATTAGGGTTCTTACTAGTGATCTTCCTCCTACGTGATTCCCAAAATGCCCCTCGTGTATTTCTCTCATTACGTATTCTGTGTGAGAAGGTCCGAAAAATCTTGCTAAGGGACCACCAAACATTTTTCGATAAAGATTGCCTTGCTTTAAGCAATATCAAGCAACCTTTTTTCGAAGCACGTGAGTTTTTCTCTTGTCTTCAGGAACGATACCATTCTGCAAAAAGGCAACAATCTCGTTCCTCCAATCCCAGGTTAAGTTATTAAAATTTACCCCATTTTTATCTGGATTGAGCGCTGAATGAAACAAATGTATTACAGAAGAATTTTCATTGCTTGCCACGTCTGCTACAGATGCGAGATTAGCTAAGGCATCCGCCTCAACATTATCATCTCTTGGTATTTGCGTAACCTTCCAGGTTTGGAATTGCCTTATTAGATCACGTACCTTCTTTAAATACTGTTGCATTCGTGCTTCCCTGGCAGTATAAGTCCCCAACATTTGGTTAACCATGAGCTGCGAATCGCTCTTGATTACAATCTGATTAATGTCAAGTTCTCGTGCCAGTTCTAAATCTGCAATCACTTCCTCATACTCTGCCTCATTGTTAGTTATAGAATGACATTTAATGGCTTGTCGAATGGTTTCACCTGTAGGTGGTACCAAAACAATCCCTAAGCCTGCACCCTTTATGTTAGATGAACCATCAACAAATAAGGTCCAAATTCCTGGGTTAGCTCCGTTGAGCACCTGCAGTTCTTTTTCTGCTTCTAATTGCATCCCTTGGTTAAAATCAGTCACGAAATCAGCTAACACTTGAGATTTTATAGCAGTTCTAGATTGGTATGTGATATCATATTCACTTAATTCTATAACCCGCTTGTCTAACCTACTTGACAACTCATGCTTGTGTAATATATTGCGTAATGGATAAGCAGTTACTACGGCAATAGGATGACATTGAAAATAAGGCCTTAATTTTCTAGATGCCATGATTAATGCAAGTGCATACTTTTCTAATTGAGGATACCACGTCTCCGCATCTAATAAAGATTTGCTGACATAATAGATCGAAGATTTTTTACCTTGGTCCTCACGGACTAAAACAACACTTACCGCTACTTCTGAGACAACAAGGTAGATGAGCAGTCTTTTCCCAAGCTTTGGTTTTGCGAGCAGTGGCGGATTTGATAAGTATGTCTTCAAATTTTTGAGTGCCTATTGACATTCCTCATTTAATTTGATATGATCTTGCTTTTTAAGAGCTGAAAAGAATTTAAAGCATTTTTCTGATGATTTAGAAATGAATCTTCCCAAGGCTGCAATTCTTCCTGTCAACCTTTGCACTTCTTTTTTACTTGTAAGTATGTCAGTGTTTTTTTCAATGGCCTTAATCTATGTGGGATTCACTTCAATACCACGATTAGAGACAAGAAAACCTAAAAACTTACCTGATGCAACACCGAATGCACACTTCTCAGGATTTAATTTCATATTAAATTTTCGCAAAATCTGAAATGCATCAGATATGTGTGATAAATGATCCCCTGAATGTTGAGTTTTGACGAGCATGTCGTCTATATAGACTTCCATAGTTTTCCCCAAATGTTCTTGAAAAATTTTAGTCACTAGTCTTTGATATGTTGCACCAGCATTTTTGAGACCAAAAGGCATTATTTTATAACAGTAAGTCCCTTTGATGAAGGAAATTTTTTCTTCATCTATCGGATCCATTTTGATCTGATTGTATCCTGAATACGCATCCAAAAAACTTAATAATTCATGTCCTGCAGTAGCATCAATTAGTTGATCTATATGTAGTAGTGGAAAAGAATCTTTAGAACAGGCTTTGTTAAGGTCTGTGTAATCTACACAAACTCGCCACTTACCATTCTTCTTCGGTACCACAACAATATTGGCTAACTAATTAGGATACTTTAACTCACGGATAGACCCAATCTTTAGTAATTTTTGAACCTCATCTTGAATCACGTGATTTTTGAAAGTTACTTGCTTTCTCTTCTTATGTTTGACAGGAGGAGACGATAGGTCTTCATTTAATTTGTTAGTCATTACCTCCGGTGGTATTCCTGTCATATCAGGAGTGGGACCAAGCAAAACAATCCACGTTAGTTTTCAAAAATTCAATCAACTTACCTTTCATGTCCTGGCTTAGATTGGCCCCTACAAAGACTTTCCTATCAGGCCATTGTGCAAATAATACCACAGCCTCCAGTTCTTCAATTGTTGTCTTGATATTTTCGATTTCCTCTGGTTCTTGAATGGTATCTGGCCTTGAGTCCACATCTGTTGGCCCTTGTTCAGTTGAGGTTTGTATTGTGGTACCCTTAACTTGATTCTGTGATTGCTATTTTTCTTCGTTTCTCATACTTGAATCTGCTACAGAGTTGATGTTCTTGGATGTCTGTTGGTCCCCACGGATTTGACATATTCCCTATGGTGATGGAAATTTAATAACTTGATGCAAGGTTGACAGAACGACACCCATCTCATGGATCCATGGTCTCCCAAGGATCATATTGTAAGTCATCTCCATATCTATTACATGAAACTTTGTATCTTTGACAACTCTTTCTGCGAATGTAGCAAGTATTACCCCTCCTTTCATCACGACACTGGAATTATCGAATCCAGATAGTGTATGCACCTTTGGTATTAATTTATCTTCAGCTTGCATCTCACGTAATACTCTTAACAGAATAATGTTCACGGAACTACCTGGATCAATCAAAACTCATTTTACATTAGTATCATGTACACGTAGAGATATTACTAGTGCATAATTTTGAGGAGATAATACGCCATCCGCATCTGCATCATCAAACGTAATGCTTTCTTCCTCTAAGATATGTCGCACCCGTTTCCCTTGGGTAATTGTGACTTTGGAAATTTTATTGGTTGATGTGTACGTCACACCATTGATGTCTTCACCTTCACTTATAACGTTGACGGTCCTTTTGGGAAAAGGAGGTTTAGGGGGCTCCTGCCTATTCTTCATGTATGCTTGCTTACCTTTCTCACTGAATAACTTGGTGAGATAACCCTGTTTTAATAAATGATCAACTTCACTTTGTAAAAACCTACAGTCCGCCGTTTTATGCTCGTGATCGTTGTGAAATTCGCACCAATGATCAGGATTGCGCCTGTTTGGATTCGATCTCAGCTCTTTTGGCCATCGTACCTTGTCACCCATGCTTCTCAAAACAGCTACGAGTTCGGAATTTCTCACATTGAAATTATAACTGCCAAACCTCGCCTTCAAGTTTCTATCATCATCTCGTGACTCACGCATGTTTCGATCATTTCTAAATCTTGATGACGAGCCCGACTCTCTATTCCTCGACCTGTGATCGTACCTTTGGTTGTCCTGTTTTGACCGTGAATCTTTTCCCGCTTGTCCCATGTATGGTTCGTACCTATTTTTACCAGACTATTTTTCGATTTCTGCCCGTCTCGAACTTACCTTTTCTGCTTTTTTAGACCGTGAGATAATATCTTCCTCTATCCTCAGTTTCGTGCTATACCTGTTGTAAATATCATTCTATGTTGTAGCTGGGAATTCACGAAGACTTTCCTTGAGTCGCCTCGTAGCTTCTGAGCTTTTTTCATTCAAATTACTTGTGAAGGCTATAGCTGCCAAATTGTCAGGTACACGCGATAATGTCATTCTTTCACGTTGGAATCTGTCCACGAACTCTCTAAGCAATTCTGAGTCCCCTTGCTTGATTTGAAAATATCTTCCATTCTTTTTTCGACTTTCTGAGCTCCCGAGTGTGCTTTGATGAAAGAATCTGCAAGCTCAGTAAAAGAATTTATAGAATTTTTGGGTAAAAGAGAATACCATGTTAATGCACCCTTAGTGAGTGTTTCACCGAATTTCTTGACCAATACTGATTCGATCTCCTGTTTGGTCAAGTCGTTGCCTTTTACGCCTATTGTGAATGCAGTCACGTGGTCTCGTGGATCAGTTGTTTCATCGTATTTTGGAATATCGGGCATTTTAAATTTTTTTGGAATTGGGAGGGGAGCAGCACTTGGCTTCTAGGGTTGTTGCGAATATTTATCCATATCTATCCCTTTGATTATGGGTGCCACCTCGGGTATTTGCTCTATGTGGTCACTTTGCTCCTTGAGCTGTTTCTGCAATGTTAGTACTAAATTTTGTAAATTAGAATTGACTAAGTTACCTGGTACTCCCTCTTGTGATTCGCTGGGGGTTCCATCACTACCTGAATTAACAAGCCCAGAGCGATGGTTCTCCAAAGTGTTGTTAGTTGGAGAGGGTGTGGGTGGTGTAGCTGTAACTGGCTAGCAAAAGCCTCAAGAGCTTTATTGATCTGTTCAGCAATTAGTTTTTGCAAAGCTTCATCGATAGCTTCAACATTTTCAAATTGAGCGTTTCCATTTGCATGAGATCCATCAGGAGTGCCTTCTCGAGACCGCCGAGGAGAGCTTTGTGGAGAAGGGACTAGGGTGTGATTATCCTGTAGATTTCCCTGAAGTTGTTGGTTTCCTTGGTTTCCTTGAATGTTGTCATTATTGTTCGACATGGTTGATGCAGCAAGGAAAGTTAAACTAAAAAATAGAATAGATTATCAGATTCCCGGTAACGGAACCAATTTGTTTGACCAAAAAGTTGAATTTTGGTCAAAGTTTTAATTTAGAAAAACTCGGGTTACTGATAATCAAAAAATGTATAAGAGAAAGTAATTTGTCTAGCAATAAGATAACTAGAAGAAGATAAAATAAACCAATGTATTCAGATAGTCTTTCATGTCTTTACAATTGACCCATTCTTTCCCTTTTATAGCTATCTTGGAAATATGCGTTTGCTTTGTCGTAATAAGGCCATTATAGGCAATTAAAGACATTAAATGCTACGTTATATAATCATTATATTTTAATACAGATTCTCTAACGTTTTTAGTAGTTAATGCTCATTAAATATTGTATCTGTACTATCTTGTGCCTTTTATTCATCAATTGAATATTTGGGAAGTGGAATTAAAATTAGTTCTTGATTTTGGAAAAGATAGACACATTGGAGTGTGTACAAATACCTGATTCCTTAGATAAGTTGGATTTTTGCTCTAATAATAGACTGCCACGTCGAATTGAGGAAACAACTCGCACAGATTCTATTTATTATTACACAAACTAAAAAGAGAGATAAAAAGCATCTTTAAAAAGAAATTTCCGCTGCCGGGATTTGAACATGGTTTCAAATAATGGAATTGCCATTGCTACAGCGGATCAACTTTTGTCTGCAAACTGCATGAATATTAATATAATATACGTATAGTGCATCACGGCCGAATCTCAACACTAAAATATTAGAAAATGATACTGCTTCTATGTTTAGTACCTGACTTATGAATATATATACTCATTTGATGCACACTTCATGCGTTTTTTTTAATGTAATCCTCCCTAGATTTCATACGTGAGATTACACTGGGTTGTTGTTATTGTATTAGAAATACTTTAACAGTGTAGTTCATATTATCGAAAAATAATTTTCTTTTCACAATACATGTGGGATCGGAAAAGAATTTAAAAAAATACTAGTGAGAATTGACTCTACACAAGGCAGGGTGAATTCGGAAATAGTCTCTCTATCTTCACAAGGTAAAGATAATGACGACATATATACTACCCTTTTCAGATCTTACTTGTCGAAATATACTGGATATGTTTGTTATTATTGTAACTGACTCTACAACGTATTGTGTGGGAGACTCCGTTGATCAATAGCACTAGATTATAATCTTGGTCAATAATATCTAATCTAGTTAATCCTGAAAGGTTTCTAATTCCTGTAAGTAATAGGGTTGTATCATCTTCTTGCAAAATATGGCACTTTCTTTCGTAGCCAAAATCATTGCAAGTATTGTCCGTTTGATGTTAAATTCGTAGTTCTAGGTGTTATTTGGCGATTTAATTGTGCGAGCAAGTTCGTATAATGTTTTAAGACTTGTATGCATGTTTGGTTTGGAACCCCAAGGCTACGAAGTGATTTGGACTTAAGGAAAAATTGATGGTATGCTTCAGGTCTGTAGACTTCGCATTTGTAAAGTCTGGCTCGCAAATGCGAGCATCGCATTTGTGAAGAAGCTTCGCATTTGCGATCAGTAGGGCTGGGAGGGGACCTTCGCAATTGCGAAGCTCAGGATCGCATTTGCGAACAAGTGTTCGCATTTGCGATAGAAGCAGGTCCTCGACATTTTTCGCATTTGCGAGGGAATGTTCGCATTTGCGGGGTTCGTATTATGCGAACCCCAGATCGCAAATGCGATATCTGCAACTGTTCAAAAACGATTTTGAACGGAATTTTTCATTCATTCTCCCATTTTTCAAAATCTAAATCTCAAGAGGCGATTTTTAAAAAACCATTTCTTTCCCAAATCATAGGTAAATGATTCTTAACTTATTTTTTTCAATCTATTTCATCATTTTACAAGATTTCATCTTAGAATCTAGGGTTTTTCATGGTGGAATTGAGTGTTTTTGGGTAGAATTTAGGAATTTCAAAATTTAGGGGTTTGGACCTCAAATTGAGGTCGGATTCCAAAACCAATTGTATATTCGGGCTTGGGGGTGAATGGATAATCGGGTTTTGATCCGAACTTTGAGTTTTGACCAAGCGGGCTCGGGGTCTATTTTTGACCTTTTGGGGAAAATGTTGGAAAAGTTGTAATTATGTATTGGAATTGAATTCTTTAGCGATAATTGATATTATTAAGTTAATTATGATTAGATACGAGTGGTTCGAAAGTGGACTCTAGAGGAAAACCGGTGGTTGAGGCTTGATTTTTACCGTGGAATCGAGGTAAATGTTATGGCTAGCCTTAGCTTGAGGGATTAGGTATTATTGTCTTATTTTCTACATGTTTAGTTGTTGAGTACGACATATACGTGAGGTGACGAGTATCTATACGTTGTTGTCGGGTCATAGCATGCGAGTGAGTCTTATACATGTGACTGTTATGTCTCTTTATACGTATTGTTCATGCTTAAACTGGTTATTCCTCATGTTAAACAAGTTTTATTATATTTTTCTGGTATTGGATATTTGTTGAGTATTAACTCAAGTTGTAATTTATATTGTGAAGTTCAATGTTGAAACGAGGTTGTTTATTGATGATTCTCTTGTTGGGTTGTTATTGTTTCTGCTGTTTGGGTGGGGAAGAGTGTAAAACACGAAGGGTGATGTCATGCAATGTCTTATGAGTGAGTGATAAAGCATGAAGGGTGATGTCGTGCTATATTCTGTGAGTGTTAATGCACGAAAAGCGATGCCGTGTCGTATTCCGATGTTGATAATGCACGAAGGGTGATGTCGTGCCATGTTATGAGAGAGTTAACGCACGAAGGGTGATGTCGTGCCGTTTCTGTTGTTTCTTATGGTAAGGACGAGAGTAAAAACACGAAGGGTGATGTTGTGCACATGTTGCTATGTTATTATTTCCGTTGGTTCAAAGCAGGATATTTACTGTGTTTCTGTACTATACTATTTTCAGAATTTGACATTCCCCGCAGCATGTTTTCCCCCTTCCCGTTATTATCTGTTAAATCTCCGTTATTATTATTTTCTTATATATGATTTAACTGTACATGTTCATGTTATTTGTCGTGTCCTAGCCTCGTCACTACTTCACCGAGGTTAGGTTCGACACTTACCAGTACATGGGGTCGGTTGTGCTGATACTGCACTCTGCACTTTCTATGCAGATTTTGGTGCCGGACCTCGTTGATTAGAGTTGGGTTGCTGCCTTCAGTCCATGAAGAGACCCAAGGTAGATCTGCCTGCGTTCGCAGACCCTGGAGTCTCCTTCCCTCTATCTTAGTTTTCTTGTTTTAATTAATTTAAGAACAGATGTATTTCTTTTAAACCAGTATTTATCGAAAATTCTTAGAAGTTCGTGGATTGTGACACCAAATCTTTTGGGTAGTGGTTTATTAGTGTTTTAAACTGTTATAAAATTTTCGCACTTCTTATTTGTTTAGTTCAAATTGTTGTTAATTACTGTTTTGGTTAGTGATTAGCGTGTTAGAACTGTATCTGTTGGTTTGCCTAGCATCCTAAGAGTTAGGCACCATCACGATCTCGACAGTGGGAAATTTAGGTCGTGACAAAGTATGATAATCAAAGTTGTATTTCAATTCTTTTATAAATTTCGACACTGCTTACAAAAATTTATGCGTACGTCCCTGTGGGAGACTCGGTTGATCAATATCACTAGATTATAATCTTGGTCAATAATATCTAATCTAGTTAATCATGAAAGGTTTCTAATTCCTGTAAGTAATAGGGTTGTATCATCTTCTTGCAAAATATGGCACTTTCTTTCTTAGTCAAAATCATTGCACGTATTGTCCGTTTATATAGTAGATCTCATAAATTTTTCTATGGTTTGTGGTTAATAATTTTTGCAAAATGGAGTTTATGTGCCGATAAACATTATTTAAGTCGTTAAAACACTCCATTCCTTATATATTTTTAAGGGTGTTAGCTGCATTTTAAAATAAGAAAGTAGGTCGCTTGTTGTAAAAGCGACTTACCCTCCAAAACCAAATTTTCAATATTAATATCAATATGGAAGAGAAGAGATATGTAATTATGGCCATAAATATAGACAAACACATATATTATTCTACTGAACAACGTTCTTCAAACCCAGATTAAGAACAACACAAACAAAAGGAAGTACTTAAAAGGTTAGATTAAAACTAAAACAAGTTTATGCTCACCATTTATTCTTTAATAGGTATTACTTTAGTATTAAATAATTTTTTTAATATTGGGATTCTAAAATTAGTTCATGATACTAAAAAAGGTAGACATGTTTGCAGTGTGAGATTGGATTTTACTTAAAATAAGGGACTCTCACGTTGAATTAAGGAACAAGCTCATTAAAAATATATAATTATTCATTGCACAAATTAAAAGGAGAGGTTAAAAAAATTACAAAATATTTTCCGCTGCCGGGATATGAACATGGATTCCTTAAACGAGTTGAAATTGCCAGTGCAACAGTGGAACAACTTGGTACTTCAATTCAAGTAATATTATTTATCTAAATATTATTATGTCGCCTCTACAAAACTGAATAATCCGAAACATAACCCAAGTTTTATAGAAGAAATTACACCACATAGCCACTCTAAATAACTGCTATTTAGAAATTAGTCAGTATATTCTGAAATTCAGTTTTTCAGTTCAAATTTTCGGGATAAAAATATCCAGAATTGTCCTGAAGTTAAGATTTTTACTTTAAAATTTCAAGATAAAATAAATGTTAATTAAATTTTAAATAGCATCTCTGAGAGTGCACTTATAATTTTATTAGGAGAAAGCCCAGCTTATAGACCACAAATTGGTCCATGAAACCATTTGCTTTAAAATTAAATTAGAAGATTTGTGACTCAATTTCTGAAGCTCACTGTGGCTTGATTTTTCAGTATCATCATTAAAAAGAAACTTCGGTATTACTAAAAAGAAGTATAATCCATGATATTAATAATAATTAGATTTCACTCATATATATGTTACATTTGTTTACTGTCAATTCTTACAGAATTAAAGTCAAAGTATTGACTTCTGGTAAACTTTTCACTGCAAAATGAGATATGAAAAGATTAATTAGAAAGCATCACTATTAACTTTGGATCCCATCATTATGTATTATTTTTTTATGGAATATTTAAAGTAAAAATACCACATAATGGTGCGATCTAAAGTTAATAGTGATGCTCTCTAATTAATCTTGTCATATCTAATATTTTAATGGAATATTTAAACTTAAAAAAAGAAAGAAATTAGAGTGAATGGTCTAGTCAACTTTAGAGATTCCAAATTGTTAGTAGATCTTTTCTCTTTTTTCTTTTCATTTTTTATATTATATTCCGATAGTTAGTAGATCTTGATGATTCTTTTCCTGTTATGTGGTGTCCACAATAATAATCTAATGACAACTTGAGTAATTATTTACCAATTATTTAAAAGTGATAGAGTTGAATTTAGGAATAAAAAAGGGAAATTATGATTTATCCTGAGCAGTTTCTGATGGTAAATAAACCAAGAAATTAAATGTTCCAAGATTATCAAACATGCTATTAAGAGAATTTGAAACAAGAGTTTTATAAGCAAAGAAAATTAATTTAAATATATTAACTTCCCTTCATGGAATTGGAAATTAGTCCTTTCAACTCCGACCTTACATTAGTTAGATACAGTTTTCTAACCACGAGAGATAATTCTGTTATTCGTCATTCAACGTATTTGGGCCCGACTAAATCCGAATCACATCGAGAAGTTTCACTTTGAGGATAAGCCGCTCTCTAACAAACAAGAAATCTCATATTGAGGGTAAACCGTTACCTAACAAACAAGAAATTTCATATTAAGGGTAAAACGCTCCTAAAAAAGGCGACTTCATGTTCAGTGCTCGAACTCGATATCTTTGGTTAAAAATTAAAAAGCATTTACCGTTCCACTATACTCCAAATTGGTGTCATCATCTTCTTCAATTATTCACGAGCTCATTTAAAAACAAAACAAAATGTAAAAAATAGAAGTTCTTTTTACAAAGCCAAGACGTCATGGTTATGCCATCCCAAATAGAAATGACTGTATCCTTATTAAAGAACTAAATTAGTAATTAATATAATAACAACAACCCAGTATAATCTTACTTAGGGGTCTGGAGAGGGTAGTGTATACGCAGACCTTACCCCTACCTTAGGGTAGAGAGGCTGTTTCCAAATAGATCCCCGACATCCTTCCCTCCAAGAATTTCCCACCTTGCTTTTGGGGAGACTCGAACTCACAAACTCTTGGTTGGAAGTGACAGTACTTAATATAATATAATGTTGAAATATTATTAAAGTGGGGGCACGGAATCTGCATGTCTATATCTAAAGTGACAAACAAATAGTTGCCAATTTTCAATATAATTCCGTGTCCAAATTTCAAATATTTATTTTAATAGTAAAAACTACAATTTTTAAAAATAAACTTAGATATAGTACAGTTAATATTCTGTTCGGAAGGAAAGAAACAAAGAAAAAACAGACGTGATGGATGTCACGGGTTTTGAGTTTAGTGCTACCTAATATCTATCACCACAAGCTTAGGAATTGCATATTGTTTCTTTTTTATTCCTTTTCTTGGTTTTATTATAGTCACTGGAAAATAATATTTTTGGAATTTTGTTGTTTTGTAA
The DNA here is from genome assembly GCF_000715075.1 of Nicotiana tabacum. Lineage (NCBI taxonomy): Eukaryota > Viridiplantae > Streptophyta > Magnoliopsida > Solanales > Solanaceae > Nicotiana > Nicotiana tabacum. The sequence continues at coordinate 6,705,801 of NC_134099.1, read as the reverse complement.
TTTAGTGAGTTAGTTAAGGTGTGATTTGATATCTCTACTTAAAGTTTGACAGAATAACATGTGTGCTACATGCACAAAAAAGTGGCAGCATTCAAGTTAATTTCTTCAATTTCCGAGGTCGCATATAAATAGTTTGATCAGGTGATCCTCCACTTCACAGTTTAATGCTTTTAATAAATTTAAGATAAAATAAATTTATCATATACCCCCTCGGTTCATATTTACTGACATGTATATTAAAATATGTTACTTGACGCATATTAAGAGAAGTTAATTTTTTTTTCCTGTTATACCCACACTATTTATTACTTATTTCAAATTATTTTCTCAAATTCAATAAAATATACATTAATTAATTTAAGTATCATGGTAAATTATGTACTTCATTTATTATTTTTTAAGGGGCGTGAAAAGTCAAAATGTGCCAAATAAAAGTGAACGGAGGGAGTATGATTGTAGTGAAATGAATAAAAAAATTTCATTATTAATCAAAAGTCTTGATTCTAGTTTTGAGAATAAAAAAAAAGTTCTGGTAAAAACATTTCACCTTAACTTGTACTTAGGCGATGCAAATTTAAATTAACCGGGAGTTTAATGACAAAGTGGAACCCTCCACCTCCCCACCTCCCCCCCCCCCCCCCAAAAAAAAATAAGAAAATAAAAAAAATCATTTAGGCTGCATTTGCGATAACGCGATAGTTAAAATTATAATCATAGGTCTTCTTTGAGTGTAAAGGTGAAATTAGAATAAAAAAGTTACTACAGTAATATGTTTTTGATTTCTCTAATTGATAAATATTTTGGATTTTTTTGTGTGTGTAAACCATGGATAAATAGTGTATACTAATTTGTACCTTTAGCCCATATTATAAAATTTGTCATTCATACTTCTAATGAAATAAAAACTGAGTATGTACCTTAATAAATACTCACGATAATGTGATTAGGTATTAGTTCACGAGCATTTGAAGCAATGTAGGTTCAATTATTTGAGGAACTGCTCATGAATATTGACTAGAGAATAAATACCCCAAAAAATAATTAAACAAATAAGATAAATAATTGCACATGGTAATAAGCAATGGGTTGCAAAATCAAAGTCTACTAATTAAATATATGCTCTGTGTATCAAGTGCTATGGAAGTCAACGTAACTTTTACCTTAAGAAAAATTCTACTTTCCAATATTATTTGACTTTTCGTTTTGATATACATTCTGTTTAGATCAATGGTTTTGGTCAAATCGTAGAGAGTTGAAGATTATTAGCTTTAACCTTTGAATACTCTTTTAGGTTCAGTCAATACGCAAATTGTTCATCTCCACTTGTGGATGTAGGCTAATTGGTCGAATCATATTAAATATTTATATTTCTTTTGTTGTTTGATTTATCGTCGTTGAAGATATGTTTTATTTGCTTTCGCATTGATTACCCTAAAAAGCGGATAACAATTAAATTTATACGCACCAAACTGTTTACCATAAAAAACGGATAACAATTGAATTTATAAGCGATTTTAAGGATATATGGATTAATTCAATACAAGTGATTAATGACGTTAGATTAAGCAAATAAAAGACGTAATAATTGACCAAACCAATTATAGGAATGAATCCGAGCTCGGTTAACGGTTTAACGAGGAACATGCCTTCAGTTCTAAACTAACACTTATGAAGAACTTATGAACAAAAATAAAAATTTTGAATATCTTTCAGAAACAAAAGTATAGTGCCTTGATATGCGTGTTACAGTATGTCTAATGAATAATAAGCTCCCCCCTTTATATAGTAGGTGTTAGACCCTTAACAAAGCTAATCGGCAAGTGGCGCGGCAGTAGCAAGGATTTGGCATGATGGCCTTGCCATTGGCCTATGTGCAGAAGGGAAATCAACATACGGGACAATGCGGGCATTGTCAATAAACTGTTGCAAGAGCAAGTGTGACAGACTACACAACTATTTGAGGGCTAAGGCGTGACGGACTACACTAAAGCATGAGTGGGCTGCGAGCAAGTACAGGCTAAGGTCTTGACGGAACTAGGCGGGCTGGACAGAACTAGGCGGGCAAAGCGGGAAAGACCTAGGCGCTAAGATGAGGTAGCTTAGTGTCAAGGCATTGGCATTGACAACTTGATGTTGTCTTGGCTTAGGTGAGTGGGCTGGCACCCAAGGAATTTGTGGGCAAACGACTTAGCAAGGGAATAACATCATGTCTTGGTGACTTGATGCTAAAATCAGCTTGGCATTGGCAAAGGGCAGACTTGATCAAGTAGGGGCGACTTGACATAAACAAGCGGCTGTGGCAGCGGACGTGCGTGCAACTAAGTCATGGGAGACAAGTTGTGGCTATGGCATTGGGGCGGAGCAGTGTCAAAGGAAAAGGTTGGGCACAATGCCAGCCTTGGGCGTGCAGCAGCTGGCCAGAAACGCGCACATGCAACGCACATGGAGTGGTTGTCAAGTGTGATGTGCACATGTTGTGCAGTTGGGCGGTTACAACTGCCATGTCCAAAGAGTTGGTGATAATGGGGCTAAGTCAATGCACATTTTTAGGCATGTTTTAGCATGACATGCACGTTTTTTATCATAGGTAATCATGGCCTATCAGTTGGGGTGTCAACATAAATAGAAAAATTATTTTGGGCTAACTACATTATATATATGTGTGTTAGCAGCCCCAAAAACGGGCTAAGTACCTAGGGAGGGAAATAGGCAAAGATATAGACATAAGGTTGTCTATGTCAAGGCTTGATCATGGCAAGTTATGTGCCATTGCCTTGCCAAAATCTGTGGGCAGCACGAAATGTCTTAGGCACGGCTTTTATAGGGCAAGTTCGTGCAAGAATCGGCTATTTTGTGAATTGGTGTCTGCCAAGGGTGACAACACCTTGTCAAACTCGAGAGTTTTCCTTTGTAATTGATTTATTACAAAAGGTTGGCAAAAGGGTTCCCGTAATCTGCTTGTGCCTTTATTTATTACGTTGCCTTGAAATTATTCTAAGTGTTAAACCTCGAAAGCGAAAGAAAATTGGGCGAAGGCTGAGCCAAGAGGGGACTTGACTGCCGCACAACGGGTTGTTTTTCGGCGGATAGAAAACGCCCCTGTGACAACTGGTATTAGAGTGGAACAGGTTCGTGACGAGGGCGAGACGGCCATGGACAGGACCGTAAGACAGTGGGTACGATCCTAAGAAAGGTAAAAATCTTCCTTTTCGCTAATCACTGATTTTCTGCCGATACGCGCCGAGATTCATACTGTGATATCCGGTTGAGCACGGACATCACGACCCTTTGTTAGGCGTGTGCGGTTTTTTGGTAATGCTCCAAAGTCTTGGGACTCGAACCTGACCCCGAGGACGTGGTCCTGTTGCCCCCGAGGGCAGGTGTTTTGCTCGAGTCCCGATACGAGGGGCTCCTCGCTCTGATTTCGATTCCTTACGGCTACGTTCCTACTCCGTTTGCCTCACGGGGAAACCTAGGTGCTCAATGGACTCGGTTTTACACGTATACATGCATCTTTAACACCCATAAAATGCAAGTGAAGACCATGGTAACCCAAATTTGTCTCAAAGACTTCTGTTCTAAATCTATATGCAGCACAAGCATTTACTATTTCCAGGTTATGTGTGTGAAACAAACGGTCTGCAGCGGCTACTGTATTATATACATCTTTTATACGATTAATATATAAGGAATTCGATCTGTGATAGTAGATAATGGGGAGCATATCCTTCATTTCTACTCTTTCCCTTTTTAGTTCCATGTGAACGAATATAATTAGTTTGACTCTTTAGCCGCTTTCTGTAAATCCAAATGCATCGGCATGTCCACCACGTCTGTATTAAAAATTCAAAGAACAAGAAAACCATAATATTACTAGCCTATTTTTTTCAATTAATCTATATGCCTTATTTTTTAAAATCCATTTCAAGAAAAGGTCACTCTTATATGTTTAATAAATTTTTAATTATGGCATTCTCAATTACTCTAATGACACTCCCGTATAAGTATAGCATAATACATTTAAAACCGCAAGATAAAAGTATATATTTGTATATTATAGTACACAATTTTAATTTGAATACATAAGATACAAAAGCATATGTTATATTTTTTTAACTGCATGCTGGAAACTTAGGACACATTAAATGAAACGAAGAAACATTAAACATATCCCAATCTGTCTTTTAAATATTTTTTGAAATTGTTTGCCAAAATATCAATCCAAGAGTATGGCAAAGAAGTGCATGATGATGAATAGATGATGAATAGATGATGAAATTCTTTGCTGTCTCTGTTGCCTCCTTAGTTTTGTCCCCCTCACCACAAATTCCAATTCTAATCTTTTTAAAAAAAGTCATTCCGGTACACTAAGTATTATGTATTCATGCGATGTTCGAGGAAAATGTCGTATTTCAAAAGGCATGATATAGGCCGTCTACAATAATACAAATATTAGTGATTAATTTTACGGTTCAAACCCATAACTTATAGATCACACGAAAATAACTTTACGAGGACCAATAATTCTTATCTTTGTTCTTTCAATTTCACTTTCAACTAAGCTCAGCAGGACCCTCCACTCTCCAACGCTGCTCCATTAAATATTTTGTATCTTTAATACTACAAAACGACATATTCCCACTTCCTTTGGATTCGGTGTCTCTTTCTCCCTTCCCCCTTCCTTTTCTTTCATAATTCCTTTCTAGCATGATCTTTTTAGCTTTCAGTATCAACGAAATTAAGTCTAGTGGGCTCGAGCCTGGTAGCAATAGTAAGGTTTCTGTGTCACTTATAAGTTACACATCTTTTTGTTCTAGAATAAATTATTAATGCTTGTATTAGAATATTGATTGCCTATACTATATCCCTTTGGGGCGTCGGTTCTTTTTCGTACCTTACGTAAACGCGAGATGCTTTATACATCGGGCTGTTCTTGTTGGAAAAATTGGTTATCGAGAATAATAATTAGCTTGAGGCGAGTCAAGGACACTATCCTTAAGAATATTTCGCTCACATAATAATGAATAAAATTAGGCGTATCCCCGAGGATTCAACAAGCTCTTCCAGTTATTAAACTGAGAACAGAACTAGCAGAAAAACCAAGAAAGAAACCCAGCATATAGGAGGAAAACATGATTCAGAAAGTTATATTAGAAAGTGTGTCTTTAGCTCTCCAAAGACCATATTTATATAGGCGTTGCTCCAACGGCTAGATAACGGGTAGTTTGACTTTATTAATTGTAAAATAACTTACTAAATAATAAGTAAATTTACATAATATTTTAAAGAAAAAGGATTTTTCAAACCAAGATGGACATTGCCTTCTGAGATATCACTAATTTTCCAACAACTCTTAGTTGGTGGCTAAGTGCACAAATAGTCGTTTTTAGGGCCGTTGTATAGATAATAGGCGAAACTTATATATTGGTGTCGACAGTTCAAAACTTCATCGGAAACAACCTATCTCACACAAGGTAGGAATAGAGTTTGCATACATCACATCCTTCCCAAACCTTACAAAGAGATCCTGTTGTGTTTGTTGTCGTTGTTGAGAGTTCAAAACTTCAGATCCAAACGTTTGAATAGGAGGAAGAAGAAGAAGCAACAACACCAACTATAAGAGGAGTTATTTAAAAACTTACTAAACTTTAAATATTTTTAAAAGGTGAATGTGTTTTAAATAGAGGTAGCAAGATTAGATGTGCATTTTTCACCTAATTGGTAATTGGTTAAGGATCATTAACTATTCTGTTTTTATCTTTTCATCTTTATGTAGTGTCACACACTATGCTTCTTCCCTCCGGATTGATTTATCTTATCGAGTAATCGATAACTGAACCGATAACTATCAATAACCGACTAACTGATATCTGATAACCAATATCTTATCGGTTCGATTATTATTGTAACATATTTATGAGCAGATAATCGATATGCCGAATTAATAATATTCACAATCGAATCGAACCGACTGACACTCATCCTAATGGCTCGAGTCTTGAAATTCATCAAGGTAAACAATTTTAGATTAGGTGCATATTGGTTCATCTTATATATCTTCGATATAAACGAAATAAATTAATGAAGCTACTATTGTTAAATATATTCCCAAATATATTTCGAGTTTTATTATGAAGTATCATAGAAGTTCAATTTTGTTGAAGAGATAAAATAGTCAAATTGTAGATGCCTTTTTTATCATGATATGCCGAATTCATAATTCATATATCACCTTATTAAATAGATGATGGAATTTATTTTTTATATAGATAACAACTAATATTACGACAAAAAGGTAGTACAAATATTAAGTAAAAATTGTACGGGGTGCCTTATTTGGTGACCCATTTAACATGTACCCACTTTTCTTTTCTTTTTTTAATTTTCTTTAACTTATACCTAGTGTTTAAACAATTTTAGGCCTTTTTATCCTCTTTCTTCTTCTTCTTCTTCTTCTTCTTCTTCTTCTTCTTCTTCTTCTTCTTCTTACAGTGATTTTATATGGTGTTTGTGAATATATTTTAAGGTAGTTTATGATGTTTTATAGTGATGAGTTATTGTGACATTTTTTTTTTACTATTGCTTAGGGCTTCTTCTTTTTCTTTTTCCTAATTGCAAAATGGGTTAGTTAGATTTATTGTTGTTTTAACAAATTGATGGTTTGTTCTTGTGTTTCAAATTTGAGCTCATTTGGAGTAGATTTAGGTATTAAATTGTATATTGGATTATTAAAATTCAAAGAACAAATTTCTGTTTCTGGGCAATTTGCACTTTAGACCTATCTGGCCTTAAGTGCATGAAAATCTTGGTTGCGCTTTAGACCTTTTGGCCTTAAGTGCATCTGAAGTGTAATTTTTCACTTTAGACTTATTGTCCTTAAGTGTAGGAAAACGTTTGTTGTATTTCAGACCTTTTGGCCTTAAGTGCATATGAACTGCAATTTTTCACTTCAGACTTATTGGCCTTAAGTGCATGAAACTATTGGTTGCACTTCACACCTATTTTTGCCTTAAGTGCATCTGAAGTGTAATTTTTTCGCTTCAGACAAATTTTTGTAACTTCAGACCCGATAAGTTTGAAGTTGATCATAAAGTGGGTAGACTTGCAAATTTTTTTGCAAAGTAAGTATAGATTTAATTGTGACCCTAAAACCGAATATAAATGCAAAAGCCCCAAATACTAGATATCACTTTTATCCAATCTAAATCTATGAAATAAAAGCAATAATTTTCACTTTGGGACCAGTTCCTTGTTACCTTGTGCAGATTTGGCAAAATATGGTAATGTACTTTTCTCCTAACTCCTACTTTCGTATTAATGATCCAACTTCCTCCTTTACTTCTAATTTCTTTCACGTGAATCATTAATTACTCATCAACTTCTCATAAATACAATTACTCCTGCTAGAGGTATATATGGACCGAGTTAGTTCGATTTTTATCAAAACCAAATCAAACCAATTCTATCGATTTGGATTGGTTCGGTTTTGTCGGGTTTTCAAGTTTTTTTGTTACATGAATATTATTTCAATCTTATTTTGTTAAAATTATAGATAAAGCTTTGATAAATGAATATATGTTTAATAAATATGGAAAAAATTGATAAATATATGATCTATTAAAATATTTTAATGAGAGAATTTTTTTAGTAACGCGTGATAGTTATTTTCTTAGTCGTCTAACAATAATTTTTCGTTAATTTATGCTTTCAAAGTTAATACATGAGAGGATCCCAAATATTACTACATTTTCTAAAGAAAAATCACTATGGTCCTATAGATAAGCTCATCCGCTTTACCTAAAATACGTAACACAAATAATATTGAACTAAATTTAAAAATAGATCTTACAGAATACGATTTAATCAAATATGACTCCTTCAAACACAGAGCATGATTTATTTATTTTAAAGTTATAATTAACTCAATTTATTAAAATAATTATCTACACTTCTTTCTTGAGAGAACATACTTTTATCATAATAAATGTTGTAATTACTATCCAACTACTCTAATTAAATTCTTTATCTCAAGCTCTAAATATAACGTGGAATTCACATAAAACAAAAAGTTAGTTTATTCATAACAAATGTTTGCAATTACTAATTTCGATTTCAACTACCCTAAATTCTTTACCTTGGGACCACGTAAAACATATATACTTGACTCCATTATGAAACTCATTTGCATGCATAATTTTTTTTTTCCAACTTATTATGCGCATGATATATATGGATGTTTAAATCCGTCAATGTAAATATGCTCATTACTATATATCCAACTCAAGTACTAAATAGACACTACCAAAACTGTAGTAGGAGGGATAAATTAAAATCCCTTCATCTTTAATCAAATATTTCCATTTCGAGTCATTTAAATAGAGAAATTCCTTATAAAAAGAACCTCCTCATTTACAAGGGAACAATTTCCCCTTAGGTAACATTTCTCTCTTTTCTTGAGTACACGTTTCAAATATAATAAAACTTAAGTATTAAGAGATGTTATTCTTATTATTTCCAATAAGACTATTCGATGACGGATTGTGTTCTGCTTGCAATAATCCAATAAGTATTCCGAGTGAAAAAACATTAGATATTCTATTTTGTGAAACCAACACTTTTAATGTTGTGCGATGTGTATAATAAGTTCTACGCGATATAAATTTATAGTAGTCCATCAAAAATATTCTCTCTCTATATGTACAAAGGCGGGCACACACACATATTTTTTTTAGTTTCCCACCCGGTTTCTGGTACCCATATTGGAGTCCGACTAAATTCGGATTCGTGCCGGAAAGCCTCACATTGTGGTAAAGCACTCCCTAATAAAGGTGACTTCATACCCAGAGACTCAAACCCGAAACATTTGGTTAAGGATGAAGGAATGGTCACAAACACATAGCCCTGAACCAACTATAAAGTTATCTCAATGGTACGTGGACCTTTCCTGGATCCTACCTGAACACGGTATATTTTGTACACCGGACTGCCCTACCCTATATATATATTAGTTATATAAGTTATATTCCTAACCCCTTCCTTCTTTTCTCTTTCTGCATGAGTTCTAATTAACTAGTTTCATTGTCTACTTTACTCGTGAATGCTCATATCTTGATTCAAAAACATTATTCTCCAATCTACAGTCTTCTTCAACTCATTCAAAAACCACAGCTGGCGATGTGAAGGTTTTCTAATGATCATCTAGAATGCTACAATGACACAGATTGCAATAATCCCTCCCCCTTTTCCCTCCCTTATGTCCAGACAACTAAGCTCACATTATCTCTCTTCCCTCTTTACACCAATATGTCTCCCTTCTTCTTCTTCATCTCCCTTTTACCCTTTCTTCCTTCTTCCTCTTCTCTTCACTATCCTTTCAGTAAGCTCCACTTTAACTAACTTCAACTTCATTTTCTCATCATTTTTCCCCAACTGTTTTGCTTTTAACTAACTTAACTAACTCTTCTTTTCCCTCTTTTTCTTGCAGATTATTCTTTACATATAGATTGCGGAAGTCTTTCAAATTCAACTGACGTCTTCAATACGTCATGGATTTCCGACCGTTACTTTACCGGCGGTTCAACCTCCGTTGTATCTGAGCCTCTCCACTTTCAACACCCACAAGAAAAAACACTCCGTTACTTCCCCGTTTCCTCCGGTAAAAAGAACTGCTACACAATTCCAAATTTACCCGCCGGCGGTCGTTACCAGCTCCGTCTATTCACTGTCTACGATAACTACGACGGGAAATCGCATTCCCCGTCGTTTGACGTCTCTGTCGAGGGCAATGTCGTCTTTCAATGGCGGTCCCCTTGGCACGAATCTATCTCACGCGCCGGCGCGTACTCCGATCTGTTTTTTACTATCGATGATGATGACGTGGCGGATGTTTGTTTTTACAGTATTGCCACTGACTCGCCCGTGATTGCTTCACTTGAAATCACGCAAATTGATCCGGCTTCTTATTTAGTCAATGATAGTTCAATTTTGGTCAATTATGGTAGATTTTCTAGCGGGTCGGATCAATGGGGACCCGGTTTTAGTAACGATACGGATCGGTTCGGCCGGTCATGGCAATCGGACTCCGATTTTAGGTCTAAGGTTGCGGGAGTAACCACTGGAGCACATATTAAGGCTATTTCTGCAATGAAAAATGTGGTTAATGTAGATAAAGCACCAAATTATTTTCCTTTAAAGTTGTATCAAACTGCAGTTACCGTAATTGGTGAAGGAGGTGAATATTTGGAGTATAATTTACCCGTGGACGCGAAATTGGATTACTTGTTGTGGTTTCATTTTGCTGAGATTGATGTAAGTGTGAATAGAGCTGGGAAAAGGGTGTTTGAGGTGGTGGTGAATGGTGAGAATGTGAGTAGAGTGGATATTTATGAGAAAGTTGGGAGCTTTGCTGCTTATGATTGGAGTTATGTTGTTAAGAATTTGAGTGATACTGAGTTGAATGTGAGGCTTGTGCCGGTTGTGGGCGCTCCCGTGATTTGTGGACTTGAAAATTATGCTATTATTCCACCTGATCTCAGGACTCTTCCTCAACAAGGTATACCGAAATGACAAGTTATAGTATGTTCTTTACAATATCAATGTACTTTCACCTGTTATAGAAATTGTTTTCCGTTTTCTTAAGGTTACCAATTTGATGTTTGCATAGAGAATTATCTGCAGTTGCCTTTTACACTGTCAATTCATAGAACTTACTAAAATTTTAGTATATATCATGAACTCATTGCCATAGTGTGCATTTTTGGTAATTGAGTTAGTTGTGGATGTTCTTTTTAGCAAAAGTTGTTTTTTGCCCGTGTTTGCAGTTATTGCTATGAAAGCGTTGAAGGAGTCACTTAGAGTTCCGGATAGGATGGGATGGAATGGTGACCCTTGTGCTCCTACTACTTGGGATGCTTGGGAAGGTGTTGCATGTCATCCAACTAAGAACGGATCGCTTGTGATCTCCCAAATGTAAGTTATTCTTTTCTCTCTCTACCGTACGTGGATACATGTTCAATAACGATGGAAGAATGTGTGACCTAGTAGTTGGTGTCTAGCATGCTTGGATATCTTAATTGAGGTCATACCTTTACTGCTAGCTTGGCACGTGTCATAATCTGATAAGGGGCACATACTAATATGTGATGATAAGCACGGCATGGGTGATATAGTAACAATGTATACTGTGTCTGTGTGTGTTGATAACATTAGGGTTTGCTAGAAAACTGATGTAGAAGATCGAGAAACGAAGCCATGCCTTACTTCTAGTTGCAATACAGAGTCGCAGTGCACAATTAGAAATGGACGGAGTTTTTGGAGCAGCTATCTTGCCCAAGTAAATTATCCCTGTATCTGTTCTGAACAATGAAGCATAGCATGGGATATTGAGTTGAATGAAAAATGTAGAACTTGCTGCGCAAGTACCTGGGGCAGAAAATGTATGCCTTGCAGGTCTTTTGCCTATGGCTAAATACCGTAGTGCTCTGCGGTCTTAACTCGAAAAGACGTTTCAAAATATTGTTTCAAGCTTAAGAACCCAATTCCATGGAAGTTATTTTTTGAAATTTTGAGGTGAGGCATTTGAGTTGGTATGTCAATTCACTTAATGAAACCATGGAAAGAAGTCATGGAATTAATTCAGATTTCAGATCCATTAGTACACGAGCCCTTGGAAACCACTGTGGTTGAACTAATGGATCTTTTTTCCACAGCTCCAGTTTCTCTAGCATTCTTATCCTGCCGATCTCACCTCTAACTTGGCAAATGATGTAATCATTAATTTCAATTTGTGTGTCAAAGAAGGAAAGAAAAGAAGTTTCCCCCGTAAAGTATATCCCCTTCACTTTCTGTTGTTTAATTCAATGTGACAACTAAAGCACCACCTGTATATCCTTCTTGATTCTTTTAGTTCTTATCTTTCAGAGATCTTGGAAGCCAAGGCTTAAAGGGATATATCAGTGACCAAATTGGGCTTTTGTCTAATTTGGTAAGCTTGTAAGTATCAACTGTCAATTTCTTACCTCTTAACAGTTTATCTCTTAAATACCTGAATTTCACATGTTAATCCTCCTGTGTAGTATCTCTACTTACTCACTTAGTGGTCCTTATAAAATGATTAAAGAGGTATTCAACAAAATCGGATACACTGACATTCTAGTATTTGCGTATGCTCATTATTATGCCATGATGAATAAATACTTTCGATTGGATCATTTCAGTTGCACCAACTTCTTTTCTGCACTTTTACTGTTTGTTACCTGTGTTTGCAAATATTAATTCTACCTCTCTTTCTTTTTGTCAAACAGGAACTTGAGTTCTAATTCTTTGGGAGGTTCTCTACCGTGGGGATTGGGTCAGAAGTCTCTTGTGAAACTGTAAGACCATATATTTGCACTGTGTTCTTGATCATAATTTTGTTTGCTTGGAATGGTTTGGTGTTTTGCATCTAAGAACTATGAGTTATCAAGTCCGACTTATATAAATTGTTGAATGTTGTTGGAGTCCTGAATACACCGATCCTGCCAGATTTTTCTGATTCACACACTTGCCAGTAGCTTAACAACTTACCACTTGTAAATTCCTTTTATCCTCTGGACCTTTTTTGTTGTTGAGATAAGGTCCTTTTTTCCATGGGCCTTAGCTTGAAGTTTTGGTTAATCAATTTTATGTGAACTAACAACAGTCACTTTTTAAAGCTTGAACATTGAACTCCTCCCAGCTATGTCTTATTGAAGTGTGTTTTTTGCTCCATTTTCCCTAAAACTCTCATCTATTTTTGATATTCTTGTTCAGTGCTCTCTAATTTAGGTTATATTGGGGGTACCCCATCCTTTTTCTCTCTTTTGAAGGGCTAACCCCTTTTGTAAAAGGGAAAAGAGCTGTGCCCTTTTGTCAAACTGGTTTGCTGTTATGTTCTTGGTATTTGAAGCTTGCAATTCATCATTTGGAAATCTTTTGTGCAGGGACTTGTCAAATAACAAATTTACCGGATCCATACCTGATAGTTTAGCTTCTTCCACCTTGCAGTTTGTGTAAGCTTCATTCTTGTTCTCCTTAATCTTTTCATGGATTCGTTGTTGCTTATTTTAGTTTTTGTGAGGTAGCAGTTGGTTATTGCATGATTGTTTGTAGAAAGCAGGATAAGTATATGGGTTGTAAATCATTGGAATTCAGATTAAAGAAATTTTTCTCCTTCAAATTATATTCTGCCTACTTCTAACAGTTCCACTGTAAATTTGCTCAGGTATTTGAACGGTAATGAACTAGAAGGCCTAGTGCCGGAGGAACTTCTTTCCATTGGGGTCCATGGTGGAGCTATTGAGTATGTCATGCGCTAATCTGGCTAAAGTTCTTCCTTTATTATAATTTTAAGTACTTCTAGTAAATTTTTAATTTTCAAATCAGTGCTACTAAACAAACAGGGCTGATTGATGAAGAGTATGCCTTTTCTGCTGATGTCGTTAGTACAAGAATTGAGATGCTCCCTCTGTTAATTACTAGTTTAGGCTGTTAGAAATACCTCATGGCAAAATGGTTTAAATTGGAGTTTGCCCTTTTGTTTCATGACCTATAAAAGTAACTTTGCTGGTCACGCTATTGCCATCAAGACTTTTGTTCATTTGATCTTCAATATTTGATCATGCCTGCTATCTGTTGCCGTAAGAAAGGACAATCTCTTGGTCTTAATTAGGTAAAGCCAAGGAATCCTTAGTAACTCAAGAAGGTTGTTGTTTCCTTTTGGTTTTCTCTGTAATTTATTTTTAACATTCCGAACCTAGAAGCTCCGACTGATTAGTTTCTAAAAATACCTACTTTCCTGTCAGAATGTTTTTGTGGTTTTAGTTAGAAGGTAGCTCATGTAAGGGAAGCATCCAAAGGGTTGTAGAATAATTGCTGGTTTTTTGAACTTTGCGCAAATAATTCTTTGTAACAGCTAGTTGGTTTGTGATGAATTGTAAGACACTGTGTGGGAGTGCGTTCAATATGACAAATGGGAAATATTTTTTGGGAGCTGAAGGGGTATTTTGAGGGCTTCATGGAATTAAAGTAGATCATAGAGGAGGCAGTAGTGGAGTGTCTTTTATCAAAAAAATTTCTGACTTGCAAAATAGAACGGAATTACTCAATTTTTTGTTCTTGGATCGAACAAGTTCAGATGATTAATTGAACTTGAGCTTTCATTAATATTAAAGTTCGAATTCTACTACCAGTTTGGTGACATAAATATTAGGAATAAATTCTACGAGGAAACAACACTATTATTTTGGGAAGAAAGATTTAAAATCATTAATGGTGTAGCTTGTTTTAGAGATTATTTTGCATCAACTGTTTTTGCATGTCTTAAACATGAAGAGTAAATCATAACACAATGGTGCCTTCTGGGTTTGGGTTGGTTTGGGGGGGGGGGGGAAGAAAGGGAAACTGGTGTTGCCTACTTTTGGTTCGACTCCTTTGTCCTCTAAACTCCCTTCAGGAAATGTAGAACACCAAAAGAACATTTTACTGTAAGCTTTGAGATCTCCTAGAAAATGAGTATAGTACAGTCAAATTATTAATTATCTTGGTGGACTCCCCATTTATTCTGTTCTCTTGATAAAAATTCTGCAAGACTGGTTCTTTTGTAGGGGTTTATATTTTGTTTCTTCCTTCATGTACTAGTAGTTTTACTGACAGAAAGCATATTGCTTCCACAGCCTCTCTGGTAATAAAGGGTTGTGTGGAGGACCTACCTTGCCGGATTGTCCGCTATTTTGGAATAAAGAGGGTCTCTCTACAGCTGGTAAAGCTGCAATTGGAATATCATGTCTAGTATTTGTTTGTCTGGTACTGTTCGTGGCATACATCTGCTACAAGAGGAGGCAGAATGATTATGACTTTGGTCTTCCGCATGAACTAATGTGTAAGTGGTTTCTGGGCCATTACAACATGTTATATAGAACTGATTATAGAACTTAGGAGTAGAGCCATAATTCAGAAAGCTTCACTGTTAACTGATTATAGAACTACTTTCATGTGACATCCTGTTTTTGAGGTCAAATGTACATTATTCTCCTTCATTAAGTCTAAAATAAAATGTAAAATTGCATTAACAACTGGTTTAACAAGATTGAACTACCCCATGATCAGGATAATATGAGTTCTTAGATTGTAGAATGTCACACAGTACTCTGTGTCAGCTAAAACATATATATATATATATATATATATATATATATATATATATATATGTTCCAGCTATGCAACTGAATTGTACTTTCTTACGGAATAGCATAGATATGGTCTTTCTTCATGGCTATATCATAGACATAGATGTTATGGTCATAGATTGCCTGTAATATACTTACATAATATCTCATATGATGTCCACTTGTTTTCCAACATTCGTCCCCCGTATTCGGTTCTTTATCTGCCTCACTGACTTTGAAAATATCCAAACTTAACCAATAGGTGGCTTTTAATAACTATATTGTGGTAATATTTGTTCTCGCTTATATACTTATCAAAGAAAAGTATTTGTTCTGGCTGATGACTGATGATAGAGCTTTAAGTTGGTTGTGTGTGGTATGATATTTGAAGCTTTATGAATCATGGCTCTGCTCCTTCATATTTCACTTTGTCACGGATTTGTATTATCACATTCTGAGAGAAATATGCATTGTCAACTTTGTATCTGTCGCTAAAATCTCGGGATAGCAAGTTCACACATATTTATATTTAACTACTCCCTCTTTTATTGAGGGTCAACTAGACTAAATTAAATTGAAGGATGTTTGATTTATTTTCTTAACACGAAATTATCTATTTTCCTGTCGGATATGGTGGATGATATGTACTTTACTTTCTAAGGTAGTTTGGATATTCAGTTTGCACTGTTGTCTATTCTAGACTACGAACTAATCTCTACACCTCTCCACCTTCCAAAATTTATCTCAACAGCATTAGCTGCAAAGAGGAATAGGTATCAGCGGCAAAAGTCGCTGATGACTCTAGAAATGGAGAGTCAGCATGCTAAAGGATTTATACCAACATACAATGCAACATGACATAGTTTGTACTTGTGGGAAGAGACTGAATTTTGATGGTGTTCGACTTGCCAAATAGAGACAGATAGAGAACATTGATTGTGTCCAATACAAGGTGCTGAGGATATGGAGTTTAGAGTGGGCACGAGTGATACGACACAGAGGAGCTTTTGACATTTTCTCAAAATGTGTCCCTAGATGGATGTCCAGAAAAATGCAGATTGTTTTGTAGAGTTCAATGTATGCTAATTTGTTAATGAATCCTCCAAACAGATAGGCAAATGCCTCCATTGTATCATACCCAATTTTGGGCATTTGACAAACGTATATGATTGTGACTCAGCATTGTAATGCACATACAGATAGAGAACTTTTCTTTGTTTGATTGATCCCATAATTTACATTATTGTGTACTGATATTGACGTTACAATACTCAATAGGAATTTGTCATTAAGTAGAACTATTCCTCATGGTTGTATTAGGTCTTGTTTATCTTGAAAAACATCTGTTAGTCAGTAAAATGACCAAACCATATTAGAAGATATGAATTAGAATTGTGATGGATAACTTGTTTGGTACATCAATATTGACAAAGGGACAATGTCAGAAGGCTAGCAGCAACAACAACAACAAGAAGTATGTGATGCTAAATTCATTAACTTTGCTAATAGCCTAAGATAACAAGATTATTTCACCCAGAAAAGTGTATAATTTCAAAGGTGGGAATCTTCTTGGTTTCCCATTTGAGACTACATCAAATATCAATAATCTAACTTTTTCGGTATGCCGCTTTGCTTGCAGAGCTAATGAACATAAGTTAAATCGAATATGAGGAGGAAAGTGAGATTGTTGTCCGATCTTTATCGTCGAATCCCCAAATATGCATCTTTGAGTGTTTCAGCCAATTATCAATTTTCCAATATCAATATTTTGGCTGCTCAAGCAGGTACAGGTACATAAGTGGCTACAACAGAACAACTTACTCCTCCTGGATCTAAACAGGCACACTGCATCTACATATGGGTGACCATTTTTCTTTTTTTTTTTGGCATTTTAGGGCAAAAAAATATAAATTCAACACGATTCACAAATTTTCATGTGCTATAGTCCACGCCATCTTCATTAATTCGGACGATCGGTTTTGAATCGCTTAAAATTTTGCGGGCCCATAAAAATGACCTAAGGAACTATAATCATTGCTTCGCCATGACTATTTTTCGTTTTTTAGCGTTTTAGGGCTAAAAAGTAGGAATTCAGCATGATTCCCAGATTTTTGTGTGCTATAGTCCACGCCATCTTCATGAATTTGGGCGATCGGCTCCAAATTACCTAAAATTTTGGGGGCCCAAAAAAAACAACCTCAAGAATAATAGTCATTGTTTCGCCATGATCGTTCCTATTTTTTAGCTAGCTAATTGCTGTATCTTCAATTTTCTTGTCAAGCTCCCTTTCAAACCAAATAGAAAATCAAACACACCTGAATTGTATTAACTGATTTGCTTCTTTGTTTTACCCTCCTTTATCTATAGATGAACCATGAAATAACGGGCATGATTGTTCTTAAAATTCTAACTATTCGACTCTCTGTTTTTCCACTTTTAATATGGGAAACTTACACAAATGTTCCAAAAATCGTCTCAACTTACCAACCTCTAACCATTAGTCATAGACTTACCAAAACTAGCCAAGCACATATAAAATTTGAAAAACCAAATAAATAAGGTCCTTTCTCTCAAAGAATCACATGCGAAGTTAGCAACATTAGGTGCAAGATGGAAAGGAAATATAATGGACGACGTAGCAAATAAGGTGATGAAATTCAAAAAATATATACAATATTCCAAAAATATAAGCAAAAAAGGAACTTTTTCAATGGGTATAGCTGAAATTCATTGAAAACATATAAATAAGTCAATATACAAAATTTGAGGAAGATTGGAGGTGATTTGGACTGGTTTTGCATCAAAATTCGTAATTAAATCGAGTTTAAAAATTCTTTCGCGACACATGTATCACGCATGTATCTCGCACACAAGTATATGTGGATATATGTATGATGAATAATTGATACAATATGATACATATGTGATACACATATCATTTTTTTTCATGTTTAGTTTTTTCACTTCGAATTTTTAATTCAAACCACCTCAAAACTTCACCAAATCATCCCAAAACTGAGATTCAAGCTCCTTAAGATGTACCCAATCCATTCTAATAACACCCACTTCAAAAAAGCAAAGATTTGACCTTTTTTTTGTCACAAATAAATAATTGGCTAATATTAGTAATATTTTATGAATTGACCAATTTTTGTAATGAGCTACTTATAAATGGATATAGCTGGTAATTTACCTTTTAATATCGGAAGAAATTAAAAAATAGCCAGATTTACAAGTGGTCATTCAAAAATAGCCACAGTTTCAAAAGTAATCGAAATTTAGCCACTTTTCATGTAAAGATAAATCTGAACGAAAATACTGTTCAAAATCCAGAAAAATACTCCAGTATAATCTATCAGTCCAGCATAATATACTGGAGATTCATATTATACTGGAACTTTTCGCGTGTTGGAGTTCCAGAATAATATGCTGGAAGTTCATACATAGGTGCACCGATCTCCAGTATATTATACAGGAACTTTTCGTGTTGCAGCAAAATAATGGTTATTTTTTAGTGACTTTGCAAACGCTGGTTATTTTTGAATAACCAATCCGAAAGCTGGCTAGCCCATGCTATTTTTACTTTAATATTGCGGTAGAGGATACTAAATTATAACAATTTTCTTTTCATTGCCAACAACGTGTTTCGGCTATTGGGCTCATTCATTTAAACTTTCTGACCACATTAAATCGGGTGAAATTCAAAAATAGCTAGATTTATAAGTGATAATTAAAAAATAGTCACAATTTTAAAAGTAATCAAAATTTAGCCACATTTTATGTAAAGATAAATCTGAACAAAAACACTATTCAAAATTCGGAAAATGTTCCAGCATAATATGCTGGAGTTCAATTTTTTACATGTGAAATTCCAGCATAATATACTGGAGTTCGAATTTTTTACATGTGAAATTTCTTCATAATACACCGGAGTTCTAACATAATATACTGGTCCAACATGAAGTTCATACATAGGTGCACCAATATCCAGTATATTATGCTGGAACTTTCCGTGTTGTAGCAAAATAGCGGCTATTTTTCAATGACTTTTCAAACGCTGACTACTTTTCAATTACCAATCCGAATACCGGTTAGCCCATGCTATTTTCACCATTAAATTTGTCAAAAAGTGATATTTTACTCTAATTATATTTGTCACATATATAGCGGGTAAGTGAAATGAGGTTTAAGTTAAAATTATAAGACGCATAGCTCAAATGAGATTTATAAGTATATTTTAAATGAGATTTATAAGTCCCCTTCGCCAAATGCGATTGTAATTTGCCATGCGACATCTACATAATTGGGTGAATAAGAAAGCATGGACACAACTGAATGAAACTGGCCATAAATTATTACTTGAACAGCAAATTTGAGTTTCGATAATGTTATATGAATTAAATATTAGAAATTCGATCCTTTCTAATTATTGGAACAATTTCAGATGAGATCAATATTCCACTAATTAAGACTTTACCTAACAAATGACATGGCTATGGTATTATAATTATTAGAAAAGTAAATAAATAACATATACTTAAACTAAGGTCACATTCATTAGGTTACCATAGACCTTTGACCACAACAAACAACTCAATAAAAATGGATTACCAACGATTGATAATTCAAGTTATGATTACTATAGATCCGCTTGCACACGAAAAAACCTGTAAATTTTCTAAATTAGCATTTATATATATGTTTAAATACTACACATTTTTTCAGTTGGAGAATTCCCTTGATGTTATCTATATCTCTGTTCACTAATTTGCATTTCCGTACTTGGGTTTTTTCCCCTATTAAATTCTCCGAGTTTCATCTCATAAGGCATTTGAAATGTCTCTGTCATTTCTATTCAAGGGGTATTGGATTTAATCCCAACTGGTCCTACAATTAAGAAGTTTCTATAAATCATAATGAAATTTGAGGATGTGGATAGACTTGACCAAGTACAAAAATATATAGTACCAAGTAAAATTCTAGTTGAAAATTATGTTCCAACTTTATTAGGTAGGTAAAAAAAAATTCTTTTAAAACTGGGCTATTTTATATATACACCGACAATAACGTAAAAAAAAATTCTTTTATATTTTTTTGTGTAATTTAATTTATTACAAAAGTTTACTTACCATTTATTTCAAATTACTAACTAATATGTACTATTAAGCAAAGTCACATAAAATGGAGTAACTTTTATTTGATTTGAGTACATAAAACTTAAACACATAACAAATATCATCATAGGTTATTTATATTAGGGTCATTTATGTGGCATACAGGGTGGTTGGATAAATCCAAATGATATTTACAAGCACATTTTTATGTAAAAATAGCACGATATAGCCAGTTTTCGGACTGGTCATTCAAAAATAGCAAGCGTTTACGAAGTCAATGAAAAATAGCCACTATTTTGCTGCAACAGAGACCAGTCCAACATAATATACTGGAGTTCGGTGCACCTGTGTATGAACTCCAGCATATTATGCTGGACTGATATACTTTGCTGACTCCAGTATAATATACTGGAGACTGGAGCACCGATGCTCCAAACTCCAGTATATTATACTGGACAATTATACTTGCTAGAACTCCAGTATATTATGCTGGAGTTCTAGTGTACTTATGTTGGAACTCCATCATATTATGCTGGATTTCCAGCATACTTATCCTGGAACTCCAGTATAATATGCTGGAGTTCAAGCATACTTATGCTGGAACTCCAGTATAATATACTGACGTATTTTCCGGGTTTTCAACAGTGTTTTCGCTCAGATTTATCTTTACATGAAAAGTGACTAAATTTTGATTACTTTTAAAACTGGGCTATTTTTAAACGACCAGTTGTAAATCTGACTATTTTTAAATTTCTCCCCATTTTTATCAACAAAAGCAGCTTTAGAAATATATGAGAAACTTCCTCACAACTTGCTTTTGTGGCCCAACTTTACGAGGTAGCAAAAAATAAACTTTCCAACTAGTTGAGCTTACAAAAAGGACAACAAAAATTATATTCTTAATCGGTGATTTCTGGTCGGACCTTGAATTTGAAGTTGATTTTGTTTGGGAGCATTTTACCTTTTTAATGTGAAACTTCTTCAATTCATATTTAATCGGCACCAACAGGGGCAGAGGTACAGTAGTGGGTGCGGGTTCGAGCGAACCTACTAACTTTTTCCGAAACTTTGTATTTGTATTGAAAAATTTACCACATCTATATAAATATATTATGCTGAACCCAGTAACAAAAGAGGTCTGGGTTCAATGGTAAGGGTTGTGGGTTCGTGGGAAAAAGATGAGGGTTTGATTCCCCTTTAAAGCAGTATGTTATTTCGTTTTTTTAAATATTTTTTTCACAAATCAACTGAACGACAACGTTTTCTTTACTTTCCTTTCAACAAATACTAAATAACATTAAATAAAACATAACGTGCTTTCTTTCTCATAACAAAGAACAAAAGCTTCTCATTTCCCAACTCTAAACACAAACTTTTTCTTCAAAATCCCATATCAAAAAAAGCTAGGGTTCTGCTGCTTGTGTTGATTGACATCACTGGTACCACAAATCCAGTGATCAGTGTATGCCTCCAACTCTCCATTGACATCGTGTATCAGTGTATGCTTTTTCTCCCTTACAAGTTAGATCTTTCCTTCTTAGTTCTCCCTTCTTCAATTCTTATTGAGCGATTCCTTGGTCTTGTTCATGTTAAAGGTACAACTGCACATGCATTACAAAAAGAAATATATTCTTTGCTTTTAAAACATTCATTGCGTTCATCTTTAATACGAGGACAAGGGTATGATGGAGCTAGTAACATGCAAAAAAACATCAATGGTCTTAAAACTTTGATTTTGAAAGATAATCCTTCGGCTCATTGCATACATTGCTTTGCTCATCAGTTGCAATTGACTCTTGTAGCTGTTGCAAAGAAACACCATGATGTAAATAATTTTTTTGACATTCTTGCTAATGTTTTGAATGTTGTTGGAGGTTCTTATAAGCGTAGGGAGATGCTTAGAGATGATCAAGCTAAAAAATTAGATGAGTTATTAGTGCTTGGTGAATGAAGTTCATACAGGAAGTAGATTAAATCAAGAACTTGGGCTTCAAAGACCAGATGATACCCGTTGGGGATCTCACTTTAAGACATTGCGTAACTTTATTTATTTATTCTCATCGATTGTTCATATACTTGGAGTTCTTGCAAATGAGGGTTCAAATTATCAGGAGAAAGCATTAGCCAAAAGTCTAGTGGAAGATATAAGATCTTATGAGTTCATTTATATATTACATTTGATGTTAAAACTATTGGCAATTACATATGATTTGAATATGGCCCTTCAAAAAAAAAGATCAAGATATTGTTATTGCAATGAAACTTGTTGATTTCACATAGAGGCAATTGCAAACAATGAGAGAATCTAAATGGAATTCTATGATAGAAGATGCCTATTCATTTTGTGATAAGAATGGTATTGTAATCCCAAAAATGGATGAGAAGTATGCACTTGGAAAGTCGAAGCGTAAAAGCTTAACTGTTACATATTTTTATCGTTTGTACGTAGAGGTTTTTTGTGCTGCTATTGATTTGCAATTTTCGGAGCTTAACAGTCGTTTTAGTGAAGTGAATACTTCTCTGCTTCTTGGTATGGCTAGTTTGAGTCCCGATGATTCTTTTATGAATTATGATAAAAACAAGATTATGAAACTTGCTACATATTATCCAAATGAGTTCACTGCTTCTAAGCTTGAAGATCTTAGTTATGAGCTTGACAACTATATTGACTATGTGCGAGAAGTGGGCAAGGCATTCTCTAACTTGAAAGGGCTTGGTGGTCTGTTGAAGACATTGGTTAAAACCAGGCGTGGAGCTACGTACTAATTTTAGGTGCTTCGGCACCCATTAAATTTTACACAGTATAAGTATAATTATATAAGAAATTTGAGGCATCTGATATAAAAGGAAAAGAAAGCACCTACCAAACAAAAAATTAAGTAGTTACTACACATTAAGAAAAATTAAGCATCCACGAACATAAAATTCTGAATCCGCCACTGGTTAAAACAAATATTCACAAGACATGAGGACTTGTTTATTTGCTTGTCAACCTGAGTTTGATGTTACCTGTGGCTACTGCAACGGTTGAAAGAGCTTTTTCTTCAATGAAGTTTATTCAAAATGATTTGCGAAACAGGATTGGTGATGACTTTTTGAATGATTGTTTAGTTTGTTTTATAGAGGATGAAACATTTGAAAGTGTATCTAATGATGCGATCATTGATTGTTTTCAAAACATGACAACTCATCGAGTGCAATTGAAATGATAATGTTAAATATCGACACTCATTCTTTAGTCAGTTTGATATTGTATATTAGTTTTAGGTCATAGTCTTATTTTAAATTTTAGAACTCACACACTCTAAATCCTAGCTCCGCCTCTGAGTACCAATATAGATACCGAACATTGGGCGGGAAGCTAAAAAAGGACAACTAAAACCGATCCTGTCACGGGAGCATATCTTATTATAAAAGCAATAAGTTGAAACTTAACCACATATACTCAACAAATTAAACTAAGTAGTTAGTAGTTTGAATACAAGGGACAAAGTGGAATTTAGTCGGTAGATTTTCAGAAACATAGGGAAGAACAAGAATAATAATAATTATTAGTAACAATAACTGAAAAAATGATGGAAAACGCGTAGTGAGCTTTCAAGAATCTTCAGTCCACTCTTTTATTTGAATCCAAACATTATTATTATTATTATTATTATTATTATTATTATTATTATTATTATTATTATTATTATTATTATTATTATTATTAATTTTTTATTCTTTGACTTCATTGACCTCGTTACACGTTACAAAGTCTCCTTTTTCTTTTCTTAGAAGCTCCAAAATATTTGCCATGACTTAGGTGACTTTCAGTTTACCAATCACATAATAATTCATTCGTGTATATAGCGCATGGGACCATATCTCCTGAGGATTTATAGTATGATCGCTCATCTAATATAAAATTAATGAATAAATCTTACCTCTCCTTCCACATACCAGTGCCCAAGGAATAACGTATACATAGAAAAGAATGTAGGTTTAACGTAACGTGGCGTACATGCAGTGGCATACGTGAAATTTTGAGCTAATATCATCACAGACGGACCCAGAATTTGAAAGTGATGGGAATACCACTGTCGAATAAAAATTTGAGCAAAACACGGAATCTAATCTAAGCAGTACATTAAATGTCAAGTTGTGCCCACCAATTGATCACTGCAACTGCCTAAAATTTGAATATTAGGGTGACATTTAAAATATATACATTTTATTTAAGATATATAGCATATATATATTTCCCAAAGTTACCGGAGGTTGGTGATGCCTCTAACCTAAAGAGTAGGTCCGCCTCTGAATAGTATCAAATTATTATGAAAAGAAAGTTTAATTGAACGGTTAAGCATAGGCTCAGGTTTATTTGTTTCCCTGGTCCCATTTTTAGTTGAAAAATTCCCTTATGGATATTTCATTTTTCTTGCCATTGATTTTATTCATGTGACTAATTTTCTCTAAGTTAGTGATTCGCTCTTCCAAATTATAATTTTGGTCTGTTTTTTTCTCTAAATACACTCAAAATTTCTTTTCTTTAAATACATCTTAGTGAAATTTGAGGATGCGGATGGAGTTGAAAAAGTCAAAGATGATGTAAACTCTTAGTTTTAATTGTAAATCATGTAATTATTAAAATTTACTAAAGCATGGGGATACGTTATATTTCATTACTTCTTTTTTTCGTTATTAGTTGATCAATATGATATCTAGTAGTATTGTAATGAGTTTATTTGAATGTATAACTTTTCTATGAAAACCCCACCGAAATTGCTGCATATGAATCCATAATTCAAACAAGTTGATGAATTAATCCGAGTATTGAACCCATAAAATTAAAATTTTGAAACCGTCTTGGATAAGATCATCTACTTGGCATACAATTTGTCCAATGAGCATACAATTAGAGCAGTATGCTCTATTGTCAACAAAAGCGACTATAATAATAAAATGATAAATATCTATGTGATTTAGGCCTAGCACTTGGAGCCTAATTAACTACCCATGGGATTTTCCTCAGATTTTTAATGAGGCACCTAGTAATGCGTATTACTAAATATGTGTAATCTTTTTTTTTTATTAAGATTTTTTTTCACGTGGTTTTTCCTAGTAAGGTTTTAATGAAGCACATTATCTTTTAATGAACATCCAAGGGGGAATATTATAAATATATTATATTATGGATATTCATTTAGTACTCCGTTGTAAATAAGCCTCCTGAAGAAGCTTATCCATATTGGACTCCACCGTAAATATATTTATCTATTTAAGTACTCTATTGGAAATAAGCTTCCTGAAGAAGCTTATCACTTCGATACCCGGTTATGGATAAACATTACCCCCGGTAGAAGATTATCCATACCGGGTATAATAAGCTTATCCTTTCAGTACCTAGTTATGGATAAACATTACCCCAGGTAGAAGATTATCCATATCGGGATAATAAGCTTATCCTTTCAGTACCGTTATGGATAAATATTATCCCCGGTAGAAGATTATCCATATCGGGTATAATAAGCTTATCCTTTCAGTACCCAGTTATGGATAAACATTACCCCGATAGAAGATTATCCATATCGGGTATAATAAGCTTATCCTTTCAGTACTCCGTTATGGATAAACATTGTTCTCAGTAGAAGATTATCCATATCTGGTATATTAGCAGCTTACACGGCAGCTTCTTTCTTTTATAAATAGAAAAGATTTCAGTTCATTATGTACATCAGTTTGAATTCGAATAATATATCAGTTTTTCTCTATACTTGTCTTTATTTTATAGTCTTTATTTATATCCATGTGTTATTTGCCTCTCAAATACAAGGCTGCCAAAAAAAATGTTTTGTTTTTTACTTTATTTTTTTAATTTAAAGCATGTCACTATTAGAAAACATAGTCGCATATAAAAATCTCAATCTAATTTGTCGTGTTCGAGAGAAACCTCATTTCTACCAACTATTAACCATCATAATTCACTTTATATCTAATCAATCAACTATTTATTGCCAAAATATCTTTTTCAGATAGAAGAAAATTTAGGGAATTTTGTCATTATTAATTATTTCATGAATTAAAATTATCCACCCGTGGAGTAAAAACTCTTAAAGAATATATAGTAAATTATATTGCAGAGAGAAAGGACAACTGAATATCAATCATATGCATGTCCCGTGAACAAATCGGTATAGTGAAGTTAAGTGGACATAAGAATTGTAAAATTTTAAAAAGAAAAGTAAAAAATTTTTTTAAGTGAAAATGATATTGAAAAATTAGAGTTGTGTTTGGAAATAAATATAATTTTAGATTTTTGTGAAGTTTTTTGAGTGATGTGAGTGAACATTTTAAAAAATAGCCTTTTGGAGTTTTTCAAATTTTCGAAAAATTTATCTTCAAATGAAAATTAGAAATTTTATAGCCAAACACTGGTTTAAAAAAAAAGTAATTTTTTTTTTAAAAAAAGTGAAAAGATTCATATATCCAAACGGGCTCTAAGTTTTGAGAATAAACTACAAACAATGAATTATATTAGACTGTAGTTTTCAGAAACCAATGGACGAATATAAATAAAATAAGAAAAACAAGAATACTACAAAAACAAGGACTGGCATGACGGAAAAAACGCCTAATGAGTTTTCAGACTCCCAAATGATATTATTGAACAAAATAATTTGGACTCCCAAATGATATTATTGAACAAAATATTTAGACTCCAAATTGATATTATTGAACAAAATATTTAGACTCCAAATTGATATTTATGAACAAAATATTTAGACTCCAAATTGATATTATTGAACAAAATATTTAGACTCCAAATTGATACTATTATTGAACAAGTAGTACTATTGCATTTGCTGTTATGAAAATTTTGGCATTTTTTGCTTCCTTAAATTGACATGTAACAAAGTCTCCTTTTTCTCTTAGAATCTCAAAATATTTGCATATACTTTGGTGACTTTAATTCTTTCATCGAAATTTTTGAATATATTGTTAAAACGGAAGATATAATGATTCCAATACATCTATCTATCTATATATAAAGTTGTAAAAAATAGGAGATGAGTTGGCACATCTTTTTGGCCAAGGATCTTATTTATCTAATTTTTTCTTTTTTTTTGATTTTTTCCTGCTTTTTGTCTAATTTTATGCCTTTTTTATGCTTTCAAGTTGTATCCGTTTCTATCTATTCTTTAATTAAATCCTCTTAATTATACCTCCCCCTCTTTCGTTTTTTCCCCTTCCATTTATGTCATGTAGTAACCCCTTTGGAAGGGTACTACTTAGGAAAACAAATATAATTTCCTACTTACAAAATATTAAAAGAGATATTAATAAAAATATTTAGAATAATTTTAGTAGTGGAAGTAGGCCTATGCGAAAAGGTTCAAAGTGTATATATTATTATTTTTTTTGAAAATACACCATAATTTTATTTTAAATGAAATACAATGTCAAAATATTAACATATGGTGATATAACCCTTCTGGATTAATCAACAGATTAAAGCAACTTCCTAACAGACTTATACAATCATTCAAAATCATTACAAGTTTATATTGTACATAAATTTCAAACTATCGGGTATATATAAGAAACAAAGGAAACTAGTTTTCTCCTTTTCTACATATTTACAAAACAAAGTGTAAATTCAGCATATTACAAGACTTGAGTTATTAAAACACCCTAATACAATAAAATAGGTTACAAATTCAAGCTACAAAATTTTGGTCTTTAAAATCCAACAAGCCTCCAAATAACATAAGTGTGATATATATATATATATATATATATATATATATATGTATGTATATATCCTGTATATCATGTATATCATGTACATGTCCCAAAACTATGCAAACCAAGGTGCATATGCAAATGTGATCTCCATAAATTCTCCCAAAGAGACTACTTCACCCTGGCCATCTTCAGATTTCATCCCGAACATTTCCTACGATAGAAAACAACTATCGCTAAGCATAAAGCTTAGTGGTGTATAAACTTTAGGCTTGGAGTCATTAAATTCTCCAATTTCCTCTTTTCAGTCATAGTTAGCTCAATTTGACATTATTTAAAACAAGTGAACAAATATATCAAACATATCAATATCAAACTTTGAAGTGTTTCCAAATATCAATAACAATGTTCAAGAGTCTAGAAAGTATATACTATCAATTTAAGAGAGTATACCAAATATCCATTTTTCGCCCAATATGTACGTCATGCCATCACACTAAGCATAATTAGATATCAAGATGGACTGAAGCCCCAAATCAAGTAGGGTCAAAAACCCAATAGACAAGAAAATCAAGAACCATATTAAAAATGGCTTCCTAGTTCTTACTTAACATGGACAAGTTCCATAATTCAAGACGAACTACAAATCCAAAGTCAAGATGACAAAAGATCCAAATCAAGAGGCATGCCAAGTGAGTGACCAAGTCACTGCCACAAGAAAGACAAAGTCCCAACAAGAATGCAAAATGATCAAACAATCCGTACGAATGGGCGATTTAGCAAATTTCTTAGAAGACTTGATATAATACGAATATAACAATATAATTCGAAGACAAGAAAAAAAAAATATCAAGTTATTTCAACATATTTCCAGCAAGCAAAAAGAGTATACACAAACCTTAGTGTTTTACCACAAAACAGTTCAATCACAACTTGGGGACGTTCGAATCGTCTACGCCGTAAACAAACCAAATCTGTCCACTTCCTCAAACACTTTCCCTTTTATTTTTTTCAAGGGTTTATATACCTTAAATACATAATCAAATATCTAAATACGTTCAGTGATTTAAAAAGTCAACTAAACATGATATTGATGAAAATTACCCAAAAACGTTTGAAACAAAAATTCTGGACAGTATCATTGTTCCGAGTTGTGACTCAGATTTGAAGATCTACACGGACAAACTAGGCTTTATGGTCTTCACAAAAGTTGTAGACCTATGTCTTACCGTTTCAGAACATCTTGAATTACCTCCATATCAATTTTGAACAAAAAGGTATGCTAAAATTACTAACAATAGTACATGAAGTATTTCTAAAACTGGAAATCTGGACAGCACCTGCCCTGTACTTTCTGATCATTTTTCAGGTAAATACCAACAAAACTAGATTTTGGTTCCTTCATAAAAATTATAGATTTATGAAATACCTTTCCAGAAAGTCCTGGATCACTTAAATCAGAGCTCTGTACAAAACGATATGTAGAAAATACTAGTAGGTGTCTAGTATAAAAACGAGTTTAGAAACTTACCAAGAGGAGCAACTTGATCTTCACCAAAAACGAATTTTGTGCGTTGATTTAGTAGAAATCCATGGTTTTTATTTTTTGATGAAACTTCAGCTTCTTGTTCCTACAGAGGAGAGAGAGAGATAGAGATAGAAAGAGAGAGAGGTAGATAGTTATTCTTCTTTGTTTCTGAAGAGTAGAAGAATAGGGAGTTTATGGACAGATATGAAATAAAATGGTTCCCCGACTACTAAATATTCTTAGATAAATACAAAAGGTTGGAAACCCAAAACTTAATTATATACTATATTTACTAACAACTCGTCAAAATAATATTAAGTGTTACATATAGCAACACCATGGAACTTCATTGCCAATATTAACACAACCTAAAGTAAGAAATTTTCATATATTGACCATTCTATATTTAGGAAGTGCAAAGTAAAATATTTCCTCGTTATAAAAAAAATGCTCAATCAAGAATGCAAATATTGTAACAATTTTTGGGGTGTTACAACTCTCTCTCCCTTAAAAAAAATTCGTCTCGAAATTTGCCTTGTACTAGTCCCGAAACAAATGTGGATATTGAACTCGCATATCCTCTTCTCGCTCCCAGGTAGCTTCTTTGCCTGAATGATTTCTCCAAAGAACCTTCACTAATGGGATTCTCTTATTTCTAAGCTCTTTTATCTCATGAGCTAAGATTTGGATTGGTTCTTCTTCATATGTCAAATCAGGATTAACCTCAATAGACTCAATAGGAAGAACATGAGATGGATCTGAGCGATATTTTCGAAGCATCGAAACATGAAAGAAGTTGTGGATCTTACCTAATTCTGGTGGCAAAGCTAGCTTATATGCAACCGGACCAATTCTTTCAAGTATTTCATAAGGTCCAATGAATCGAGGACTAAGTTTACCTTTTTGGCCAAATCTCATAATCTTCTTCCATGGAGAAACCTTTAAAAATAACTTATCGCCCACCTGATGCTCAATTTCACACCTTTTAAGATCAGCATAGGACTTTTGTCTGTCTGAAGAAATTTTCAAACGATCCTTGATGAATTTTACCTTATCTTCAGTTTGTTGCACAATCGCAGGACTCACAAATTTTCTTTCACCAACCTCATTCCAACAAAGAGGCGTTCTACATTTTCTCCTATATAAAGCTTCATAAGGAGGCATGCTTATACTTGATTGGTAGCTATTATTGTAAGCAAATTCTATTAGGGCTAAGTGTTTGTCCCAACTACCCTTAAACTCGATAATGCAGGCTCGAAGCATATCCTCCAAGATTTGTATTACCCTTTCAGACTGGCCTTCCGTTTGTGGATGGAAAGCGGTATTAAAATTCAACCTGGAACCCAAAGCTTCTTGCAAGCTAGACCAAAATCTATATGTAAACCTCGGATCTCTATCAGACACAATAGAAACAGAGATTCCATGCAGCTTCACAATCTCATTAATGTACAATTCTGCTAAACGTTCAAGTGAGTAGTCCATTCTGATTGCCAAGAAATGAGCACTCTTAGTTAGTCTATCTACAATGACCCAAATTGCATCATGATTTCTTTTAGTGCGTGGAAGTCTAGAAACAAAGTCCATCGTTATCCTTTCCCATTTCCATTTAGGTATTGACAAAGGTTGCAGTAGACCAGCTGGGACTTGATGTTCGGCTTTTATTTGTTGACATACCAAGCATTTAGAAATGAACTCTGCAATGTCTTTCTTCATACCACTCCACCAATAGTGCTCCTTAATGGTCCGATACATTTTAGTACCTCCAGGATGCATTGCATAAGGTGAACTATGTGCTTCAATTAAGATCTGCTTTCTCAATTCATCATCATTAGGAACACACAACCTATTTTTATAAAATAAGGTACCATCTTTCCTTAATGAAAAATTTGATTCTCTTCCATTTTGGACTTCTTCAACCTGTTTCACAAGCTTCTCATCTAACTTTTGTGCTTCTTGGACT
The DNA here is from genome assembly GCF_000715075.1 of Nicotiana tabacum. Classification (NCBI taxonomy): domain Eukaryota; kingdom Viridiplantae; phylum Streptophyta; class Magnoliopsida; order Solanales; family Solanaceae; genus Nicotiana; species Nicotiana tabacum. The sequence goes on along the minus strand of NC_134099.1, from coordinate 6,674,292 downwards.
TGCTCAAGTAAGACTGGCTTAACTTACAAATTAGCAATGATAGAACCATTAGAATTAAATGAAAGGCAAATATTCATGGCTCTTAATTCAAGAAGCAAAGGCAATGTACTTAGAGTTAAACTTGCAAGGGAATTATGACTCAACGCATCTGCAACCACATTGGCTTTACCAGGATGATAATTAATCGTGCAATCATAATCTTTGATGAGTTCAAGCCATCTACGTTGTCGCAAGTTTAACTCTTTTTGTGTACCCAAGTACTTCAAACTCTTGTGATCAGTAAATATGTGACACTTCTCTCCGTATAAGTAATGCCTCCAAATTTTTAAGGCAAAAACAATGGCAGCAAGTTCAAGATCGTGAGTGGGATAATTCAACTCATGTGATTTCAACTTTCGAGAGGCATAAGCAATTATTTTCCCTTATTGCATCAAAACACAACCCAAGCCACGATGAGATGCATCACTGTATACCACATAATCTTTTCCTTCAGCTGGCAAAGAAAGTATTGGAGCTTGTGTCAATAAGGATTTGAGCTTTTCAAAGCTCTCTTGACACTTGTCATCCCATACAATTTGGCGTCTTTCCCCAAAAGTTTGGTCAAGGGAGAAGCTATAATAGAGAAGCCCTTCACAAACCTTCTGTAGTATCCTGCTAATCCCAAGAAACTTCTTATCTCAGTTGGAGTTTTAGGGAGTTTCCAATTAATAATAGCTTGAATCTTACTAGGATCAACCTTCACACCTTCAGATGATACAATGTTCCCTAAAAAAGCCACTTCATTCAGCCAGAATTCACATTTGGAAAGTTTCGCGTAGAGTTGTCTCTCTTTCAGAATTTGCATGACACTTCGGATATGCTTATCATGATCTTCTCTATTCTTGGAATAGACTAAAATGTCATCAATAAACACCACCACAAATTGATCGAGATAAGGCTTGAATACACTGTTTATTAGATCCATAAATGCAGCAGGAGCATTTGTCAAACCAAATGGCATTACCAAAAATTCATAATGGCCATACCTGGTCCTAAAGCAGTTTTAGGAACATCTTGCCCCCTCACACGCAACTGATAATATCCAGACCTCAAGTCAATTTTTGAGAATAAGCTGGCACCCTTCAGTTGGTCAAACAAGTCATCGATTCTAGACAGTGGGTATTTGTTCTTGATTGTTACCTTGTTCAGCTGTCGGTAATCAATTCAAAGCCTAAGAGTGCCATCTTTCTTTTTCACAAATAAAACTTGAGCTCCCCAAGATGAAATACTGGGACGGATGAAACCCTTCTCAAGAAGTTCTTGCAATTGAGCCTTCAACTCTTTTAATTCAGCTGGAGCCATTCTATAAGGAGCGATAGAAATAGGAGTAGTTCCAGGGACAAGATCTATAGGAAATTCAATCTCCCTTTCTGGAGGCAACCCAGGAAGATCATCAGGAAATACATCAGGAAAGTCGCACACAGTTGGTATGTCCTTAAGACATGGACTCCCCAATCGTGTATCGACTATATGAGCAAGATAGACATCACAACCTTGACAAATCATCTTCCTTGCCAAGACCGCTGAAATAATATTAGATGTCAATGATCTTTCTCCTTGAACTACTATGTGTGAATGTGTAGGATTTCTAAATGTCACTTATTTCAACCTACAATCAACCAATGCATGGTGCCTATGGAGCCAATCCATGCCAACAATAACATCATAGTCTCGGAAGGGCATTTCAAGCAAGTCGACAGGGAATACCAGATTTTGAATCATGAATGGACAATCTCGGTAAATCCTGTTAACAACGGCCTGATGACCTAATGGACTCGTGACCAGCACATCAAAGTCAAGTCTCACAGATTTAACAGTATCGAGAAATGCAAGTGATGAGCAAACATAAGAGTGCGAAGATCCAGGATCAAATAGTGTAACAACAAATATGCCAAATAAGTGAAATTTACCAGCAACCACGTCTGGGCTATCCTGGTCATTCTTTTGTCTCATAACATAAACTCGTGTAGTAGCTCTTGACCCACCAGCCTGATTAGCTCCACTCGAACCCGCTGCTTGCATATTTCGAGGTCTAGCACTACTATTAGCTTGAGAATGAGTAGTGATAGGCTTTTGAACTGATCCTTCTGTATGTGTATAAGAAAGAGGATTAGGATTAGGACAATCCTTCACTTTATGATCCATACTTCCACAATTAAAACAAGCACCAGAAGCTCGTCTACATGCACCATAATGATTCTTCCCGCACTGTGCACAAGTAGGTGTATGAGTTTTGCCTTGGCCATAACTTGGAGTACTGGCAGTAGAAAAATTTGACTTATTCTGCTTATGATGTAATGATTTATGTGTACTCTCGGTCTTGGAATAGTCAAACTTTCCCTTTTTGGATGGACCGCCATATTCTGAATTACCCTTCCTAAACTTGTTTTCTCTCCTACTAGCTTCTTCCTTGTCAATTCTTTCCCAAGTAAGTGCAGCTGAAATCAGCTTGGAAAAATCATCAAGTTGTAAGATTGCCACTGATTTTCGAATGTAACCATTCAAACCTTCTTCAAATCTTCTGCGCTTGCCTCTTTCACCATCAATAATACCTTTAGCATAGCGAGAAAACCTGAGAAAGTTTTGTTAATACTCTGCAATAGACATACTCCCTTGTCTTAAATTCAGAAACTTTTTCTTTTTAGCATCACAATAGACAGGGGGAACATATTTTGCACGAAGTAATTTCACAAAGTCATCCCAAGTCATCACCGGAGGTTTTGCTTTTGCATTTGGCACACTTACCCACCAATCATAGGCATCTTTTTGTAAAAGAGAGATAGCATACTAAAATTTGGCAGCATTAGTACACTCCAGTTGTTCAAAGACCCTCTCCATGCGCTCGAGCCATTGTTCAGCTACCATGGGATCTGTAGTGCCTTCAAATTCAACTCCACCCATTTTTCTCATCTTCTCAAAATTCATTTCACTAGGTTCTGACATTATCCCAGCTAAGCGACGAAAGAATTCAGCCATCTGCTGGAATGGGGGAGTCATAAATGGAGTATTATGACTCATTGCTCTTGGATTACTGCCCATTTCATTTCCTCTAACACGAGGATGATTTAGGTCAGGCAAGGGTTCCTCATTTCCTCCCTGAAGGTGAGGCATGACATTATACTGGGCCTGACTTTCATCAACAGATTCAACAGCTCTATTCGAAGAAGAGGCCATATTAAAAAACCTATAAAAGATAAGATCACACTACATTAGGGACATGTACATGATGCGTATGCATACAAAATACAATAAATTAAATTAAACAAGTATGCAAAAATTTATAAACTCCAAGTCATTTTAAAGAAAGGAAATAACAACAAATACTAGATACTATCACAACAAAACAAATCCTAGAATCACAAACCGTGGCTCTGATACCAAAACTTGTAGCAACCCCTTTGGGAGGGTACTACTTAGGAAAACAAATCTAATTTCCTACTTACAAAATATTAAAAGAGATATTAATAAAAATATTTAGAATAATTTTAGTAGCGGAAGTAGGCCCATGCGAAAAGGTTCAAAGTGCAATATATATATTATTATTTTTTTTGAAAATACACCATAATTTTATTTTAAATGAAATACAATGTCAAAATATTAACATATGGTGATATAACCCTTCTGGATTAATCAACAGATTAAAGCAACTTCCTAACAGACTTATACAATCATTCAAAATCATTACAAGTTTATATTGTACATAAATTTCAAACTATCGGGTATATATAAGAAACAAAGGAAACTAGTTTTCTCCTTTTCTACATATTTACAAAACAAAGTGTAAATTCAGCATATTACAAGACTTGAGTTATTAAAACACTCTAATACAATAAAATAGGTTACAAATTCAAGCTACAATATTTTGGTCTTTAAAATCCAACAAGCCTCCAAATAACATAAGTGTGATATATATATATATATATATATATATGTATATCATGTATATCATGTATATCATGTACATGTCCCAAAACTATGCAAACCAAGGTGCATATGCAAATGTGATCTCCATAAATTCTCCCAAAGAGACTACTTCACCCTGGCCATCTTCAGATTTCATCCCGAACATTTTCTACGATAGAAAACAACTATCGCTAAGCATAAAGCTTAGTGGTGTATAAACTTTAGGCTTGGAGTCATTAAATTCTCCAATTTCCCCTTTTCAGTCATAGTTAGCTCAATTTAACATTATTTAAAACAAGTGAACAAATATATCAAACATATCAATATCAAACTTTGAAGTGTTTCCAAATATCAATAACAATGTTCAAGAGTCTAGAAAGTGTATATTATCCATTTAAGAGAGTATACCAAATATCCATTTTTCGCCCAATATGTACGTCATGCCATCACACTAAGCATAATCAGATATCAAGATGGACTGAAGCCCCAAATCAAGTAGGGTCAAAAACCCAATAGACAAGAGAATCAAGACCATATTAAAAATGGCTTCCTAGTTCGTACTTAACACGGACATGTTCCATAATTCAAGATGAACTACAAATCCAAAGTCAAGATGACAAAAAATCCAAATCAAGAGGCATGCCAAGTGAGTGACCAAGTCACTGCCACAAGAAGGACAAAGTCCCAACAAGAATGCAAAATGATCAAACAATCCGTACGAATGAGCGATTTAGCAAATTTCTTACAAGACTTGATATAATACGAATATAACAATATAATTCGAAGACAAGAAAAACAAAATATCAGGTTATTTCAACATATTTACAGCAACCAAAAAGAGTACAAGTTTATATACAAACCTTGGTGTTTTACCATAAAACAGTTCAATCACAACTTGGGGACGTTCGAATCGTCTACGCCGTAAACAAACCAAATCTGTCCACTTCCTCAAACACTTCCCCTTTGATTTTTTTCAAGGGTTTATATACCTTAAATACATAATCAAATATCTAAATAAGTTCAGTGATTTAACAAGTCAACTAAACATGATATTGGTGAAAATTACCCAAAAACGTTTGAAACAGAAATTCTGGACAGTATCACAGTTCTAAGTTGTGACTCAGTTTTGAAGATCTATATGGACAAACTAGACTTTATAGTCTTCATAAAAGTTGTAGATATATGTCTTACCGTTTCAGAACATCTTGAATCACCTCCATATCAATTTTGAACAAAAATTTATGTTAAAATTACTAACAGCAGTACATGGAGTATTTCTAAAACTGAAAATCTGGACAGCACTTGCCCTGTACTTTCTGATCCTTTTTCAGGTAAATACCAACATAACTAGATTTTGGTTCCTTCATAAAAATTATAGATTTATGAAATACCTTTTTAGAAAGTCCTGGATCACTTAAATCGGAGCTTTGTACAAAAAGATATGTAGAAAATACTAGTAGGTGTCTAGTATAAAAACGAGTTTAGAAACTTACCAAGAGGAGCAACTTGATCTTCACCAAAAACGAATTTTGTGTGTTGATTTAGTAGAAATTCATGGTTTTTTTTTTATGAAACTTCAGCTTCTTGTTCCTACGGAGAAGAGAGAGAGATAGAGATAGAGAGATAGAGATAGAAAGATAGAGATAGAAAGAGAGAGAGGTAGATAGTTATTCTTCTTTGTTTCTGAAGAGTAGAAGAATAGGAAGTTTATGGACAGATATGAAATAAAATGGTTCCCCGACTACTACATATTCTTAGATAAATACAAAAGGTTGGAAATCCAAAACTTAATTATATACTATATTTACTAACAACTCGTCAAAATAATATTAAGTGTTACATATAGCAACACCATGGAACTTTATTGCCAATATTAACACAACCTACAGTAAGAAATTTTCATATATTGACCATTCTATATTTAGGAAGTGCAAAGTAAAATATTTCCTCGTTATAAAAAAAAATGCTCAATCAAGAATGCAAATATTGTAACAATTTTTGGGGTGTTACATGTCATATTATAAAGACTCCAAAATTTTCTTCATTAATTGTCCAAATAATTGCTCATGTTATTAAATTACTTTATGGTTACCAACGTTTTGTATTCCGGCCTTGGCCTGAAATTCTAATATTTTCCTTCTTTTGGGTTCTGTTACAAATCTCTTCCTCTTTCAATCTGAGTTCTTTTTTGGCTATCGATTCATATGTTCTACAAGAAGCATATGCTACTGTCAACTTACTTCCCTAGAAAAATTGCATTGATGAGGTCAAGAAGAAAAACAAAGAATTTTAGTAATTGTTCAAACAATTCATGTGATATATACCTATCTTTCATCAAGAAAGGTATTTTTGTCAAAATTGTCTCATAGGTTCTTAGAAAAATAGATATTTGTTTCAACATTTTCCTTCTTTATACAAGGATGAATATTTAGAGCATTTCTTTGTATACTCTAATATTCTTCTATCTTTTTCTTTCAGTTGAATTTCTGATCAATTAATTTGTTGTTTAAGATTCATAATTACTTAGATTCATATTGTAGGCTCTATTGAAAATGTTGTGTATGATTAAATTTACCAACAAATAGCTCTCTATTGCAGACAAAGGATTATACTGTAGACAATGAAGAGGTTGTTGCATTCAATAAACCTCAGATCATTCAGTTTAAAGGAATTAGGAATGTAACAAAAGCATACAAATTATATTTAATGGCTTTTGATGCGGGTGAACCATAAGCATTTTAGCAATGGGATAAGATATTCTATATATTGGTGTATGTCTTAAATGTCTTAAAAAGAAGAATATTTAAGAGAAGGTGCCAACAGAAGAGACGAAGATCGAAATAAAGTGTTTTTCACAACTCTCCTTGGCCTTTGAAGTAATTAACATCTTTATGCTTTTGCTATCTATAAGTTGGAATAACATTGAGTAGTGATTTTGTCCTTATACAGTGGTAGCATGCATGAGATTCTTATATTCGTTTTATATATGTTTACAAGTTGCCGCATCGTTATGCTGTATTTTTCCTAATGTCATTGAATTGAGACTTTGATATGCATTACCATTCTTATAAAAAAAACTTTTTATTTGTTCTCTTTGCCTCCATCTCTTTTCTTCAATCCAATATTACGTTATTGTTATGAATAGTTTGTACATTGGATGCTACTTTGGATGCTACATTGGATGCTACATTGGATGCCCATGTTGTGAATAACTTAAAGATTAAATTTCCTATTTTATGTCCATCATCTTTACTTTTTATGCCTATAAAAGGCCATGTAATTGCAATGGAAAAAAATACACAATTGAAGAAGAAAATCTCTTCCTTCTCTCTATCTATATTTCTTGTTCATGTTTTACTAAATTGCTTTTATTTCATAACACGTTATCAGCACGAATTGCTCACAAAATATGAACATGAAGCGGACGAGCCTCTATTTATTTTTGTTCTGTCACCGCTGGATTCTTCAAGGCAATCCGGTTTCATTCCCAGAAAAAAATACGAAGCTAACACACCTTATGGTGAGTTATGGTGATTAATACAGTAAGTAAAGAGTTATAAAATGGTTGAGCCATTAACTAAGGTTTGTATCTCTAACACTGAGGCTTCTTTTGTCAATAACGTTGTCGATGTCGTTTATCATAGTATGATTTCTTTTCTTCAAATTTATGTTTTTGTGGACTTTCACTTCTACTGGGTCAAATAGATGACCAAATATAATCTTACAATAGGTTATAAGTATTATCTTACAATACTAGTTATGTATCATGTCAAATCACATAGCTAAATTATTACTGAAGTTGCATGATAAAGACCTTAGTGTAATAAGTGTATTCATATTAACCAGTATCGTTACTAGATGCATTTAGTACATTTTAAGTCATGCTAATTGACTTGTATAATTTTATGACGTATAACATACTAATTGGATATACCGGCGATTTAGACATATTTTGGTACTATCTAATTAATGAATTTTGTCAAGTTACTATGATAGCTTTATATCATATTTGTGCACCACTTAATTCGTTTTATTTGTCCCAGCGCACTATAAGGGTAAGACATCGGGTTCAAGTCCTGATGCACTATGGTGATAAGAGTTGAATTTGAACACAAACTTATTACGGCCTAGCATGCTTTTATATGGGTAAGGCATTGTGTTTTAGTCCCAAATGCGCCATATTAATGATATAATGATGACTAAAGAAAAATAGTAACATATTTTTCATGAAAAAAAAAGCATGAAGCATGTCCCACTTGATTTGCACCATTCTTGAAGTGAATGTGGTAGGAGCGCATAATAAGTCTAAATGAAGACAAGTGGTTGACCAATGAACATGGGCGTGCCAAAGACAATAATAATCATAATCATTATGGTAATTGTAAAAATGAGAACAATAAGGGTTCTCAAATATTCGTACAAAATATGAAGGCATCCATGTGGTATGAAAATAATAAGCATCCCCATATGATTATAGTCCACTTGAAGAGAATGCGACTTGTGATATGCATTGTAAATGCAAACTCATTCTTAAAAGTGAATGTGAAAATATATATGTGATTCAAATTATGTATAAGAATGTGCTTATGCAAGATTGGATAAATACCACAACTTACCTTTAAGGGAGGTTTGAGAGAGATAAAGATATTGAATATTACAATGTGGTTACATAAATATGTCATTGGTCGCGTACATGTGGTACGCCAAAGATATTTTGCCATGCCTTATAAAAGGTTATTAAAGACAAAAGTAAAGCAAGAAATGAGTCTTGTCTATAATGTTTTTGACCATGACAATTATTATGATAAAATAATTTTCTCTGTGGAGGAAAAATTCACCACTTGGATGGTGTTATAAAAGATCTTGTAGTGCAAAATTATTGAGAGCTCCAGAAGAGCGAATTTGTTACTATCGAATAAATAAAATTATTCATGACATTGATATTATAAAGTCTAAAAAGAAACTTTTTGAGTTTCAAATGTATAAGTCAAAGTGGTTGTCATATGAGACAATAAATAAAAGGAAGATTGAACATCTTCTCTATAATCATACCGGGTAAATATGAAAGGTTATCCGATTTTATTTCAATTTGTACTACACAAATATAAGCATGATGCTTGAATCATATGCCACAAGTAAACTAGAGATTTACTAAAATAAATATTAGTTGGCATAACCGGTTGACCATCCCGGTTCAATTATGATGCGAAAAAAAAATTAATTGAGAATTACATTGACATATATTGAAGAATAGAAGATTCTTCAAGAATTCCCTTGTGCTGCTTTTTCTCATGATATATCAGTTAAGGTTGGGATTATATCTCTTGATTTCTGGAACAAATAAAAGGTGATAAATATATGGGCCCAGTCACCTGCCGTGTGGACCATTTACTATTATATGATTTTAATAGATGCATATATTCTATGGTCACATATGCATTTGTTATCAACTTGCAGTTTGGTTTTTGCAAGATTGCTTGCTCAAATTATTAGAGTACAGTTCCAGAATATAAATTATGATGATTTATCTTAATAATACTGGTTTAAATCCAAGTTGGTTTAGCAGAAATTATATGCCTCCAATTATAGCTAAATCATTGGTTATGAGAACAAAACTCTCAAAAACGAAATTTTGTATGATATGTATTATTAATATACATCAACACTTGTACGCATCTAGCCAAGTTATGAAAATTTCTCCCTACACAATCGGTTTAGGGTCAGGAACCAAATAATTTTTATATAGAAATATGGATGTGCTATATGATTTAATTATTCCACCACAATGCACAAAGATGTATTCCCAAAGAAGGTTGGGAAATGTGTTGGTGATCCCAACATTAGGGGAAAAAAAATGGGCAGCTGAGGAAGTGATACATGAAATAAATTATTATGAATCCATATAGATTCTCGTATAAGAAAATCTGAACTTGAAGTTCAAGTTCAAGTGATAATTCTTTTACAAATTATTGCCAGACGCATTTGCTGACCCAAAACTAAATGTCATATTTCAGCTGCTAATGCTCCAAATAGATTAAAGTCCATGAGGGACAGAGTCTATGTCACGTATAAAGCGTAACAGACCAATCGGTTCTAAAGATAAAACTCCTCGAAGAAGGAGAGGGGCAAATATTTAAAATGGTCATAATAAGGAGGCAAGTGCACTAGAAGAGCACCACGACATAACACTTCATAAGACCTCATGGGAGAGGCTCAGGTACCTGAAAATAATGAGATAAAGAAACCTCAATAAGTTATGTCTTTATTAGGTAATAATGGAACCGACATAAAGTGATCGTCGACGATATTGTTAATATAATGTAGCGCTCAATATTATTAATACTGACGAGGATCTTGAGCTCAAATCTGTCATGAAATTTGGACAGATAAATGATTGGCCAATATAAAATAAAATATACGCAATCAAGATTGATTTCACCTGAAAAATGTGAAGTTGGACGGATAGCCCCAACACCTGAAAGTATAAAGCCAGTGGAGGTATCAATGTGTTCTTGTGCGAAAAAGGTCAAGTCAATAAACATAAAGACGACTTGTGGCACAAGAAGATTTGTAAACATTCTGGCATTGATTATATAGAGACATGTTTCTCATGTGGTGGATGCAATCATTTCAGGTTTTAATCTGGCAATACATAAAAAAAACTTGATATGCGTATAATGGAAATCATTGAAGGATTTAAATTGTTCTGAAACATATTATGGTTTCCAAGAAATTTATTAAATAAAGCTTCAATAATCCTTATACGGATTGAAACAATAAGGGCGCATGTGGTATAATCACCCGAGAAAATACTTGTTGAAAGAAGGATACAAGAATAATTCAATCTGTCATGTGGTATAATCGCCCGAGAAAATACTTGTTGAAAGAAGGATACAAGAATAATTCAATTTGTCCTTGTAAAAGGATCCAGATTTGAATTTGTTATAATCGCGGTGTATGTTGATGATTCAAATATCATTAGAACTCCTGGGGAGCTTCATAAAGCAGTAGACTGTTTAAAGAAAGAATTTAAAATGAAAGATCTTAGAAAAACAAAATTTCATCTTGGTCTACAAATTGATTATATGAAAGATGAATTTTTTTTCCATCAATCAACATACACTGAAAATATTTTAAAGCGATTATATATGGATAAGGTACAGAGTACCCCGATAGTTGCGTGATCACTTGATATAAATAAAGATTCATTCCGACTTCATAATGAAGAATTTCTTGATCCTGAAGTACCATATCTTAGTGCAATTGATGCACTAATGTATCTTGCTAACACTACAAGGCGTGACATAATTTTTTCAGTTAATGTCTTAGCAAGATATAACTTTGCTCCTACAAGGAGACATTGGAATGAAATCAAACACATATTGCGTTATCTAAAAAGGACTACCGATGTGGGCTTATTTTATGGCAATGATTGCAATTTCGATCATGTTGGTTATGCCGATGCGGTGTATTTATCTGACACATACAAGGCTTGATCTCAAACATGCTATGTGTTTACATGTGGAGGTATTGTCATATCTTGGCGATCGACTAAGCAATCAATCGTGGCTAATTCATCTAATCATGCTGAGATAATTGCTATTCATGAAGAAAGTCGAGAATGTGTATGGTTAAGGTCTATAATACATCTTATTTGAGCCAAAATGATTTGAAGTGTTACAAACTACCCATAATTTTGTATGAAGACAATACATCATGAATAGCCCAATTGAAGAGAGGATTCATAAAAGGAGTTAGGACAAATCACATTTCACCAAAGTTATTTCCATACATGATCTTCAAAAGAATGGTGATATCAATGTGCAACAGATTCTTTCAAGTGATAATATGGCTGATTTTTTCACCAAATCTCTACCGACGCCAACCTTCAAGAAACTAGTGTACAAGATTGAGCTGTGAATGATCAAGGATGTGAATTGATGCTCTCATTAGGGGGAGTTAATATGCGTTGTACTCTTTTCCCTTACAAGGTTTTGTCCCACTGGATTTTCCTTGCAAGGTTTTTAACGAGGCAACCAAAAGGCGTATTTCTAAACATGTGTACTCTTTTTCCTTCACTAGGATTTTTTTCCCATAGGGTTTTTTCCTAATAAGGTTTTAATGAGGCACATTATCTTACATGGACATCCAAGGGGGAGTGTTATGAATAGTTTGTACATTGGATGCTACTTTGGATGCTACATTGGATGCTACATTGGATACTCATGTTGTGAATAACTTAAAGATTAAATTTCCTATTTTATGTCCATCATCTTTACTTTTTATGCCTATAAAAGGCCATGTAATTGCAATGGAAAAAAACACACAATTGAAGAAGAAAGTCTCTTCCTTCTCTCTATCTATATTTTTTGTTTATGTTTTACTAAATTGCTTTTATTTCATAACAGTTATATATTTTTTCTTTATTTGATTTTTTTTGTGGTCAACTTCTTTGTCTGAATTTATTTTTCTTCTATAGTCATAACGTTTTAGAAACGTTCATTCATGACATGTCTATCTAAACACTCTAAATTCTTTCTTAAAATGTTAGTTGTTTTCATTTTGTTTCATAATACTCAGAAGATTTGTTTTTCTCTTTTTGTTTTAGTCTTTTAGAAAAACAAATAAAAAGAAAGCAAATAAGATAGGAGAAAAGATGAATGATTCCGAAGAGAAAAAGTATGGCAGTGACTTCCTTGAATAAATAAAGAATGACAGCCTACCATACCATTCATGTCTTAAAGCTTGACTTGCACAGTGAAGGTTGTGCCAATTTTTTTTAGAATTCTTATAAATACTTCCTGAACTTTCTTAACATATAAAAATTAAATAAGCTTTATTAGTAGACAAAAAGGAGAAAAAAGTAAAAAAAAAAAAAGAAGAAGGAAAAATTAGATAAATAGGATCCTTGACCAAAGAGAGCTGCCAAATGATCTCTCTCTTTATATATATATAAATATTAGTGTGCAGATAAATAAACCAAATTATGAATCTATCCAAATATATGTTATTTTACAAGTGTTTTTTCTCATTAAAAAGAGAAATAATATATGAATCCATTATTAGTTAGTCTGCTGATATTTCTATAAATCTATTAAAGCTTTTCAATACCGCACGAAGTGCGGGTAAATTCACTAGTGAATTCTAAACACCGTCTAGCACAAGCCCTTTGCATAAGGGAAAAGGATAAAATTTATTTTTGTATTATTTCAAAATTGAGTAATTTTAGTTTTCCTTTAAAAAATTTGTTATATAATAGCATTATTTTTTTTGTTAAAAAAGGTCTTGTTTTTGCTCTTGATTCTTAACAGAGCTTTTTAAAAAGAAATTGGATGTTTATTTTGCAATTATGGGTCAATGTTATCTTCAGGCCGGGAACTTCACTTGTCCCATCATTTAGTTGGAGAAATTCCTGTGATATTAATTCAACCTTAGCTTCATGTCGTTGATTTTATCTGTTTATTGTTTTCTCTGTGTTGAATAATTTGCTCTTCTATTTTTCGGTTTCTGACTTTTATATATCTCAATAGGGCATTCGAATAAGTCTAAACTAAGTTGTTTTAATTTGTTTAAAGACAAGTTATGATGGATTAGCGATGCGAAGTTTCTAATGCATGTTGAATGTTTATTTTGATGCATTAAAAAAATAGTTTATAGTGTATAATTTCAAAACTATATGTTTACTCTTCAAACACAATAAAAGTATGAGACTTAATTTTGTTATTTTAAATTCAAGTACTCAGAGGCGTATCCTGCTTAAGCGATATGGGTTCACGTGAACTCATATTCTTTTCCCTAAAAATTACTTAAATATATGTGTGTGCACCCATGCTCAAAGACTCCTATGGTGTAATTGTTATTGGGTGCATATTTACAAGTAAAATTAGCAGTTCAAATCCCACTTCGAATAGTTTTGTTTTCAGCTTCGAATAGTCTTGTTTTCAGCATGAAGTATAAATATATGTGAAAATGATTAAAATTTCAAAAGGAATATAATTTTGAACCTATAATTTCAAAAGTGTAATGAGTTTATAGTAAGAGACTAAAGTTAAATCGGTCAAATATAAATTTGAGATACATCTCTTCACAACAGTACACCCATCCTTTTGAAATTCTGACTGCATGTACTACTATTACTCTCATTCTTACTTGATATTTTATTTCGCATAAAGTAATATATAAATTTTTTGCATAATTTATATAAATATTATTTACTTAGTTTACATCCAAATGACCCCGACAAAAAAAGTATGTTGATTATGGTAAGAGATAGAGAGAGACTTTTGGTATGTTGAACATTTGTTGAGATTGCAAAATCCAAATACTAACTGATATCCTACAATTAAGAAGCTTCTATGGAGTGTTACTATTTGGCCTAATGAAATTTGAGAATGTGGATGGACTTGACCAACTCAAAAATAAGTAGTAGTAGTAGTAAACTGTAAATCATGTAATTATCCAAATTTACCAAGATAGAAGAACATAAAAAATCTATCATAAATTAGAATCATTTATGTGGCATACAAGGTGGGTGGACAAGTCAAAATAATATTGCAAGCAGAGCAAACGTGTATTTTTCAATAACCACAGTGTTCGAATCAGCTTGTGTGTATCTCAATTTATTTACGTTATTTGCTATTTTACATTAAGATAAATATCAAATAATTTTATCCACCAAAATTTAGACAGATAAAAATAAATTACCTAATATTTTATGTCAATTTACATTGTTATCAACAAAAGTAACTTTAGAAATACATGAGAAACTTCCTCAAACTCTATGAGGCTGAAATAAGTAAACTCTCCACGTAGTTTCTTTATTTGAATTTACCTTCAAATAATTTATTTGATTTATCACTGATTGCTAAAATCTTTGACGTGAAAAGTACACGATCGAATTTGCGATTAGGTCGTTAAAATATGGTAAGACACAGAGAGAGAGACTTTTGAATAACTTAAACATTTGTTGAGATTGCAAATACTAATAATAATAAGAATGTCTATGTCATTTCAATTTAAAGGGGTATTGGAGCCAATCCCAATTGGTCTTACAATTATGAAGCTTCTATAAAATGCTGTTGTTTCATTGGACTAATGAAATTTGAGAACGTGGATAGACTTGACCAAGTGCAAAAATATATTCCAACTAAAATTCTAGTTGAAAATTATGTTATTATCCAACTTTACTAGGTAGAGGAATACAAAATGAATGTAAGTTATATAAACTCATAATATTGTAAAAGAATGTTTTATACTTATAATGTAATTTAATTTGGTGTAACAATCTACTTACCATTTATTTTAAATTACTAACTAATATGTACTATTAAGTAAACAACAACAACAATCTAATAAAATCCCACAAAAGTGGGGTTAGGGAAGGGTAGTGTGTACGCAGACCTTACCCCTACCCCGATGGGGCAGAAAGGCTATTTCCAATAGCCCCTCGGTTCAGGAAGACAGAAAGAAAACAAGAAGAGACAATATATCAGTATGTTAACATAAACCATAAAAATAGTAACACCATCATAAAAACCATAAAATAGATGATATGCAATAATAATAATCAATAATTAAAGCCCGGAGCTATGAAAAACCAAAAAGATAGTGTAAAAACAGCATTAACCACTATCCGTCTAAGATCAACCCTATCAAATTAGCCTCACCCCCATTACGAAGTAGAAAAATGCTCGATTGCCTCCTAGCCTACAACCCTAATTATCGACCTCCACATATTTTTATTAAGTAAAGTCACATAAAATTAACTTTTAATTGACCTTATTACATAAAAGTTAAACTCATAAAAGATATCGTCATATGTTGTTTACCAATCGGGTCATTTATGTGGCATACAGGGTGATTGGATAAGTCCAAATGATATTTGCAAGCACATTTTTATCAAAAAGCAACTTTAGAAATATATGAGAAACTTCCTCACAACTTGCATAAGATTGTGGCCCAACTCTGTGAGGTAGCAAAAAGTAAAGGAAATTTTACACCCTAGAAAACCTTAGTACCCTATTTATTTTAAATAAGTATCATTTTAAAATATTACATCCTATTACTAGACAACATATTACTCTAATGTGAAACTTTTCTAATTCGTATTTTATCGGCCTCAATGCAGATATTGAATGTCGGATGAGAAACTAAAAAGGAACAACTAAAGTCGATCCTTTCACATGAGCAAATCTTATTATAAAAATAATTAGTTGAAACTTATCCACATATAGACAACAAATAAAATTAAATAGTTAGTAGTTTGAATACTAGGGACGAAGTGGAATTTAGTCGGTAGATTTTCAGAAACCAAGGGAAAAACAATAATAATAATAATAATAATTAATAATTAATAATAATAACTGAAAAAATGATGGAAAACGCGTAGTGAGCTTTCAAGAGTCTTCAGTCCACTCTTTTATTTGAATCCAAACATAATTATTGAGCTAGTAGCACTGTTATTATTATTTATTTTGGGCAGTTTTTTTCAACTTCATTGACCCTGTTAGACGTAAAAGTCTCCCTCTTCTTCTCTGAGAAGCTCCAAATATAGTACGGGCTAGTCAGTTTTTGTACTGATAATTAAAAAATAGCCATTATTTTGTTGTAATACGAAAATTTTTAATATAATATACTGGAGATTGGAGAATACCTGTGAATGGAGTTCCATCGTATTATGTTGGAACTCCAAAACATTATGAAATTCTAGCATGTTATGCTGAAAGTTCATATGTAAAAAATTCGAACTCCAGCATATTAATACTGGAATATTTTTCGGATTTTGAACAATATTTTTGTTCAAATTTATCTTTTACATAAAAAGTGGCTAAAATTCGATTATTTTTGACATTATGGCTACTTTTCAATTGTAAATTTGACTATTTTTTAATTTCTCCCCCATAATAATTCATCTATGTGGCACACAGGGTCTTAATGAAATTGATTTGTTGTCCAATGAGCATGCAATTAGAGCAGAGTGCTCTATTGTCAACAAAAGCGACTTTAATAATAAAATGACAAATATCTATGTGATTTAGGCCTAACACTTGGAGGCTATTTAACTACCCACCATTATGTACACGTGTTATTTGTTTCTCAAAATAGAAAGCTGCCAAAGAAAATGTTTTTTATTTACTTTACTTATTTATTTATTTTAAACATGTCACTATTAAAAAGATAGAGGCATAATTAAAGCTCTCAATCTAATTTGTTTTTCAGATTGAAGAAAATTTAGGGAACCTGTCATTATCAATTGTACCATGAATTAAAATTATCCACCCATGGAGCTAAATCAATCATGTCACATGAACAAATCACTATAGTAAAAATTACAGTTTTGAGACTAAACTACAAACAATAAATTAGACTATAGTTTTCAGAAACCGGATAGAGATAAATAATAAAACAAGAAAAACAAGAATAATGCAAAAAACAAGGACTGACACGACAGAAAACGCGTAGTGAGTTTTCAAAATTATTCTACACTCTACTCTTTAACTTGCATTCTAAAAAAAATAAATATATTTTGACCTTGTTAAATCTAACAAAGTCTCCTCTTTTCTCATGAGTAAGTAATACAAGGTTTGTTATATTAAAATTATTTCTTGTTGAATGTTCAATGCATTAAAATTAGTATATAGTGTACAATGTAAAAAATGTATGTTTACTCTTCAAACAAAATTAATATAGTTATTTTAACTCATGTATTACTAATATTTTTATTCTTAAGTCATATTTATCTCACATAAAATAATATAAAATATGGAGTAATATGGAAGCCAATACTAATTGGTCCTACAATTAAGAAGCTTCTATAGAGTGTTACTATTTTATTGGCCTAATGAAATTTGAGGATGTGGATGGACTTGACCAAGTCAAATCTAAGTAGTAGTAAGCTGTAAATCATGTAATTATCCAAATTTACTAAGGTAGGAGAATATTTAATATCTATCATAAGTTAGGATCATTTATGTGGCATACAGGGGTGGCTGGATAAGTCAAAATAATATGCAAGCAGAGCAATATGTATTTTTTCAATAATTGTGATGTTCGGTTTAGTTTGCATGCGCCCTAACTAAGTTTACGTGATTTTTGTTATTTCACACCAGCATAAATATTATGATAATTTTGTCCGCTAAAATTTAGGCCAAAAAGAAAAGATCACCTGATATTTTATGTCAATGTGCATTGTTGTCAACAAAAGCAAATTTTGAAATACATGAGAAACTTCCTCACAAGTTGCAATTTTATTGGGGCCTAACTCTTGAGGCTGAAATAAGTAAACTCTCAACGTAGTTTCTTTATTTTAATTTACCTTCAAATAATTCTTTTGGCCAGGCTGGTGCATTTAGTTTCTTTGTTTTCTACTTTTAACATGTGTCATTATATATTAATAAAAGATATTTCCACTAAAAACTCTCAATCTCTCACAGGAAATAACCTTGATATCTACTCACAAATAGATATTTATATAAGCTTTCAACCAATCAAAATTTAGTATTTAAATTAACTTTTCCTTTTAATAGGGTTTTTGGACAAAAGCAGTACTTTTTGCTCCAATCGATTATCCAACAATGTTTTCTCTTCAAATTACTTTTTTCTTTTTTATTCCATCCCACCAAGAGCTCCCCTGCTTATGGGGCGACTCGAACTCACAACCTATTAGTTGGAAGTGGAGGGTGCTCACCACTTGAGCAACTCACTCTTGTCCTCTTCAAATTATTAAGGGATCGTTTGGTATAAGGTATAAGAAGGTATAGTGCTGGTATAAAAATTTAATATCATCTTAATACTTCGTTTGGTTAGCAAACCATGTATAAGTTATCCCAGGATTAAAATTAATACCGGGATAACTTATACCTTATAAAGGGTGGAGTAATTAGCACTGATATAACTATTGTATTATTCTTACAAATTATGCAATTGTCATATTTAATACAACATTCCAAACAATGGATAAAAAATAATTACAGCATAACTTATACCTGTGTGACTTATCCCGGCATAAGCCGTATTCAAACCAAACGACCCCTAAGAGCCCTGTTTGGCGATAAAAAAAATTCACCTTTTTCTAAATCAGTGTTTGGCTAAAATTTTCAATTTTCACTTGAACATGAATTTTGAAATTTTTCGAAAATTTGAAAAACTCCAAAAAATTGTTTTTCAAAATTTTCATTCAAATCACTCACAAAAATTCAAAAACAACCAAAATTATATTCATGTTCAAATCTAACTTAAATTTTCAAATACCATTTTTTAGGTAATTAACATTTTATTAATCACCAATAATCTTTACAACTCATAGCTTGCTTTATAACTCAACAATTATATCTATCAGAAACTCAAAGGTACAATCTCAAACCTACATACTATGTCTAATGGAACATAAAATGTTGAACTAAACTACTAATTCCTTTGGTAGCTCTTACATTACATATGTAGGCTATTTCTCTAGCTATGCTATCAACACTTCTGCTTCTCTGTTGAAATATGCTCATGTTCCTTTCAATCCAAACACTATGTGTAACCTCTACATACACCATTCAATACAATTGAGCTCCATAAGATCTGCCTTTAACACTCTGTATCATCCATTGTTGATGTTGCCCCCAGTTATCTCGAACTACATCTTGCCTTTGCATCCAGTGTAAGATCTTCTGCCACACTGCCTTAGTAAAGAGGCAGTCCACAAACATATGGTCTCTAGTTTCATCATGCATCTGACATAGAGAACATTTTGAATCCACAGCTACCCCCAAATTAATCAATTTATCTGCAGTTAAAAGCTTCCCATGCAACTGTAGTCACATTGTGACTATGGCTTTTGGTCTAGCTTTATTTTGAAACATCATACACTTCTAGTTGACTCTAGGCCTATTTCCCAGTAGCTGAATGTAAAACTGGCTAACCATGATCTTTTTGATCTGTTGCTTATGTTGAATTTGTTGTAGGACTGTTCTGGCATTTAGTATCTGTCTGACCACCCAGCTTGCCTGTTGTGGGATTGCCATGTCTTCTAGCCTCTTATCTTTGATGTAATATGCATGAATCCACCTGATCCACAGTCTGTCTTGCTTACTTGCTACATCCCAACTTAGTTTTACTATAGCTGCCCTGTTCCATAATTGTAGGTTTATCAAACCCAAGCCCCCACTTGACTTAGGTGTGTACATCCTACTCCAAGTCACCAGAGACTTTTTTGTAATGGTATTAATCCCAGACTTAAATATAACTTCTGCAGTAGGCCTGTATCATCTTTATAACTTTTAGTGGTAAGTTGAATAGGTGTGACAAATAGGATTAAATACCAAATAGGACAGTTTAGACCAGCTGCACTCTTCCAGCTTATGAGAGCTTCTTGGCAGTCCATAAGGATATCTTTGCTACTATATTTTCTATCAGAGGATACCATTGCATCAGAGATAGTTTTTTGGTAGCTAGAGGAATACCAAGATATTTAAATGGTAACTCTCCAATTGTGTAGCCCAACTTTTGAATAATCTCTACCCTGGTACTCTATTGAACTCCTCCAAAATATACTGAACTCTTCTTCAAATTTGCTTGTAAACTAGATACTTGAGAGAAATGGTTGAAGCATTCTTGAATATGAGAGATAGAGTTTAGATCACCTCTAGCAAATATCAAAAGATCATCTGCATAACTTAGATGGGTAATCCCTAACTTTGCACATATGGGATGGAGCTTGAAATCTTTTACCTCCTTTAGCTTGTTGAGATTTCTACTGAGACACTCCATTACAATTGCAAACAAGAAAGGGGAGATGGGATCACCCTGTCTTAATCCTTTAGCAGCATCAAATTGTGGGGTAGTCTCTCCATTAACCATAATAATGTAGTTGACAGTTGTGACACACTCCATTATCCAGTTCACAAATCTCTTTGGAAATCCCATTTCAATCATGACTTGCTCCAAGAAACTCCATTCAACTGAATCATAAGCTTTTTGGAGGTCAATCTTGATGCATTTAGCAGAAATATTCTTCCTTGTGTAAGCTTTGACTAATATAATGTTATCTGCTATCCTCCTACCATGTATGAAACCAGATTGAGCTTCACTGATCACTGATGCAATAACTTGTTGAATTCTGCCAGCTAGGACTTTAGAGACCAGTTTATACAACATGGTACAACAAGCAATAGGTTTGTAGTCTTTTATTATACTAGGATTTGCTAGTTTAGGAACCAATGTGATAGAAGTACAATCCACAGCTTTATATAATTTTCCAGTACTGAAGAACTCTTTAACAGCTTGGCTAACTTCATTTTTAGCAATCACCCATGCCTTCTTGAAGAAATAGGCATTGTAGCCATCAATTCCTAGTGCTTTATCACTATCAATAACACATAATCCATTATAAATCTCCTTGTCAGTCACCTCAGTACATAGAGCAAGTTTCTGCTGTTGTGACAATTTTGGACCATTCTTCATAATCATTTTATCTATGGTAGGAAGATAGTGAGCTGCTTATCCTATTAAAGACTTATAAAATTCTACCACTTCTTGCTTTATGTTTTCAGGATGAATAACCTTAACTCCCATGATTGACACAAGTTCATTTACTTGTTTTCTCCGACTCCTTTCTTTCATAATAGCTGCAAAATACTTTGTATTAGAATCTTCTAGTTTGATCCACTTAGTTCTTGCTTTCTGCCTTAATATACTTTCTTCAATAAAAGACCATTTTTCTAAATTCTGCAACAAGTTTTTCTCTTCTTCAATCAGAGAGTCATTATCAGCTGCATTTATCTTCTGTTGCACCTCCTCTAAGCTTGTTCTAGCATGCTCAATCTTCATACTAATAGTTCTAAAATGTTCAGTGTTTAGATTTCAGAACAAAGGCCTTAGTTCCTTCAGTTTTACCTAGATGTTCTTCATTTTTCCCTTAGTGTATGATTGATTCCAGACTCTTTCTACAATAGATATAAAACTATCATGATCTGCCCATACATTAAAGAATCTGAAAGGTGGTTTACCAGGTTTAGGAGCCGAGTGAAGAGTTATCAATATTGGACTATGATCAGATATATATGGCAATCCATACTCAGTGATCATATGACCCCACTGCATCATCCACTCATAATTGCCAAAAGCTCTGTCAATTCTACTGTCGTTCCGTTCTACACCATATTGCTTGTTAGACCATGTGTAGCAATCACCTGTCCATGCTAGCTCATTCAAAGTCAGAGTAGTTACACAATCAGCAAAGTCCTGCACTTCTGTGTAAGTAATAGGATTGCCCATCAGCCTATCATTAGTATATAGAACTGCATTGAAGTCCCCACATAACAACCATGGTTTTGTGTTTCCTGCTGCAATACTCTTCAATCCACTCCATAACTGTTTCCTTTGCTCTATAGTATTGTATCCATATATAGTTGTAACTACACAATCAATTATCCCCACCCTATCTTGTACCAAACAGTATATAAATTGAGCTGCAACACTTAGGATAGTAACATTGTACCACTAAGAATCCCAAGTAAACCATATCCTCCCATTTGAACCATCTTGATAGTTGGTAGCTAGTTCCAACCTAGTATTATATTTGTGATAATTCTACTAGCATTTTGTTCCTTAACTCTTGTTTCCACTATAACTGCTAGCTTTATTCTTTGGCTACTAATATATTTTTTTAACTCTTTTTGTTTATCACTCTTATTCACCTCTCTAATATTCCAAAATAGCCACTTCATCAATAGGTCATTCTACCTCTACCCTTATCAAGGGGTACATTGCTTGTACACCATGATCCCTTGTTCAATGGCTCAAAGGAATTCCTTATAGTAATAGCTGATAAAGCTGGAAAGTTTACCATATCCAGCTCAATCCTGTCCTTTATAGCTTTGTCTTTGTCCACTGGGTTTTCCCCTATACACTGTTGCTGGGAGGGTATCTGCATATTATCCTACTGAACATTTGTCTGATCAACCATTGGCTGTTCATTCTCATTGTCTACAATTCCTCTTTGACCGAGTATCTGTGGTGCAATCTGCTGTAGGCTAGTCTCCTCTGCTTGCTTAGTTTGACTAACCCCTTCTTTCACTGGTCCTTTTGTTCTCCATTCCATTGTATCTTTCTTTGCTTCTCTTCTCTTGCCTTGTTGCTTATCTTGTTGCTTATAGTGTTGTTTCTCCACACCACATTTGTGCCCAACCACTAAGCATTTTTGGCAAAATTCAGGTTTCTAGTCATACCTAACTGCATGTAAGAATGTCCTTCCATTAGGGTCCTTGACCTTTATCTTAGTAGGCAATTCTCTGGTAATATTTGCTTCTATCAACATCCTTGCAAAGAATACTCTCTTTTTCTTTGTAGTATATTCATTTGCATAAATTGGAGTACCTATTGCACTAGCCATTCAACTTAAATAGTTATGACCCCAGCAGTTCATTGGAAGAATAGGAAATTGAACTCATAAGGGAATTTCAGTGGGAAATTCCTCATTGAAATCAAACTCTGATGTCCACTGCTTCAATATGATAGGTCTATTATTAAATGAGTAAGGTCCAGAATAGAGAATTTCTTTCATGTCTTTAATAGTTTGAAATTTGATAATATAGTACCCTTCCTCATGTAAATACAGATCCGGCTCAACCACATTCGCCCAATTTACCCCAATAATCCTTTTCATAACATTCATTATATCCTGGAGAATCCCCTATTATATATGCTATTACCACACTCTTTCATTTCTCTGTTTCCAGATCTACCTCCATTTTATATAATTGAACCACAACTTGGCCATCTATGAGTTGTGGTGGTATGTAAGTCAAGGACATACCATTTTCAACTGCTCGATTCCTCAGAAATAGATTTGTCCATGCTTTTCCTTTCTTAGGAGATGCTTTCTTAGGCTGATTATTCTCCATCATCACCACTTCACCAGCTGTATGTACCGATTTCATTGTTCCATTGATTGAGCCAGGAATCTCCTTATTTGCATATTGAATCTACGCCTCTACAGAGCTGCCAGCCGTTATCGGCGTACTCAAATCAAGCCTCTTCTTCACTTTCGCACCCGTCGTTGAATATTCAGCTTCACAGCTTGCACCTTGTTCTACCTCTGGTGTAGTTTCTTTGTCATGCAAGTTTTCCTCAGCTTGAATTCGAACTCCCACAGAGCTACCATAGATAGCTATGGGATTCTTCCTGGGACTTCCTTGACCCCGTCCGCGTCCCTTTCCTCTACCATTCTCCATGGAAACACCAAGCAACGCACGTTAACTATCGTGCGCCGAGAGCATGAGTGAAGAGAGAGCATATTTTATGTCCCTTTCAAATACCATTTACACTTGAAAATAGTTTTTTTTAAAAAGAAATTTAACCATTCTTAAGTCCAAACGCCTGCTAATATATGCTTACTTGGTTAGTGTATTTATTTGTAGTTGGTGTTCAGTGATTTGATTGTAAAAATACTTTTTTAAAAACTACATATATATCTCGTCTGCTAGCTATTAGCATTGCATTATCTCCCCCCCCAAACCCTCACCCCCACCCACAACTTCTCCCTTGTTTAATATCTAATTTGAATTATTATAATTTACTAGTTTTCCATATCAGCAGTATAGTATTATTCTCGTATTTTCTTATTCTCGGATTTCTTTTAGCACATGTTATTTTTTTTGCTTATTATATTATTATTTTGTTTTATTACACGTTAATTCTCTTATTTGTTATTTTATTATCTTGCTGTTATTACTCGTTTCCATGGTTTTTCAATACTATATTTCTTTTTAACTATAGAAGTGACTACAATGTCTTTGAGCCAAGGGTCTATCAAAAATAGCCTCTCTATCTTTACAAGGTAGGAATAAGATATACGTATATACTACTCTCCTCTTATTCTAGTTATAGGATTGCACTGAATTTTTTTTTGTTGTTGTTATTGTTGTACAACTTACTAGTTTTGAAAGTTCAAGTACAATGTGTGAATGAAATCATGCTAGACTAAAGTTATTTGTATCCTTCTTAAATTCCCCCCCCCCCAAGAAAAAAAAATATAAATTAATTTATGTTACATTGCAAATGACCATATCTTTTGTTTCTTTAATCCTCACCTATAGAGTCCATCCCTTCTTGTATTTCCTTTTCAGTTTCTGCTGCAATTAGATTAAGTCTCTGTTGTTGAGTAAGAGTTAGTCCTCTCTTCATGTTGAGCTTGCTAATTGATGGTAAGTCTATGGGCTGATGACCCCATCAATGACTTATAGAACTTCACAATCTCATCCTGAATGTCTTTTGGTTCATTAAGTTTCACTCCATCTAAGGAGGTGATCTCTCTGATGTTCTTTTTGGATTTCTCTCATTGATCACAACCGAGAAGTATTTAGTGTTCGACCTCTCAATTGAATCCATTTGACCCTTGATTTCTGTCTCATGATACTTTCTTCAATCAAAGATCATTTTTCCATATTGTGTAATATAGATCTTTCTTGTTCCACCAGTTTATCATACCCGTGACAGTTTAGCTATTTTTGGATTGCCACTAAGTCATTCCTTGCTTTATCTACTCTTTGGGAAATGGATTTGGACTCCTTATTATTCAGTTGCCTGAGTAATGGTTTAAGGGCTTTCAATTTCATCCATATATTTCTCATCTTTCAGTTAGTGAATATCTGTTGTCAAACTCTTTCAACTATGGGCATGAAGTTGTCATGTTCAGCCCAGGTATTGAAAAATCTAAAAGGCACTTTGGCTTTGTTTTGGTTTGCTTAAAGAGAAAATAACATAGGGGCATGGTACGAGATTAGAGGTACATCATACTCCATCACTACATGGCCCCATTGTATCATCTAGTCATGATTGCCAAATGCTCTATCTAGCCTGCTACATATTCTGTCATTGCTCTGTTGCATGTTTGTCCATGTGTAGTAGTTACCTTTCCAATTAACTTCTTTTAGTAACAGGTCATGAATACATTTAGTAAAGTCTCTTATTTCTGCATATTTGACAGGATTCTCAAAAAGTCTGTCATGTGGGTATAATCCTGCATTAAAATCACCATAGGTAAACCATGGCATATTTATACCTTGTGCCAGTTCCTTCAGTGCATCCCATAAGTTTCTCCTTTGTTCACATGTGTTATAACCATAAATGACCATTAGGGTACATGGCATACCAGTTGCTTTTATAGTAATTTGGCAATGTAGTAGTTATGCCTCCTCTCTCAGTTTAGCAACAGTGTATATGCTATTATCCCAAAGCATCCAAATTCTGCCATTACTAGCACTATTATAGTTATTTTGAAGTCCCCAATTTGGAGCCACAACATTAGCAATAGTATAAGATTTATGTTCTTTCACTTTAGTTTCAATCAGGCATGCTATAGTAATGTGTTTGGCCCTTAGATACTTCCTCAGTTCCTTCTATTTATACCTCTTATTTGCACCCTCACATTCCAGAAAAGCCAGTTCATAGAGTAAGATTGATCCTGCCTCCTTTATCTGGAGGTGTTGAGTGTGATCCGTCATAGCCTCGATGTAACACTTCAAACCCATTATTGGTTGGCACTAAACATAAAATAGGAAAGTCCTGCATGTTTAGTTCAGGTACATTGTTTACTGTTTTCCCTTTGTTAGGCGTAATATCCACATTTTTCGCCACTTGGAGATGGTATGGTGATGGACTGTTGCTCTTGTATAACTGCATTTTCCTTCTGTAGTAGTCCATCACCCTCTGTATGTTTGTTATTTATTTCTTTGAGCTGGGACATCTCTTGCTCTACATTCTGCTCAGCATCTTTATTGGAGTCCTTTTGTTGTCTAGTTGCTTGATCTTTGGTTACCCATATCTGGATAATTTTCTTTGGTCCACCTTGCTTTTTTGCCTGATCTACTTGTTGTGCTTCATTTCTTCTCAGCACGATTGGAAAAACATGACCAATTACTTGGCACTTGTTGCAGAGCAATGGCTTTAAATTATACGTTACTGCTTGCTAAAATGTTCTCCCATTTGGGTCCATAACTTCTATTTTATCTGGCAGAGGTTTTGTCACATTGACCTTTACTAGCATTCGCACAAAGGAAACTCGCATCTGCTTAGGTGTGCATTTATCTGCGTACATGGGAATACCTATAGCACTGACAATCCTACTCAAAGAGTTATCCCCCCAATAATTCATTGGTAATTTTGGAAATTTCACCTACAAAGATATTTAAGTTGGGAATTCCTTATCAAAATCGAAATCTGCTGTCCAAGGCTTCAAAATGATCGGTCTATTATTGATAGTATAAGGGCAAGAATACAAGATTTCGTGCATGTCATCTGTGGTTTAGAATTTGATGATATAATATCCTTCATCATGCATGAACAAATTAGGACTTGCGATATTGTTCCATTTCTGATCAATATAATGCCGCATAGATAAATATTATGGGTAATCCCCAATTACATGGGCAATTAGGGCTCCCCTCCATTTTTCAGTCTCACTGTTCTGTTCTTAGAAAACAGATTCACCCATTGTTGTGCTGGTTATTGTTGTACTGGAGCAATGATCTTTTGTTTCAATACTATTTCTGTAATGACCCGGCCGGTCATTTTAAGAATTAACTCCCTGATCCCTGTTAACTGCTTTCTCCATGTTTGTTTCTGTTATTGTGATTTGCTGGGATGATTTATTTTGAGTTTCGGAGTGTTTTGGGATATTTAGTCACTAAAAGAGAGCTTAAGCTTTAGAATTTGCACCGTAGTCGGAGCAGTATGAAGACGAACTCAGAATGGAATTCCATTGATTTTGTTAGATCCGTCGGGTTATTTCGGGTTTAGGGGTGTGTTCGTATTGTGTTTGGAGGTCCGTAGCTTATTTAGGCTTGAAATGCCGAAAGTTGAATTTTTGAAGTTTCCGGTTCGATAGTGAGATTTTGATATCGGGGTCGGAATGGAATTCCGGAAGTTGGAGTAGCTCCGTAGTGTTGAATGTGATGTGCTTGCAAAATTTTAGATCATTCTGACGAGGTTTGATAGACTTTTTGATCGAAAACAGAATTTGGAAGTTTTGAAAATCTTTAGGCTTGGATTGGAGAGTGATTTGTGGTTTTTAGCATTGTTTGATATGATTCGAGGGTTGGAATAAGTTCGTATGATGTTTTAGGATTGGTTGGCATGTTTGGTTGAGGTCCAGGGGGCCTTGGGTGAGTTTCGGGTGCTTAACGGAAGTTGAATTGGACTTAGGAAAATTTGGAGTTTGGATGAACTTGTCATAACTGCACCTGCTTGAATGTGACTGCAGGAACGTCACCGCAGATGCGCTTGAAGGACCGCAGGTGCAGTCTGAGGCATTTTAGGATTTGGTCGCAGATGTAGCCCAGGCATCGCAGAAGCGGTACCGCATCTGCGCAAAGGAGATCGCAGGTGCGAAAATTGTTGTTTAATGAATTGTCAGAGGTGCGACTTTAGTTCCGCAGAAGCAGGACTGCAAGTGTAGTCCCATGGCCGCAGAAGCGGATTTGCAAGGCAGAAATAAGATAGTTCGAGGGATTGAAATCAAAAGTTAGGAAAACAGTTTGGAGCTCCGGTGAGGGCGATTGTGGGAGGATTTTGAAGAGGAAATTAGTAGGTAACGATTCCTAATCACTTTTTAGCTGTATTCCTATAATCTAATCTTAGTTTTGTCATTTAATTTCGGATTTGAGGTGAGAAATTGGGGAAAATGTGAAAAAGTTCTTAGACCTAATTTTCGAGTTTTGATTGGGGATTTGACATCGGATTTGGATAATTTTGGTATGGTTAGACTCGTGAGTGAAGAAGGTTCATAATCCGTAACTTTTATCCAATTCTGAGACATGGGCCTAGGGGCATTTTGGTCATTTTTCTAATTTCGCGTGTTAGCTTCAAATTAATTAGTGGAACTAGTTACTTGAAGTTATATTTACATTATACAATTGATTTGAATAGATTTGGGACATTTGAAGTCGAGTACTCGTGGCAAGAGCATAGTTTCGGGTTGATTTTGAGTCGGTTCGAGGTTAGTGGCTTGCCTAACCTTGTGTGGGGGAAACCCCCCTTAGGATTGGTATTTTTGATATTTGAGATGCCTTGTACGTGAGGTGACGAGTGCATACTTGGGTTAATTATTGAAAATCCTGTTTTCATTAAGTAACTATAACTGTGTTTCCTTTCCGGTTTATACTACTTGCAATTTAAGCATACTATTATCTTAGGAAAGCATGTCTAATTAACTAATTGCTTTACTTGCTCAAACTACTTTATTTGAATTATGTGCAGCATGCTAGGTTAGAAATACTTGTTTACCTTGGTATGAAATTTGGATTGAACTGAATATTCTCTATGTTGCTGCTGTGTGTTTACTTTGGGACTACGGGACGGTATCCCGGGAGATCCCACTGCATGTTTACTTTGGGACTACACATTTGTATTTCGGAAATCCCCTGCACATATATTGATTTGCACTGTAGTGCAAGATACTAAGAGATCCCCAACATATATATTTAGGATACTAAGAGATCCTCGGGATACCGAGAGATCCCCATGATCGCTGCCAACTCCACACTACTAAAAAGTATGAAGAGAGGGTCGCAATAGCTTTTACCCGATATGAGGGTCGGGATCGATTTCCATAGGGAGCTAGGAATGAAATCGAGTATCTATCTAGACTAGAGTTGTGTAATTGTTCCAAATGTCACTTCTATACATTTTTGGGTTTTTTGATTATAAACTACTATTATCAAACTATTAATTGAAGCTAGATTATGCTACGAGATAATTGCTAAGTTGTATATAATGGGAAGAAAGGCACTAGGGTAGTGACTTTCACCTAGGTGGCTAATTGACGGGTAAATGCTTCTAAGGTTCGATTGACATGTTTGGGGAAATATGATATAACCATTGCACAATTTTACCCACTCTCACACCTCTCGGTAGAGAGAGTGATTTTGCCCAATTGACTCTCTCGAGAAGAAATGGGTAGGCAAATTAGCTAAAGCAACTAGGGTTCAAGTTGGGTAATACTCTCTCGAGGTTTAACCCTTTAATTGGGACTATCAATTCTCTTGAGTCCATCCCAATTCCTTGTTGGGTCAATTTTGGAGACTTAGGCTCTCTTTCTCAAGAAGAGCCAAGTCAACTTAGCACAAACCAGTGTTTGCAACCACCAATTCATAGATTAAACCATAAAATTGACCCAAATAACAAACACTCATAGTCAATCTAACAATAGATGGCAACACCCATCAATTACCCATACTAGGGTTGAGCCACAACCCTAGCTAATGGGTTTAGTTGCTCATGCTTGAAGGAGAAAATAGAGAAATAGATGAAGAACAAGGCATATTAATTAAATGTTAAATTAAAATACAAGAATCTATCGTTAATTTGAAGCTAAGATGCCAAAAATGGCTACAGATGAGGTTCCCATGAGCGCAGCTCAGTTCTCGATATATCTGATGACCTAAAAATGGTAAAATATTCTATTTATACTAGGCTGAAAAAACTAGACAAAAATACCCCTACGGGATCAGTGCGGGCAGCATAAAATGGACCGCGGCCGCACTAGGCTCTTGGACTTCAATTGTGGGCTCTCTGAACTTAGGCTCCGCGGACCGCGTAGAATGGACCACGGTCGCAGAGGCAGCTGGCGCGGTCCGCACAATCATGACCGCGGACCTCATGGCTTGAACTTTGGCATTTTCCATCTCTCTAAATCTCTCTTTCGCGGATCGCACAAAAAGGCAGTGCGGCTGTGGAACCTTCACCGTGGACCGCACAATGTGGACTGCGGTCGCGTTGCCTGAAGCCTAGTTTTACCATCTCTCTGAATCATCTAGTGCGGCCGCATTCGACTTTGTGCGAGCCGCACTAGGCTTGTTTGCCCTCAGTTTACTTTGTCTTTGATACTTGAGCAGGTTTCACTCCTTTTGAGTCGATCTTTGATATTTCATCACTTTGTCGATTAAACCTGAAATCAAGCACAACTTATGAGTCTTTTGGGACTATTTTGTAACAATTTATAATCAAAGCATAGTCAAGAAGGAGCATGAAACTCGTTAAAATACCTACTTATCAACTCCCCCAAACTTAAGCCTTTGCTTGTCCTCAAGCAACCAAAATAAGACTCACTCCCTAAGGAAAAATCCAAGTATTTCCAACTATCATAAAGTAACCTCAACAAGCATCAATTGAGACTAACAATTGCCCTCAATACGAATGAATCATTAACAACATTTAAACTTTGAAAAACTATGGATCAAGCGTGACACAAGAACATCAAGAGTTGACTCATTACATCAAAGAACTCTCTCAATTACTTTGGTCATTGTGGTTCCCAAACTCACACATCCTCAACTCACCCTAAGCAAACCTTACCTTTTAAAGTATTAGTACACAAACCGAGGTTAATGAGAATTCACTCATCTCTCTCAAGGAAACGCCACAAGACCGACTCTAAGTACCATATGCTTGCCCTCATGTAAGTATCCACTAATGTAAGCGTCATTCAACTCAAGATCATATAGGGTTTTGAGGAGTCAATGTGAAGGCTTTTGGTTCAGGGTAGGAAAAGTTGTTGGTCTAAATGTCTTCCATCTTCCCTTAAGCACTTCTTTTGATTCATTTGGCATAATTCTCTTGACTCTTTGAGTATCTCACTTCTTTTTAAGGGGTTAGAGAGACATAATGTCACTCTTCTTATGCACTTCAAAGCGTTTCTCCTTTTTCAACTTTTTTCACACCATTTTCTCTTTTGTTTTTCTTAAATCCCTTTTTATTCTTTTTCACATTGGGATTTCTTTTTGTCTTTTTCTTTTTTTTTTCTTTTTCATTGCCTTCCTTTTTTTTCGCTTTTATACCTTTTACCACTTTGTTCCCTTTCTCATCTCTCCCCCCAAACATAGACTTTTGCCATTGCTTAAGGAAAGATTTGGTTCCAAGAGAGGGTACATTTTAGAATGGGTATAGGCTTATAGTATTGGTTCTTGAAAGAAAAAGGTTTAAGGCTCAAAAGGGTTAACTAGGGATTCTATCATTGGTGGGTATGGAATTGTTCAACTATCATTTGGATCAAGGAGAGCCTATAATCACTTCTCAGGCCAAATTTCACTCAAGATTTCTCCTCAACAGACATTCAGGGCAAGTTCTAGACCATTAGCTCGGGACTTGGACTCAAAATTCGATTTCTCACCACACAAGCTCAAGGACTGCTAAAGACATAAAATCGGGGGCCCACAACAACCTTAGACACGATTGAGCACACAATAGTCCCGAAAGACCACATGATGATTGTTTGGTCAACACAAGAGTCTCAAGGTCAAGACTTTCACCATCCTAAACACAACAACTTGTCTTTGACCATAGGATCAAAGGCAAATGTGTTAGGCCCAAGTGAAGCTTTGCTTGAGGTACCTTTAACTACAAGCTACCAAAAATAAAAACATAAACGGACTCAAACCCTTAAGAAGGTTGTCACGCCATCCATCATCGGAAGAGCCACCCGGTTCACACAATACTCCACCTTTGGAAAGAACCGTGGCATTAAGAAAACCAAAGGCTTATTGAAAGCGCCAAAAACGAAACAAAAAGCTACGAGCCTATCTAAGAAGCTAAAAATGAATTTTTTTTACGAAAATAGAAAATAGAATGAATATGTACAATAGGGGATTTGAATATACAACGGGGTATGAATATATACAATAATGTAACTTTATATACAGACCAAAAGGAAGATAAAAAATGCGATAAAAGTAGCTAAATGTAATGTTATAAACAGACCAATATAAAATCAAAAAGGCATAAACTAAATCAGTATATACGTACAATCATCCAAAATTAAAATGTAGGGCTCACACCCTCAAATAAAATCTGACATTGTCCCCAATGCCAACTAAACAAATAAGCAGCAAAAAGTATAAGGAAAGGATATGAGGACTCCCTAAGTCGTGTCCGTCTGTATAGGATCATCAGTGGTCCTCAAGTCCTCTATATGCGCGAGAACCTCAGATTGGTTCTCAGTATCCTGCAGCTCAGCTGCTGGGACTGGGGCCTGGACCTGGACAGGCTGTATATCATGTACATCCTGTGGTTGACTGGAGGAGGCCTCCGGTGGGTCCGCCAACGTGATGATGGCCTCATCTGCACTAGGGAGCTTCCTCTTCTTCTTTGGAAGCTTCTGTGTTTGCTCCTGCTGTGGCTCTGCTACTGGTACTGCTGCTGGAGATGGATCCTCAAATAACAAATCTAAAGGCAGCTGGTCTACCTTCAGTTTGTCCACATCCTCTCTAAGCTCCTTCACAGACTCCTTGGAAGCCCATGTTTTGCGCAGCTTCTTATGCTCCCTGGCAAGCTCCTTCAGGGCCTTGCCATGTGAATCCACTGCCTTAGCCAAGGCACCCTGATTACTGATGATCTTTCCCTAGTTCTCCTAGATCTTCTTCAATGTATCCTCAATGGACTGTGGAATCTGTGCTGGCTGCGTTGCCGACTGAGCCGCATTGGTAGAAGTCAAGGTGAACAACTTGGATAACGCAGCTGACATCCAGTTGTTCAAGCTATGAAGTGTTTGGCTTAGCTAGTGGGGAGTGATAGGATGGGCCCGAGAAGATGGAATCCTT
Source organism: Nicotiana tabacum (assembly GCF_000715075.1). Lineage (NCBI taxonomy): Eukaryota > Viridiplantae > Streptophyta > Magnoliopsida > Solanales > Solanaceae > Nicotiana > Nicotiana tabacum. The sequence continues at coordinate 6,640,771 of NC_134099.1, read as the reverse complement.
GGGCCAGCTGAAGTAGAGAGACTAGCAGTAGTGGAAGGTCCGGGAGGCATGTTAGCAACTGTGGAGATAGGCTTAGTGGAGATAGGCTCAGTGGAGGGCTCTACCGCAACTGGCTCTTCAGACTGGCCAGTTGGGGTAGAAGCAGGCGGCTTGTAATTCTTGTCCTTGGGGTTGTCTGACCCCTTCAAATTATACCACGAAAATGGAGCCACAGGTTTGACCTTGATGTCAAAAGGTCTCTTCTCCACCTTCAGGTCCCAAAAATACATAGTGAGGGTGTTGGGAAAAGGGTATTTCCGGTGATGCTCAATCCCCACTACAGAAATGACGCGGGACATCACATTGTCCATGTTGATAGGGTATCCTGCCATAATAGATGCAACAAAAACATCCCCAGACAAGTGGAATAGTATGATCATGGGTAGTGGGGTCAAGCCGATTGCACATAAAAGTCAACCACCCATTGCCACGAAGTTAAAGGTTCTCCGAAGGATTTGGCCCCTGTTGTCAACCACTCTGGAATAGTACCCAGGATTTCCAGGTATGAAGCTAACCACGGATGAACCTCCTCGCCCATTGCCAATTTTTCATTGTAAAGGGACGCATCTTCTTCATTGAAGCCTAGGTATTCATTCAGCGCCTTCCTGGTAAACACCACATTTTTGTTTTGCACCTTGGTCACTTTGGTGCCCTTCAAGATGTGGGCCACATTGCTATAAAACTCCTTAACCATGTGCTCATTCACCTTCACAAAATCATCTATAAAGTTCTCCCAACCCACTCTAGCTCTAAACTGTCGATGCACATTGGGGTGTAGGGGCAACAGGTCTCTGTCAATAAAACTCCTCTCAAGAATCAACTTCCGTAGTGACCACCATTCCCTAAACTTGTGGAACGCCACCTGGCTGACGAATCTATCTTCCTAAACAACAAGATTTCTAGTCTGGTCAACACCCCCAACCTGAGGCACACAACCCCCAGGTACCTCCTCATCTCCCTCATCACCTCTAGCACCCTCTCCAGATATTGAAGCTGTGGGAAAGGTAGAGTATTCATCCCCACTACCTGCTGCTGAGCCCTCAAACCACTCAGAAGAAATGTTGACTGAAGCTTGAGCATCGGGGGAAGCGGGAGAAGTGTCTCTATGTATGGCCCTCTCTGGATACGAGAAGTATAGTGGGACTAAATCCGAAGAGATCTCCTGGGAGGGCTCGTACTCACTCCCCGAGTTGTCAATGGCTCTGTCAGCCATTTTAATTGTTTTCCTCATGTTCTTTATGTTTTTTCTAGCCTGGGGAGTGAGTTTTACCAACCTTTGCTTCCCTCCCCGGGAGGAATCACCTCGGTCGGGTTGTTTCGAGCCTTTGCCTCTTTGTTTGACCATTGTCTGCACGCACAAACATCTAGCTTTGTTAGTATCAACACAGACAGTGAAATAGATGTGGAAAATGAATTGCAGAATACAAGCCCAAAAGTTGCAAAAAATGTTACAGACACAGTGCACAGCGGACCGCATGAAAAGGAGTGCAGCCGCATTGGGGGCACCGCGGACCACATAAAAGTAATCGCGATCCGCATTGAGGCAAGGTCTAAAAATCCACTTCTCTGAATCTAACCACTGCGGCCCGCACAAAGTAGCATCACGGCTGCGGTGGGCCAGTGCGGACCGCATAAAATGTAGTGTGGCCGCGCTGGGAAACAAGTCAATCTTTCATAACATAAGCACCGCGGTCCGCACAAAGTGGTACCGCGGACCGCACAAAAGGGACTACGGTCCGCGGAGGGTGCTTAGTCAAGGCACTGAGGTAGGGTTCATGGGTTTTGCCTTTTTGTTCAAGTTTTTACCTAACTTTGTCCCTACTCAATTTACCCAGTTAATAATACTCCTCAGGCGCACAAAACTTAACAGTTAAACTAAACTAATATCAAAATTGAAGAATTACGGGGGGGAGAGAAGACTACACAGTTAATAGAAAAGGACATAAAATGAAATTAAATAATTAAAATAACAAGAAGTGGTTGAATTGTTACCAGATATTGAGAAGAAGTGAAGAAACACAATGCAAACAAGCTAGTACGAAGAAGAGGGAAGATGAATAGTAATTTTTAGGTCTCTGAGAATCAATTTTTCGAAAAGGGTAACCGGTGAGCCCTATGGTCTATTTATAAAAAAACATGTGGGACCCAGTCTTACCTACCAGTGCGGCCGCACAAAACGGACCGCGGACCGCGCTCGGTTTGTTCAAAAGAAGTTTGAGAACGTAACCTCCGTGGTCCGTACAAAACAGACCGTGGCCGCGGTGGCAAACTTCAGAGAGTACCTCATTTGGCCTTCACCAGTGCGGACCGCACTAAGTGCAATGCGGTCGCACTGGCAACTTCAGAGACTGTTCAATTTTCCAAAATATTTTGCACTGTATCAACACAATCCTTGCAACATCTCACAATTAATTAGCTCAAAAATCAATCCTACACTATATAGAAAATCAAAGAAAACAAGAAGAAAAAGACATAGGTTGCCTCCCAAGAAGCGCATAATTTAAAGTCGCGACACGACGCATGTTACCATCACATCGCTTTAGATGAAGAAGTGCCACCACGTGGCTGTCATCAAGTTTTCCAAGATAATGCTTGACCCGGTGCCCATTAACTCTGAAAACTTTACTATTTTTGTTCTTTAGATCAAGAGCACCAAATGGGGTCACGAACACAACTTCAAATGGCCCACTCCACTTTGACTTGAGCTTACCCGGAAACAGACGTAACTGGGAATTGAACAAGAGAACCATATCTCCAACCTTGAACTCCTTACCTCGAGTATATTTGTCGTGAAGGTACTTCATTTTGTCCTTATACAAGGACGAACTTGAGTAGGCATGGAATCTAAACTCATGGAGCTTATTGAGTTGTTCAACACGAAGATTTGCAGCAACATCCCATTCCAAATTCAACTTCCTCAAAGCCCACATGGCCTTGTGCTCTAACTCAACCGGAAGGTGACATGATTTTCCAAACACCAACCGATATGGAGACATACCAAGCAGAGTTTTGTAAGCCGTCCGATAAGCCCATAGAGCATCATCCAACCTTTTCGACCAATCGGTCCTATTGGCATTGACATTTTTTGACAAGATGCTCTTAATTTCTCTGTTGGAGACTTCCACTTGACCACTAGCTTGAGGATGATAGGGGTAGAAACCTTATGATTGACACCGTACTTGGAAAGCAACGTGTCGAAAGCCTTGTTGCAAAAGTGAGACCCCCCATCACTGATAACCGCACGAGGAGTGCCAAACCTTGTGAATATGCTCTTTTTAAGAAATGCCACAACACTCCGAGCTTCATTGTTAGGCAAAGGCACGACTTCAACCCATTTCGAGACATAATCAATCACCACGAGAATGTAAGTGTTCCCATAAGAGCTAACAAATGGATCCATGAAATTGATGCCTCAAATATCAAAGATATCCACTTCTAGAATCGTATTGAGAGGCATCTCATCCCTTTTTGAAATTTCGCCCGCTCTTTGACATTCGTCATATCTCTTGACAAAATTGCCCGCATCTTTGAACAAGGTTGGCCAATAGAATCCACAACTAAGAACTTTCGAGGCGGTCCTCACCCCACCATGATGGCCACCATAGGGTAAAGAATGGAAAGCTTCTAAGATACTAAATTGTTCTTCCTCCGGGACACATCTACGAATCACACCATCCATGCAAATCTTGAACAAGTATGACTCATCCCAATAGAAATCCAAACAATCCCGCTTAAGTTTCTTCCTTTGGTTAGAAGAGAGCTCATATGGGATTATTCCGGTCACAAGGTAATTGGCAACATCGGCAAACCATGGCATATCCTTCATTGACACCGCAAGGAGTTGTTCGTCGGGAAATGAATCATTGATCTTAAGGCCATCACAAGGCCTCCCCTCCTCCTCCAAACGGGACAAGTGGTTCGCCACTTGATTCTCACTACCTTTTCGGTCCACAACTTGAGCTTGAGACACTCGAATGCTTGCATACAACTCTCATCGAACAAGAACTTCACATATTTCTCTAGCAACTAGCACAAAGGGTGTACCACCTTAGAAAAATTCTTTATGAACCTCCGGTAAAAACCTGTGTGCCCAAGGAAACTCCTCACCTCTTTGACAGAAGTAGGGGGAGTAAGCCTCAAAATCAACCTCTATCTTGGCTTTATCCACTTCAATTCCTCGCTTCGAGATTTTGTGATCCAACAATATACCCTCTTCTACCATGAAATCGCACTTTTCCCAATTGAGAACAAGGTTGGTGTCTTCACACCGGGCCAATACTCTATCCAAATTTTTCAGGCACTCATCAAAAGAATCCTCAACCACGCTAAAATCATCCATGAAAACCTCCAACATATCTTCCACCATGTCGGTGAAAATAGACACCATGCAACGTTGGAAGGTCGCCAGAGCATTACACAATCCGAACGACATTCGAGAGAAAGCGAATGTGCCATAAGGACATGTAAAAGTTGTCTTCTCTTGGTCCTCTGGGGCAATTAAAATTTGATTGTACACTGAGTAACCATCCAGAAAGCAATAGAAAGCATGCCCCGCAAGACGATCTAGCATTTGGTCAAGGAATGGCAATGGAAATGATCTTTATGGGTCACCTTGTTTAGCTTCCGGTAATCCATACATACTCTCCACCCGGTGACCGTGCGAGTAAGAATGAGTTCATTGTTGTGATTGGTAACCACAGTCATACCACCGGAGAAGTCCAAGAACTATCAAAAATAGGATAAACCACACTGGCGTCTAACCACTTGATAACCTCTTTCTTCACCACTTCTTACATCGCCTCATTTAATCTTTTTTGATGATCCAAGTAAGGCTTTGCATCCTCCTCCAAGATGATTTTGTGCAAGCAAAATGCGGGGCTTATTCCCCGTATGCCAGCTAGAGTCCATCCAATTGCCCTTTTTCGCTTTTGAAGCACCGTCAAAGTGGCATCAACCTGCATTTTAGTAAGGCAAGAAGAAATAATAACTGGTATGTGAGCACATGATTTTTTCCCTATATGAATTATTCCCATAAATTCAAACAAAATAAATTTTTCCCATTGTTTGAAATTTTTAGTTTTTTGGTAATTTATGATTTAGTTAATTATTTAAAATACTGTGTTGAGTAATTAGCTTAATTTGGTAATTTAATTTAGCTCAATAGTTGATTTAGGATTTAAATTAATTAATTAAAAAAAGAGAAGAAGAAAAAACAAAGGAAAATTGAATTTGGAAAAGGAAAAGAAAAGAAGTAAAGGTTGTTTTGGGCCAAATTGTAATGGCCCAAGTGAACTCCCCCTCCCAAAAACCGCTCGAGTCCAGCCCAAACCCACACCCCACTAAACGACGTCATTTCGCCTTTTTGATCTCGACCGTCGAGGTTAGGTAATCTGACGGTTCAGAAGTGGGGAGGTCTTAATATATATATGTCCAACTACTACCCTACCCCCTCATCTCGCCTCTTTCAACTCCCACCTTAGAGACCCCTCCAAAACCCTACCCGCCGCGCCTATTTTCCACCATACCCGTCGGCAGCGCCACCTCCGTTCACCACCAAAATAATACCTCATGACTATAAGCCCCCTCGTTCCAAATCCCTGATTGGATTCCCTCGAATCATAGCCCAGTTCGTCGAATCTCGGATCCAAGACTCAGTCCCAGAACTTTAATCTCGCTCACTTTGCCCGGTTCAAGCTTCTAGGCCGATAATGGCTCGAAGTTTATGCCATGTCGACTTTTCTCCTCGAGAATGAGTGACTGGCATGGACTTCAATTCATTTCGAAGCCCATCGGCCTCATGCAAAACCCAAAACTGGCAATTCTATTCGTGAGATGCCTGCCTTCGATTAGTTAGTATGTATTTTTCTTTTTCTGTGTCGTTTTTCTTTCTTTTCAGAATTCGTTTGGATTAGGTCATTAGGAATAATTGGGGCCAATACTATTAAGTCGTTTGTTTGTTTGTCTTGTTTAGCTCATTCATTTGGTTCATAAATTGTTGCTAGGTTAATTAAGTTTGTTTTTTGTTTTGCTTGAATCATTTGAGTTCTTAGGACTCAATCCTTTTTCTTCCTTGTTTCTTTTTCCTTTCTTTCTTTTGGGCCCAAAACAGCCTTGTTCATTTGAGCCTTAGTGCTTGGTGATTAATGGCCTGTAGTTTGTGAACTTGGATTATAGTATTCAGTCCCACAGTTTAGATGGGGTTATATTTTAAATTACCCATGATTTGAAGGGTAAATAACCTAAGCTTAAGGGGTAAATTGGGGAATATAGGTAGGGGAATCTTATATAACTGAACTAGGAAGCTTCCTAGAAGCTGGGGTGAGGGCTATTTTGAATTTCTAAGGTTTACACTAGGGATTTCTAAGCTCAAATGAAAATTTCAGAAGGTTTTAAGTGCAATTTGAACTCTTTGAGGCTGCCCTAGTAGCTTGCCTATAAAGGCATTGTTACTTAGAGCTCAAGTCAGATTTTTAGAGCTGAAAAATTAGAAATACACCAAACGACTGAAATTTAGAAGAAAACACTATCCCATTGGAATTCTGCCCAAAATCTTAAGTTGTTCTTAGATTACAAAATAATTTCTGAAGCCTTTTAAGTGTAAATGGCTTGATCTTGTGCTGGAAAAGCTTTGGGGTTTAGTTTTGTTTGAAGTTTTCACTGTTCCATTGATCTTTATTTGGGTTCTAAAAGTTTTCAAAGTTTTGAAGCATTTTTGGTTCATCTGATGTTGAGTGTGAATTGATTTGGGTTATGAAACTAGTTCAAGGTTGGGTCCTAGGGTTTGTTGTGTGTCCACATGTGTTGAGTTTGGGTTTTACTGATTGTTACTCAAATCTGTTCTGTGCTGCTTGCTGCTAGCTACTGATTCTTCACTGTTTTGGTTTCTATCTTATTTCCAGGTATTTCCTTCAAACCCTGAATGGAAATGAAGCTTGTTATGGCTATTTGTGTTGGAATCATGTAATTTGAGTCGATGAAACTGATTGTTGCCTTTCTCTGTTACATTACCAGCTTTGAACTCTATTATATTTTGTCTTCATGTTCCTCCTAGGCTCACATAAGTTATGTAGTTTCTTGTCATTATCTTTTTACATTCTTTTATGGTGTTGTATAAATGTTTCCCTTTCACTTGCTTAGCTTAAATGTTTGAAGGTCCCTGATCATATATATGAGCAGTAGAGAACTAGTGCAAAGAAATTTTAGTAATTTCAAGTATGTTTCAGGTCTGTTTTGGCCTGTTGAGGCCAGTCTTGTTGGATTGAAGGCATGTTGCTCAGTTTTTCTCTAGTTTAGTTATACATTTCAAGCCTTGCAGGTTGAGGCCTGTTTATTGTTAGGAAGGAAGGTTATACATATGTTTTTGCTTCTGAGGAGACTCGATATCGAGTCTTAAAGCCTCCAGCAGTTGACCTTGAAATTTGGCTTGGGCTCGTTTGGGCCCAAAGTTCATTTTCCTTGTGATGTGGTCTTGTGAGTCCAAGGCAAACGTGGGTCCGAGGTGCAGACAAGATCAGAATTATAATTTTAGTTGCTTTATGTTTAAATAATCAAAAAAGCAAAGATGTTAGGTTAGTCACGTGCTCAACATAGTTTTATGAGTGGTATTCAATAAAATGTGTACAATTTTGAGTTCTTATGTATGATTTGGCGCTGAAATCTGCAGCTGGGCCTTTAGCGTTGGCCCAGTGTCTTTGGATGCACTACAAATTGCGTTCAAGACCTCTGTTTCATTTGTGATTTGGTCCTGTTGGTTATTTGGGCCTGTTGTTGATTGGGTTTTATATTAGCGAAGCACTATTGCACTTTGTTGATCCTTAAAGGTTAAGACACTTGTTTGATGGAATTCAAATCACTTTAGACCTTTAGTTAACTAACTAGACCCTTTAAAAATGGGTTGAGGCACTCTCGATTAGCCAAAATGTATAACTTATGGCCCTCGCTTAGTTAATATTTTAATCCTTAGAATTCGAGGCGTGCCATTTAGCGAATTTTTCGTGGCCCTCGCAAAGCTGCAAATGCGTTAGTTGCTTCAGGTGCGCATTTTAATAATATTACCTTCCTAAACTCGGGTGTGCATTTCATGTGACCCAAATCAAATCTTAAAATGTTGAATAAAATATGTTTAGGATGGCGGGTGCATTTCATGTGGCGCGATCCAAAGACGTGTTTTAAGAGACGTTCAATCTTCTTTAAAAATTAAATAAAAGCGGTTAAAATTTAAAATTTGCACATAGGTTCATAATCGTTAAAAATAAGATAATTAAGCTGAATATAACAGTTGAGCGACCGTGCTAGAACCACGGGACTCGGGAAGGCCTAACACCTTCTCCCGGGTTAACAGAATTCCTAACTCAGATTTCTGGTGCGCGGACTGTTAAACAGAGTCAATCTTTTCCTCGATTCGGGATTTGAACCGGTGACTTGGGACACCATAAAATTATCCCAAGTGGCGACTCTGAATTTAATAAATAAACAATCCTGTTTCGATTGTCACTTAAATTGGAAAAACTCCCTTATATACTCCCTTCCGGGGGTGTAAATAAAAAGGAGGTGTGACAGCTCTGGCAACTCTGCTGGGGATCGAACCCAGAATCTCTGGTTCAGGGTTCAAGAGTTCGAGCTTAGAATAATTGTTATAGTTGGATTTATTCATTATCTGTTTTTGTTACATGATTTAGGACTAATGTGCTAATTGATTGCTTTTACCGCTTTGATATTCCGTGAACTGTATATAAACTGTTGCAAAATCCCTCTTCTATCCGAGTCTTCTAAATCATGAAGAAGTGTGCACTTCGTGTGACTTCTTTTCTGTTAGAGTCATATTCTAAAGTTAGAACAAGGTTCAAACAAGTTGCAAAGCCGGTAAAGCTTCTGTATTCCCAGTACACTGCCTCCCCTCGGCTCGAGCTGTTCGCTCGGCTTTTTACAAATAAACCCAGGTTTTAAACCTAGTATAACAATAACTCATGCCGGATCCCTAGTAAGAACGTTTGTTTGCATCATGTGCATTTTGATTTTGGAGACTCAACACAGGGGTTGGGTCTATCTAGGACAGGCGCACCCGAAATAAAAAGACCATCATGATGCATCTTACTTGCTACTTGTGCATTTATTTGCTTCAGATTTGCATGCTGACCGACTTTTGAATAAAAGGGAGAGAATTTGGAAAAGAAAATAACAGTGTGAGGTAATTACATGCGGTGAAAACCAATGTCCCTAAAGTATACTAAAACTTTGCCGAAATTTTGAAAAATAGAAAAAATATCTTTGTGTTTTTGGGAAAAGAAAAAGAAGTTGGGTTTATTTTCTTAAAAAGAAATTCCCGAACTATGCCAGTTTGATTCTCAGAGGGTGTAAGATATGTAGGCAATCCCTATCGGGTCCAACTTCCTTTTTGCAAAAATAACACAAAAGAACAAAAAATTTACTTTAATTTGAAAATAATTAGGGTGATGCCATTCTTGTCAGAAATAGCCAAATGTCCCTAAAAGGGTGCCGGAAGGCTATTTTTGCAAGAACAATTGCTTTTTGCCACTTTCAAAGGTTTTGACTAGTTAGCCGACACAGCCTTAAAATCTTCGTTTTCGAAATTCTGAAAGGTCGTATTGGCAAAGTCGGATATTTGTGTGAAACTTTTGGAAAAAAGATGGTCACTTTTCTTGAGTCAAAATGAGTCATAGTTTCCTTTTAATTAAAATCACCTTAATAAATGTGCAGGATGAGCACAATTCAAAATGAACATTTCTCAGTCCGTGAAGAGATCCCTTTAGAGCTACATATGTGGTGGCATGATTTGGGGGAAGATAGCAGAAAGGATGTGACAAAAGCATTGGGTGGTCTTATCAGGCTCTTGAAGGTTAAGCCAAGGAAAGACGTGATTGAGGACTTGATAACATTCTGGGACCCATCACATAATGTATTTCACTTTGCTGATTTTGAGTTAACTCCTACACTGGAAGAGATAGCAGGCTATGCTGGTTTCGAAGGGAATCTTAGAAGTCAATACTCGGTGGCGCCGAGAACAATAACCCCTCATAAATTTTTGAACTTGTTAAGCATCAGTCGTGACATCTGAGACGGAAATTTGGCCAAAGGATTATGTACCTTCTACTTTCTGTATCGACGTTACGGGAATCCCCGTGGCTTCGAAACGCCAGATACCGGTCTTACTCACGCGGGAAACCAAAACAAGTGGGAAGCTCGGAGAGGATTAGCTTTCATAGCGGCGTTCCTGGGTATTTTGGTTTGCCCTAGAAAAGACGGGAGCATAGAGCTGGGACTTGTAGGGATAGCCGACTTTATGATGAAAAGGGCAAATGGGACTATAGTGTTGTTGATCTTGGCAGAAATTTACCGAGCTCTGATCCATTGTCAAGAAGGAGGAAAGTTCTTTGAAGGGTGCAATATGTTGTTACAACTATGGATGGAGGAACACCTTTGCCACCGTCCTGGATACTTGAATTGTGGTATGACTGGCCTTGAATGCATCGAAAAACATGAAAAACGGGTAGAGGGTTATGAGTTCCTGGATGGTAAAGAAGCATGGCATGCTCATTTGAGATCTCTGACTGCAAACAAGATCAAATGGTCGATCGGGTGGCTCTCGATCATTGAAGTAATCTATTTGTCGGCTGATGCATGTTTTTTGCTGTTGATGGGTCTTCGGAGTATTCATCCTTATGCTCCACACAGAGTCCTACGTCAATTAGGCCCATACCAGACCATCCCACACGATGAAGATTTAAGTCGGTAGGTCATTGAGTTAGAGCCAAAAGCTACCTTCCCAGAAGAAAGAGTGTGTCGGATTTGGCATCAATGCAGATTCTTAGGGCCTAATACTCAAGTACGAGATCTATCCAGAGGTGAGGTAGAGCCTAATTATACTGCTTTGTATGGTAAAAGGTCTCGAATTCATCATGAGCCTGAAAGGCCTGCAAAAAGACCCCACGTCCAACAGTTAACTAATGGAGCACAAGTGCAATGGGACTAGTTAGCCAAAGAAAACGAGTATAGGGCTACCATAAGCAAATTGGAAAAACAAGTCAGGGATAGAAAGTAGCTTGCAATCCGCAGCGGATGAAGGAGAAAAGAAAAACCTAGCCATAGAAAATGAGGCCCTTCGAGCCCAGATTCAGAAAATGAAAATAGCGGCAGAAAACCCAACCCGAAGTGCCAAAGATGAGAAACTCATAGCTAACTTGAGGCAGAAAGTGAGTGACTATAGTTTTGATTTCAACAAAGCAAAAAGTGAACTAGCCAAGGCTCGAAAACAGTTGGCTAAAAATGCGGATGAACGAGCGCGCCTGGTTAAGCAGTTGAAAGAAAAGTACGATGATGAGATCGCGGAATTCAAGAAAAGGGTCATCGCCACAGAAAGCAAAATGACCAAACAGGCGAAAGACTTCAAGGTTGAAAGAGAACAGTGTTATACATCATTGTCATAATTAGAAATAGATTTGTAACAACTTCAGGAGCAGAATCTTGTGGCCGAGCAAAATTTGGAAGCCAGGGCCCAGCAAATTGGGCGTTTGTTACAAGAAAAAGGTGTCATAAGAGAGAGAATTAGAAACATCGTCGATTACATCGTTATGAAGTGACAAATATATGAAGATATGACTTGCACTACCTTCTTCACGGCAGTGATGACATTCATTAAGTAGATAATGAGTGACTTGGACCGACTTCAAAAGGATCTTGTATATAGGCCCGCGGCGAGACCGAATGATGTCCCGCGGGCACCAGGAGCATTAATGTATTCATGATTTTTTATTTGAGTCTGTATTTCCTTTTTCATTAGAGTGTGTCAATTGTGTTGAATTTGTATTTTCTTTTGCTGGAGTCTGTCAATTGTGTTAATGTCTGTATTTTCTTTTGTTGAAGTATGATAGTTTATTTTTGGAGTCTGTATTTCGTCTCTTCATCCGCGTCTGTTAGTCTTTCTTGGAATCTGTTAGTTTGGAGTCTTTGTAATCAAAGCATTTGCTTTTATGAAAATTGAAAATCCCAAAAATGTTTTATTATTTACTTTCACACTTATCTCCCAGAACTACGCTTGGTCTGATTCATGCGAGGTCATGATACGTAGGCAATCTCCATAGGATTCGACCATAACCAAAAGAAAAACAAAAATGAAAGAAAAGAGAAAAAGAAGAAAAACGAAAAGAGAGGAAAAATAAGAGAGGAAAAGAAAAGAAAAGGAGAGAAAATAAGAGAAAAGAAACAATGGCAAAACAAGAGGGAAATGAAAAAAGAAGAGCAACGGCCAGAATGAAAAGAAAGAGAAAAAGAAGGAAAGTTGTAAGTGGAAAAGCCGGGATGACGCAAGCAGCCAATCAAATGCATGATAGAAACGGTTAATTGCTTAGGTGCATTCATTCCCCAAATGTGCGTTTACCAATTTTTTAAAGCCCTAACCACTAACAAGGTTGTTGTTGATGTATTGAGTTCAGGCAGGTGGTTAGTTGATCGGCATTCTAGCAACTCACTCATACAATACCCGATCAAAAGACAAGCTGAACATGACCAACCAAGAATCGGAGACAATTATTGTTGACCAGTCAAAAGAGGTGGAAGAACTGGAGGTTCATGCAATGAAGGAAAAGATGTATAAGTTAAAGCAGCAGATGGCTAAAATGTATCAAGCCTGGGCAAAGGGGCATCCACCACCGATTTATCCCACCAACCCTACTTATATCCCACCAACGGCCCAACCTCAGAAGCCTCCCACTGTAAACTCGTCTCCAGCCTTTCCCCTCTACCAACAATGCTATGGCACCACTTCCCATACTTCTCAAGCTCCACCACCCAAACAAGTCTCATACCCTCCCCCACCAATCACACTTGTTTTTGTGGCACATCCACCTGCTACATTACACTGATCTTCCAGTGAACCTCTATTCAAAACTCACCACAACCAGTATTATCCCCTTGAACCCACCTTCAAAGTTCCAGAACCATATTCTTACACCCTTCATCTTGATCTCACGGCAGAAACCGAGAAGCCACCCAAGAATCCCGAACACGAGGAGATAATCAGAAAGGTCAAAATCTTAGAACAATTGTTCAGAGATATGAGGGGGTTAGGAGGTCAAGTAAGTGTGGCCTACAATGATTTATGTCTATTCCCAGATGTTCAGTTACCCGCAGGATTCAAAATGCCCAAGTTCGATCTGTACGATGGGCATGGTGACCCAGTAGCACACTTAAGAGGATTTTATAGCAAGATGAGAGGAGCAGGCGGAAGAGATGAACTACTGATAGCATATTTCAGCCAAAGTTTGAGTGGATCAGCATTAGAATGGTATACCAGACAAGATCATAGCAGGTGGTACACATAGGACGATTTGGCCCAAGTCTTCGCCTGCCATTTTCAGTATAATCTTGAAATTATCCCAGACCATGTGTCACTAACAAATATTGAGAAAAATCCCGGCGAGAGTTTTAGAAAATATGGATTCCTTTGGAGGGAACAAGCAGCGAGGGTTGACCCTCCGATGAAAGAAAGTGAGATGGTTGATTATTTCTTGTAGGCTTTGGAACCCACTTATTTTGGTCACTTACTGTCAGCAGTGGGTAAGTCCTTTAATGAGGTTGTAAAAATAGGAGGCATGGTTGAGGAGGGACTCAAGTCCAACAAGATCATGAGTTATTCAACAATCAAAGTGACCACCCAGGTCATTCAAAACGGTACTGGAGGTGTACTCGGGAAGAAGAAAAAAGAAGATGTTGCGACAATCGAGTCGGGAGCTTGGGTTGGGTCCAGGGGCCTTCAAGTTACTACAACCAGCCTCGACCCTATCATCAAACTTACCCTCACATTCCATATATCCCACCACAACACTACTACCCACCACCCAATCCCCATTTTTCCGTCCATCACACACAAACCTATACCCAACCCCTTGCTCACGCACAATAGCGTATGCCAACTCCACAAAATCCATACCCAGCTCCCCAAATTACCTATCCACCCCCAAAAGACTACAAAACTCCCTCTGGAACAGGTTTTCGGCCCAATCAAGCCTTTAAGAATGAGAGGTTGCAGAAACAAAAGACTTTTACTCCTTTGGGAGAATCATATACTAGCCTATTCCACAGATTGAGACAGTTGGGTATGTTGAATCCGATCGAGGCTAAACTCTCAAATCCCCCTCCCAGAAATCTTGACCGCTCGGTGAGTTGTGAGTATTATTCAAGGACCCCAGGTCATGACATAGAGAATTGCTGGAAATTGAAAATATCTATTCAAGAGCTCATTGACACTAATCGGATTGAGGTCCAAGCCCCGGAGGCACCCAACATCAACTGGAACCAGTTGCCGGTCCATCATGAGACAAATATGATTGAGATTGTGCATAAGGGAGGGGAGCCTAAGAAGCCTTCGCAAACCGTCATGATGATTCGGGCTAGTGAAGCCAAGCCGTTTGAAAAGTCAACAAGTGAAAAGTCTGTGATCAAGTTGAACGGGGTAAATAATGAACCATCTGTGGAGGTCAAGAAGGGGTCCTCAAGTGACGTTGCAGGAAAACATTAAAGAGGAAAAGTGGTTGTGCCAGGAGTGACGAACAAGCCTGTGGTAATTGTGAAGGGCGCCTGCACAGATCCGATCATTATTTAACCGATAACTCAATTATCGATAGTCAACAACAAGGCAGTCCCATGGAATTATGAATGAGTGATAGTGACTTACAAGGGGAAAGAAGTAAAAGAAGAAGTGTGTGAGACCCATGATTTGACTCGATCGGGGAGATGCTTTGCCCCCAAAGAGTTGAGAAAAGATAAGATCTCCAAAGATAACCCAGTATTGGTGAAGAAAGTTGTGACAGAGGAAGAAGCAGAGGAATTTCTGAGAAAGATGAAAGTGCAAGACTATTCCATTGTGGAGCAGTTAAGGAAGACACCGGCTCAGATCTCGCTATTGTCATTATTGATCCATTTAGACGAGCACCGTCACGCTTTGATGAAGATCTTGAACAAAGCCCACGTTCCTGACAAAATCTTAGTAAACCACTTGGAAAAGATAGCTAACAAGATATTTGAGGTAAACAGAGTCACTTTTTCTGATGATGAGTTTCCCGTGGAGGGTACTGAGCACAATAGAGCCCTCTATCTGACGGTGAAATATGAAGAGTTTGTGGTTACTCGGGTACTGGTTGACAATGGTTCTAGTGCGAATATTTTCCCTCTTTCCACTCTAAACAAGTTAAAGGTGGATGATGAAAGAATTCACAAGAACAGTATCTATGTTCGGGGATTCAACGGTAGAGGGAAAGATTCAGTCAGGAACATAGTGCTCGAGCTTACAATAGGGCCAGTTGAATTTACTATGGAATTCCAGGTGCTCGATATGGCTGTTTCTTACAATGTGTTATTAGGTCGACCCTGGATTCATGCTGCCAAAGCGATCCTGTCTACTCTGCATCAAATGGTCAAGTTTGAATGGGATCGACAGAAATTGTTGTACACGGCGAAGATAATTTGTGTGTTCCCAATGATGCCATTGTTCCGCTCATAGAGGTTGAAGATGACAAGGGGCCATGGGTTTATCAGGTTTTTGACATGGTATCGGTAGAGAAAATTCCTAAAAGGAAGTGTGTAGTGTGTGCCGACTCCAAGGGTAGCTGCTGCATCAGTCATGGTAGCCGTTGAAATGTTGAAAAATGGTTCTGTGCCGGGGAAGGTTTTAGGTGCATCTCTGCAAGGTATCGTACAACCAGTTTCTCTTCCTAAAAAGTTGGATACATTTGGTATGGGGTTCAAGCCCACAGTCGCAGACGTGAGAAGAGCCAGAAAAATGAAATAGAGAGCATGGGTTCTTCCAAAGCCAGTCCCACGTCTTTCCCGATCATTTGTCAGGCTTGGTACCAGAAAATGCTCAGTGATGACGGTTCCCAGTTCGGTGGTTGATGTGGATGGAGATTTGATGGAAAAGTTCGAGAGGATATTCGCCGATGTGAACGTGTTGGAAGCTGGAGAGGGTTCTAGCAAGGCGGATACGCAATTTGTTGGGCCTAGTGCAAAGATTAACAATTGGGAAGCTACTCCTCTCCCCACTAGGAGGGAGTTTTGATAGTTTGCTTTGATTTTCTTTCAATTTATCTGGATTATTCCAGGGTTGTAATTCAGATTCTATGTTCCGTCTGTTTGGATGTATAAACCATGTTATCTTTAGTTTCAATGAAGTGTAATTTCTCTTTTCCTCTCTTCCTGATAGTTTTATTTTTGTTTTCCTTTCTTCCTTGTATAGTCCTTTTATTTTGGCTTCAATGATATGACATGCATGCAGAATCTCCAGCCTAGTCTTCAAAGCCAATCTAATTCTGAAATAGTAATTCAAGAAATAGAATGTGATATTGAATCGGAATATGACGAGGATGAAGCCTTTGAAGAGATTAGTAAAGAATTAAGCCATTTTGAAGAAAAACCCAAGCCTAACTTGAGTGATACAGAAGCAATCAATTTAGGGGACGAAGATAATATTCAGGAAACTAAAATAAGTGTCCATCTTGAACCACAACTCAGAGAGGAGATAAATAAAACATTGTTCAAGTATAAAGATGTTTTTGCATGGTCCTATGATGATATGCCAGGTCTAAGCACTGGCTTGTTGGTTCACAAATTGCCCACTGATCCGGCATTCCCCATGTTAAGTAGAAGCTGAGGAAATTTAAAACTGATATGAGCGTGAAAATTAAGGAAGATGTCACCAAACAGTTTGAAGCCAAGATCATTCGGGTCACTCAGTATCCCACTTGGTTAGCCAATGTAGTGCTTGTGCCGAAAAAGGATGGCAAGACCAGGGTGTATGTTGATTGTCGAGACCTCAACAAGGCAAGTCCCAAGGATAACTTCCCACTGCTGAACATCCATATATTGATCGATAATTGTGCCAAACATGAGATTGGTTCTTTTGTGGATTGTTATGCGGGCTACCACCATATCTTAATGGATGAAGAAGACGCAGAAAAGACAACATTCATCATGCCATGAGGAACGTACTGCTATCGGGTCATGCCATTAGGTCTGAAAAATGTCGGGGCAACCTACATAAGGGCAATGACGACCATATTCCACGACATGATACACAGGGAGATCGAGGTTTACGTGGATGATGTGATTGTAAAGTCTAGAAAGCAGTCTGACCATGTCAGAGATCTGAGAAAGTTCTTCCAAAGGCTTCGCAGGTACAATCTCAAGCTTAATCCTGCAAAATGCGCGTTCGGTGTTCCGTCTGGAATGTTGTTGGGATTCATAGTCAGCCGACGAGGTATTGAATTAGACCCATAAAAAATCAAAGCCATCCAGGTGTTTCCACCCCCAAAGAACAAGACTGAGGTGATGAGTCTGTTGGGGAGATTGAACTATATCAGCCGGTTTATTGCTCAACTCACGACAACTTGTGAGCCTATTTTCAAATTGTTAAAGAAAGATATCGCAGTCAAGTGGATGGATGAATGTCAGGAAGCATTTGATAAGATAAAGGGGTACTTGTCAAACCCACCTGTGTTGGTCCCGCCAGAACTAGGGAGACCTTTGATTCTGTATTTGACAGTCTTGGACAATTTATTTGGATGTGTGTTGGGATAGCATGACATCACCGGCAGGAAGGAGCATGCCATATATTATCTAAGTAAGAAATTCACATCTTACGATGTTAAGTACACTCATCTTGAGAAGACATGTTGCGCCCTAACTTGGGTAGCCCAGAAGTTGAAATACTATTTGTCATCCTATACTACTTACCTCATCTCTCGTTTGGATCCGTTGGAGTATATATTTCAGAAGCCTATGCCCATGGGAAGGCTCGCAAAGTGGTAGATCTTGCTCACAGAATTTGACATCATCTATGTGACTAGGACCGCAATAAAAGCACAAGCATTGGCCGACCATTTGGCTGAGAATCCTATAGATGAAGAATATGAGCCTTTAAAGACTTACTTCCCTGATAAAGGGGTAATGCACATTGATGAATCGGAATAGATTGAAAAGCCAGGATGGAAACTTTTATTTGATGGGGCTACAAACATGAAAGGCGTTGGGATAGGAGCGCTACTTATTTCTGAAATAGGGCATCACTACCCTGTTACGGCTCAGCTTCGGTTCTACTGTACTAAAAACATGGCTGAGTATGAGGCATGCATTTTGGGTTTAAGGATGGTTGTGGATATGGGTGTCGAGGAAGTCTTGGTCTTGGGTGACTCGGACCTTCTGGTGCATCAAATTCAGGGAGAATGAGAAACGGGGGATTTAAAACTCATACAGTACCGGCAATGTTTGCATGATCTTTGCCAACTCTTTCAAGCAATAGAGTTCAGGTATATTCCGAGGATTCATAATGAGGTCGTTGATGCTTTGGCTACTCTGGCATCGATTTTACATTATCCGGATAAGGCTTATGTTGACCCGTTGCATATTCAGGTCCGCGATCATCATGCTTATTGTAATATGGTGGAGGAAGAGCTCGATGGGGAGCCTTGAATTCACGATATCAAGGAGTACATCAGGATGGGAGTGTATCCCATACAAGCCACAGGTGATCAAAAGAGGACAATTCAACGGTTGGCAAGTGGATTTTTCTTTAGTGGAGGAGTGTTGTACAAAAGAACGCCAGATCTTGGATTGCTAAGATGCATAGATGCTAGGCAGTCCACAACTATAATGACTGAAATACATTCTGGAGTTTGTGGACCACACATGAGTGGGTATGTGCTGGCAAAGAAGATTCTCCGGGCAGGTTACTATTGGCTCACTATGGAGCGAGATTGTATCAGTTTTGTGCGTAAAGGTCATCAGTTCCAAGTACCTGGAGATTTGATTCGTTCTCCACCATCTGAATTACACACGATGTCTGCACCATGGCCTTTTGTCTCATGGGGTATGGATGTCATTGGGCAAGTTGAGCCATCAGCATCGAACGAGCACAGGTTCATTCTGGTGGCCATAGATTATTTCACCAAGTGGGTTGAGGCTAAAACATTCAAGTCTATAACCAAGAAGGCGGTGGTTGATTTTGTGCACTCAAATATCATTTGCCGGTTCGGGATACTGAAGGTAATCATCACAGATAATGGTGCTAATCTCAATAGTCATCTGATGAAAAAGGTATGTCACCAGTTTAAGATTACACATCGTAATTCCACCCCGTACCGCCCCAAGGAGAACGGAGCAGTTGAGGCGGCCAAACAGAATATAAAGAAAATACTTCGAAAAATGGTGGAAGGTTCTAGGCAGTGGCATGAAAAGCTGCCATTTGCATTGCTTGGTTATCGCACTACTGTCCGTACTTACTTCAGTAGGAGCGACTCCTTATTTGTTAGTGTATGGCACCGAAGCAGCGATACCCGCGGAAGTGGAAATTTCATCCCTTCGAATTGTCATGGAGGCTGAGATCGCTGATGAGGAGTGGGTCAAAACCCGCTTGGAACAATTGAGTTTGATCGATGAGAAGAGATTGGCAGTGGTGTGTCATGGCCAGTTGTATCAACAGAGAATGGCAAGAGCGTACAATAAGAAGGTGTGTCCACGGAAGTTTGAAGTGGGGCAGTTAGTATTGAAATGTATTCTTCCTCATCAGGTTGAAGCAAAAGGAAAATTCCCTCCAAATTGGCAGGGGCCATTCGTTGTGACTAGAGTGTTGTCCAATGGTGCATTGTATTTGACAGAGGTAGAAGGCAAATGCGTAGAAATAGCTATCAATTCTGATGTAGTCAAGAGATACTATGTATGATTTCTTTCTTTGATTGTACTTGTTTGTATTTGGCATGTCTCGAATATTGAAATGACGAAGGCATTTTGTTCTGCTATCTAAACATTTTATCTCTCGTTACCCCTTTGAGCCTTATTTATTTTCTTTTATACCCCTCTTTCGGAATCAATAGCAAATATCGGAAACACAAGCGTAAAGATAAGTAAAAGAAGGTGAGAAAAAGAGAAAGAAAAAGAAAAGAATGAAAAGAGAAAGAAAAGAATGAAAAAAAAGAAAAAAGAGAAAAAAACAACAAAAAGAAGAAGAAAATAAGAGAAAGAAAAAGAGAAAAAAATCACAACAAACAAAGTAATTCATATGTCTTGAACTATGTTCGACCTGATTCCTTATAAGGATACGTAAGCAGCCTCACGGTTCGGTACCATCAAAATAAAATTCAAAAAGTCCCCAAGCAAAAACCTGGGGCATAAGTTGTGATTGCTGTAAGAAATTTGATTCCGAAAGTTGTAATTTTTAACCCATTTGAGTTGTTTTGAGCCCTTTTATACCCTTTCTTTCTAATTCCATCCAAAAGCCCACATTACAGTCCAAAGAAAGACCTTCTGAGCAGTCTTCGAGAAATGCCAAGTTAAGCAGGCAGAGGTGATTCACATCAGGGGAAACATTCTGGTCCAAAGAGGGAAAAAAAATTAAAAAATGAGAGAGTCTTTTTGGTGAAAACCCTCACGGGCACCGTAAGGCAACGAGAGCTGAGAGAAATAAAAAATGAGAGAGTATTATTGGTGAAAACCCTCACGGGCACCGTGAGGCGAAAGCAAGTTGATAGATAAGGCAAAAGCGAGTTGAGAGATGAACAGATGAGAGAGGTCTGCTGGTGGAAACCTTCCAGGGCACCGCAGGATGAATAAGGTCAGGATTTGGTTGAAAAAATCAGGTTATGGAAATTTTGGGGCAACAAAGTGTGACAATTGGAAGTTGATTGGTTGCACGGATTGGGCCGAGTAATCCAAAATGCGTGTCATGATCATTGGTGCTGGTTGTTCCACTCTGATAAGTCCTTTTTTCTTTTTTCTCTTCAGATAGTCTTCCAGTTTTGAATTTCCTTATCCTTAATTTTGAAAGTCATTACATTTCATTTCTTTTGGGTTTATTTCTCTAAGATGTTCCCAATGTCAGTTTTGTTTAAGCAAATAAGAAGGAATTTCAAATCTCACTACCGGCTTCAAGACTGCAAAGCACAGTACGCCCAGAGCATACCAAAGATAGTATGATATAAAGTGGGGCAAAGTTCCAGCAAGAGTTCCATCGGCAAAATGATTTGGTAATTTCATGGGAGATGCAGAGGTTCCGTTAAAGGGGTCAGAGGTGTGAAATAACGGTTCAGGAATAGAACACTCGGGTCAAAGGGTTTTGAAAGCCAGTCCGAAATTCAAGCGGTTCAGAGCCAGTTCGGAGAAGCCAGTCACAACAAAACAATGCAGCGGAGAGACCTTCAGTAAAGAATGCCATCAACCAACCACCACATTTTAAACTGACAAGATTTTTCTTTGATTAAAACAGGGGCAGGAAATTTTGGTTGTTTCGGAGAAACTCCGTGAAGAAAGGCAGTCACCAAACAGGTTTGATTTTTTATTTTAAGGACCCTCCTGGAAAATGGGACCTAGTTTAAATGTTCAGAAATAGTGTAATCTAGCATAAATGCATCCCAAAGGAATATAAGTTGGCTTAGAAGTTTGCATATTCGAGATAAGGATTCAATTAGGAGTTTTCAGGACCCCCCTGAATAATGGGACTTAACTTTAAGATTTCGATTAGATAACAACATTTAGCGTAGATTCTGTTGTAGGGTAGTATAATTCAGCCATGAAAGTTGTCACCCTTAAGATAAAACTTGACCTTTGATTATCAGGACCCTCCTGGATAATGGGGAGTAGTTTAAGACCTTCTTAGATAACAAGATGCATCGAAAGCCATGCCTTTAAAAGATATAGCTTAGATTTAAAATTGTCATTTAGTTAAGATTTGTCAGGACCCCCTTGATAATGGGACCTAGCTTTCAAATTCTTAGTAATATTTGGTAATATGATTCAGTTTAACACTCATATATGTGCCCAACTACCAAACTGGGGCAGAACATTTCCTCTATTTTTGTCATTTCGTTGAAGTCAGGAGCCCGTCTAGAAAGCAGGGAATACATTTCAAGTTAGAAGTCAGGAGCCCGCCTGGAGAGCAGGGAATACAGTTCAAGTTCAGCAGTCAGGAGCCCGCCTGGAGAGCAAATACATTTCAAGTTAGAAGTCAGGAGCCCATCTGGAGAGTAGGGAATACAGTTCAAGTTCAGCAGTCAGGAGCCCGCCTGGAGAGCAGAGAATACATTTCAAGTTCATGCATTCAGGAGCCTGCCTGGAGAGCAGGGAATACATTCAAGTTCAGCAGTCAGGAGCCCGCCTGGAGAACAAGGGAATACCATTCAAGTTTTAGTTTTCAAGTTCTTATTGATATTTGGTAATGTGATTCGTTTTACACTTACATATGCTCCCAGATACCCAAACTAGGGCAGAAAAATTTCCTTTGTTTTCATCTATTTTGTTGAAGTCAGGAGCCCGCCTGGATAGTAGGGAGTACATTTCAAGTAGCAGTCAGGAGCCCGCCTGGAGAGTAGGGAATACATTCAAGTTCAGCAGTCAGGCATCCACCTGGAGAAATGGAAAACATCTCAAATTATAAGGTGGCAACAAAGGGATTCCACCGGGAGGATACAAGTCAACAAGGCAACAAGAACCACAAGAGCAAGTTTGAAGATATAGATAGGATTTTGTAATATATAGATCATAGCATAGTCTAGCTTCTTTGTATTTTTGGTGTAATAAGGGGATGCAGCAAGCAGTTGTAGCAACAGTGAAATCACACCTTTATGGTAGTCCCAATGACCAAACATTCCTGAACTACACTGACCTGATTTCTTTTTAGCCAAGGATATGTAGGCAACCTCGGAAGCAGGGCGCGGTCAAATCTTTCAAAAATGGTTCCCATGGAATACTCAAACGGGCAAAAATCACTCGTATCCGCTCACTTTATCTTTGCATGAAAACTCTTCATATTTCCGAGCAAAGAGGGGCAGCAGTGAGCACGTGATTTTTGCCCTATATGAATTATTTCCATAAATTCAAACAAAATAAATTTTTCCCATTGTTTGCAATTTCATCAATTTTTGTAGCATTTTTTGATTAATTGCTTGCATTTGTCTGTGCACATTTATTTTATTTAATTCATGTAAATATAAAAAATACATTGTATTTGCATTTAGGATTTAATTTTTTATTTTTAAATTAATTAGTAGTTTAGTTGTGTTACAAAATAGAAAAATCACAAAGATAACTCATTTTGCATTTTTAACTTTTAATTTTGAAATTTTTAGTTTTTTGGTAATTTAGGATTTATTTAATTATTGAAAATATTGTGTTGAGTAATTAGCCTAATTTGGTAATTTAATTTAGCTCAAGAGTTGATTTAGGATTTAAATTAATTAATTAAAAAAAGAGAAGAAGAAAAACAAAGGAAAATTAAATTTGGAAAAGGAAAATAAAAGAAGTAAAGGCTCTTTTGGGCCAAATTGTAATGGCCCAAGTGAACTCCCCCCTCCCAAAACCCGCTCGAGTCCAGCCCAAACCCACACCCTAACCCGGTCCGTCTCCACACCCCACTAAACGACGTCGTTTCGCCTTTTTGATCTCGACCGTCAAGGTTAGCTGATCTGACGGTTCAGAAATAGGGAGGTCTTAATATATATATGTCCAAACACTACCCTACCCCCTAATCTCGCCTCTTTCAACTCCCACCTCAGAGACCCCTCCAAAACCCTACCTGCCGCCCCTATTTTCTACCACACACGCTGGCTGCGCCACCTCCGTTCACCACCAAAATAACACCCCATGACCGCTAAGCCCCACTCGTTCCAAATCCCTTATTGGTTTCCCTCGAATCGTATCCTAGTTCGTCGAATCCCGGATCCAAGACTCAGTCCCAGAACTTTAATCTCGCTCACTTTGCCCGGTTCAAGCTTCTAGGCCGATAATGGCTCGAAGTTTATGCCATGTCGACTTTTCTCCTCGAGAATGAGTGACTGGCATGGACTTTAATTCATTTCGAAGCCCATCGGCCTCATGCAAGACCCAAAACCAGCAATTCTATTCGAGAGATGCCTGCCTCCGATTAGTCAGTATGTATTTTTCTTCTTCTTTGTCGTTTTTCTTTCTTTTCAAAACTCGTTTGGATAAGGTCATTACGAATAATTGGGACCAGTACTGTTAAATAGTTTGTTTGTTTGTTTTTCTTGTTTAGCTCATTTGTTTGGTTCATAAATTATTGCTAGGTTAATTAAGTTTGTTTTCTATTTTGCTTGAATCATTTGAGTTCTTTGGACTCAATCATTTTCCTTCCTTGTTTCTTTTTCCTTTCTTTCTTTTGGGCCCAAAACAGCCTTGTTCATTTGAGCCTTAGTGCTTGGTGATTAATGGCCTGAAGTTTGTGAACTTGGATTATAGTATTCAGGCCCATAGTTTAGATGAGGTTATGTTTTAAATTGACCCATGATTTGAAGGGTAAATAACCTAGGCTTAAAGGGTAAATTGGGGAATATAGGTAGGGGAATCTTATATAACTGAACTAGGAAGCTTCCTAGAAGCTGGGGTGGGGGCTATTTTGAAATTCTGATGTTTATACTAGGGATTTCTAAGCTCAAATGAAAATTTCAAAAGGTTTTAAGTGCAATTTTGAACTCTTTGAGGCTGCCCTTGTAGCTTGCCTATAAAGGCATTGTTACTTAGAGCTGAAAAATAAGAAATACACCAGATGACTAAAATTTAGAAGAAAACATTATTCCATTGGAATTCTGCCCTAAATCTTAAGTTATTCTTAGATTACAAAACAATTTCTGAAGCCTTTTAAGTGTAAATGGCTTGATCTTGTGCTGGAAAAGCTTTGGGGTTTAGTTTTGTTTGAAGTTTCCACTGTTCAATTGATCTTTGTTTGGGTTTCTGAAAGTTTTAAAAGTTTTGAAGCATTTTTGTTTCATCTGAGGTTGAGTGTGACTTGATTTGGGTTTGGAAACTAGTTCAAGGTTGGGTCCTGGGGTTTGGTGTGTGTCCACCTGTGTTGAGTTTGGGTTTTACTGATTGTTACTCAAATCTGTTCTGTGCTGCTAGCTACTGATTCTTCACTATTTTGGTTTCTATCTTATTTTCAGGTATTTCCTTCAAACCCTGAATGGAAATGAAGCTTGTTATGGCTATTTGTGTTGGAATCATGTAATTTGAGTCGAAGAAACTGATTGTTGCCTTTCTCTGTTACATTACCAGCTTTGAAGTCTATTATATTTTGTCTTCATGTTCCTTCTAGGCTCACATAAGTTATTTAGTTTCTTGTCATTATCTTTTTAGATTCTTTTATGGTGTTGTATAAATGTTTCCTTTTCACTTGCTTAGCTTAAATGTTTGAAGGTCCCTGATCATATGTATAAGCAGTAGAGAACTAGTGCAAAGAAATTTTAGTAATGTCAAGTATGTTTCAGCTCTGTTTTGGCCTGTTGAGGACAGTGTTGTTGGATTGAAGGCATGTTGCTCAGTTTTTCTCTAGTTTAGCTATACATTTCAAGCCTTGCAGGTTGAGGCATGTTTATTGTTAGGAAGAAAGGTTATACATATGTTATTTGCTTCTGAGGAGACTCGATATCGAGTCTTAAAGCCTCCAGCAGTTGACCTTGAAATCTGGCTTGGGCTCGTTTGGGCCCAAAGTTCATTTTCCTTGTGATGTGGTCTTGTGAGTCCAAGGCAAATGTGGGTCCGAGGTGCAGACAAGATCAGAATTATAATTTTAGTTGCTTTATGTTTAAATAATCAAAGAAGCAAAGATGTTAGTTTAGTCACGTGCTCAACATAGGTTTATGATTGGTATTCAATAAAATGTGTACAATTCTGAGTTCTTATGTATGATTTGGCGTTGAAATTTGTAGCTGGGCCTTTAGTGTTGGCCCAGTGTCTTTGGATGCGCTACAAATTGTGTTCAAGACCTCTGTTTCATTTGTGATTTGGGCCTGTTGTTTATTTGGGCCTGTTGTTGATTGGGTTTTATATTAGCGAAGCATTGTTGCACTTTGTTGATCCTTAAAGGTTAAGACACTTGTTTGATGGAATTCAAATCACTTTAGACCTTTAGTTAACTAACTAGACCCTTTAAAAATGGGTTGAGGCACGCCCGATTTGCCAAAATGTATAACTTATGGCCCTCGCTTAGTTAATATTTTAATCCTTAGAATTCGAGGCGTGTCATTTAACGAATTTTCCATGGCCCTCGCAAAGACGCAAATGCGTTAGTTGCTTTACGCGTGCATTTTAATAATATTACCTTCCTAAACTCTGGTGTGCATTTCATGTGACCCAAATCAAATCTTAAAACGTTGAATAAAATATTTTTAGGATGGCGGGTGTGTCACACCTCCTTTTTACATACCCGCGAGGGTACAAGGGAGTTTTTTCCAATTAAAGGACAATCGAAACGGGATTGGTTTATTTATTTCAGAGTCGCCACTTGGGAGATTTAGGGTGTCCCAAGTCACCAATTTTAATCCTGAATCGAGGAAAAGAATGACTCTATATTACAGTCTGCGTACCAAAATCCGGATAAGGAATTCTGTTAACCCGGGAGAAGGTGTTAGGCATTCCCGAGTTCCGTGGTTCTAGCACGGTCGCTCAACTGTTATATTCGGCTTGATTATATGATTTTATACAAATATTAACTTATGTGCAAATTTTAACTTTTTACCGCTTTATTATAATTATTATTATTAAGAATGTGAACATCGCTTAAAACATGTCTTTAGACTGCGTCACATGAAATGCACCCACAATCCGGAACATATTTTTATTTGACGTTTTGGGATTTGGATTTGGGTCGCATGAAATGCACACCCATGTTTAAGAAAGTAAATTATTAAACACGCGCCTAAAGATTAGCGTATTATTATTTCTGGGAAGGCCGTGAGATTTTCTAAATGGCCCGTCCTGGAAACTAAGTACTTTTATATATACATTTAACGAGGGCCCCGCAGCTTGTGCATTTTTATTTGTCGAGGCTCATCTCATCTTTATTTTTTAGAAGGATATCCTATAGCGGCTATGTTTCTTGTAGCATTTATCTCTACTAATTGAAAGTAAAATGACCCTACTCAATTACATGCTTGCAGGTTATTTATAACGAGATTCCGAATGCCTTTGCAGAATAAGAAAACATGGCTATGCACACGGACAGCCGATCGAACATTATGGGCCCAAACCCAACCCACACAATATCGGCTGGGCATGGGCCACTACTTTTCCGATGAAAGCCTGCTGGGTTCGTTCGATTTGGGGCTCAACCTTCGTGAGGTTGAGAAGTGCAGACTTGCGCTGTTTGTTTTAAAGCATTGGTTTGCCAATTATAAGGAGGCAATTTATCAAAGGAAATGAAATTAACTAACAATGGATAGTTTCATACTTGACATGCATTAAAGGACATGCTAATCACAAACATAGCTAACTTCTAAAATATAGCCCACTATACTGTCAATCCTGCTGACTGTCAGCCTACACGCACAATACGACATTAAGTTACCCCACATTTGCATTCATTATGTAGGAAGGCTAACTCCAGTATCTAGGCAAAACGTAAACTATTATACATCACATGGTATTTAATATAACAGGCTATGTATAAAATAACATCTTCAACTCTTCTCTTTTGTATTCATGCTCGACTTTCAAATTATATTGGTAGTGTATTAGTCGTGTACCTGGTAGGAATACAAAAGAAGAAGGAGAATGATCAACTGAGTAGTATGCAACAAACACAACAACAGCAGATACACAGCAACAATACAACAACAACAACCAGCCCAACAATGATGAAGCTCACAAGTGATCGAGCAACGAACAGACAATCCCAGAAACAGAGTAGAAAAACAGCAGGAAGCCCAGAATATCGAATGTAACAGCACCAACAGTTTAACAATCACAAACAGCTCAGCAGATAACCAACAACAATTGGCCACCAAAAAAAACTCGACCAACTCGAACTCTTGTGTAGTTTTCAGACAATGTTTGGTTACAATATTCTGAAATTTTTCTTTTTTCTTTCTTTCTTTCAGTTTTTCAACTTAAAACCTCTCTGAAGACTAAAATGTCCAGCCCCTTTCATGTTCTGAAATCGTCCTATTCATAGGCAGAAATGGCAAGCATTAAGCTGCCTTCAACCCTTTTTCTCCTTCCTGCCCATAACTTCTTTTTAAACTAAAAGTATTCCCCATGCCCATCCATTCGACAGGCCTTCAGCCTTTATTTTCTGCCCAAAAGCATGGGCAACCCCTTTTTTATTCAATCAGCCCCATGCTAACAAGTTTGGCTCCCCACTATTACATTATTTTAATCCCAATCCAGTACCCTATTTGTCAGCTCATTTAAACTAATCATTTCTATTCTTTTTTACACCCAAACTACCCTTGTTAAGCCCTGATTATTACTGTCCTAAACCATTGCAGCATCAGGGCATTTTGAACTTCTGAAAGTTCCAATTCAAAACTGCCCTAGCCTGAGTCTTTTAATTGTTTATAATGCAGTTACAAACTACTTTCAAACAATGTCAAGCAATCAATTAACAACAACAGGTTCGTTCACTCATGTGAAGTTGTATGAATTAGAATATTTGAACCTTCAGTTATAGGAAACTAATCGACGACGTTTATCAAATCGACTATACTAATTATGACAAGAAACAACTAGTCGATCACATAAACAATACGTACAGGGTCTCGAATGGCTTCAGACAACTTCGCACAATCACTGGGAGGCCATGCGAACTATCTATTCGACGACTAATCTCATCGAGCATATATATCACAAGACGTATTCACATATACACAGAAGAACAAATGACCAAGTAAAAGGTCTTTACAAAGACGGAAGAAAATTAAACAAAAATGCCAGAAACAACAAACAACTACAACAAAACATGCTAACAAATTTAGACAATACTCAAACCAAACTAAAAGGAAAAGGAAAACTTACTGTTGGAGCTTTAACCAAGAACGGACCAGACCTGAACCAGTTTTGACCATTTGAGGCCGAACAAACCTTAATCGGGGTGTTCTCGACCGAGAATACCTTGATTAAGGCCTATTAGGTCCCAAAATCCCCATGAAACTGACCGGATTCCCCAGATTCTTGTATCCCAGAGTTTGAATCTTCAGATTTGTGATTTTAGGATTTGTGGGTAGATTCAGACCAAACCAAGCTTGGTTTGGTCACGAAGGAGGTCAGGGGGTTGTCCAGTGTGAGTTTGGGTTGGTTTGGTGTAGATCGGGGCTTGGTCTCGAATCTTTGAATCAAGATTCGAGATGATGGAGGGTGATTCGAGGCTAGGGGGTAGCAGATTTGGGTTTGGGGTGGTGAGATGCATCAAGGGTGTTAAGGGGGTGGTCACCGGCGTCCTTGCCGCCAGCTTTACGGGGAAGGTGAAGGGGGGTGGCTAGGGTTTGGGACATTAGGGTTGGGCTCTTGGGGACGATGGAACCGGGGGTGTTTGGATAAGGGGGGCGTGGGGTGTGATGGAGGGTTTATATACGGAAGGGGGAGATAGATCAGGGTCGTTAGATCAAGTGATCTCAATGGCTTGGATCTACTGGTGATGGACGAGACAGGGTCGTTTGGTATAGAAACAGGGTCGTTTGGTTTAAGTGAAGGGTTGGGTTGAACCGGTTACTGGGTCGGGTTTGGAAACGGGTTGCTGAAGGGGGTCCTGGGCCGTTGGATTGGCCTGGACGGACGGCTCAGATCAAACGCCTTTATACGACGTCGTTTGGGGGGGTTTGCCTGAGGCCTGGTTTGGACTGGGTCAGATGCAATTGATTTTGGGCCTCAAAATTCAGAATAAAAATAGGCCCACTCCGATTTCTAAACAATTTGCACTAATTCTTTTGTTTTCTAATTTTAAACACAATTAAAAATAAAACAAACTTTAAAACACCCATTAATTAACACTTAACACATTTATCACACACATATTAAAATATTTAAATAGGTTAAATCACATCCTAGAATAAAAGATGCATATTTTGTGAATTTTTTTTAATGACCGAATTATGGCTTAATTACCATGACATACATATTTTGTATTTTGTTTGTTAAGATTCAATGAAAAAATGGACAGAAACACAAATGACTACCTGCACATGTCACGTGAAAATTGTACCGCGATGCCATTTATTATTTTTTGATTTCATTTGGAGTGATTGTTCGTGGAGCAAAAATCACGTGCTTACAGCTGCCCCTCTTTGCCCGAAGACGCGAAGGGTTTTCGCGCAAAGACAAAGCGGGCGATTTTTTGCTCGTCCGAGTACTCCGTGTGAAGCATTTTTCGAAAAAAATTTGACCGAACCTTCACTTCAGAGGTTTCCTACATATCCTGGGCTGAACAGGAATCAGGTCAATATAGTTCGGGAAGTTTTGGTAGCTGGGACTACCGTATGATTGTCATGTTTGCTGTGGTTGTGCTGTTACATGCTGCTGTATGCTGTCATCGCTTACCGATCTCCTTGTTACATTGGGATGAAAAGAAATCAAGAAGCTAGGCTAGACTACGAATCATAAGATCTCATCTATCTTCAACTTGTTCTTGTCGCCTTGCTTTCTTGTCGGCTTGCGTTTTCCTCCGATGCTTTTATTTTGTGAACTTGGGGGATGGTACTGGCCCTTTGCTCTTCTGAGTACCAGTTTTCATCATTTTGCTTGGTCCGCTGGGGATATGGCCTTCTTCGTTAAGCTTTTCAATGGTTCCTCTGGTGGCACGGCTCTCTTCATCAGATTTGTTATGCTGGGCATGGTCTAATGTTCACAAGCTGCTTCTTTCAAAACGCGTCCTTTCTTCCTTTTGACGCATGCACTTGAGTTTTCACCCTTCTGCTTCCCGGTGCTGGGGTTTTTATTGTTTCCTGCTGGGCATTCCTGCTGTAACCTTCCGCCTTCTGATAGGGTTACTGATTCCAAAATCTGCAGTATAAGACTAAAAAGTATTCCTCTTGTTATACAGGTGGGCGCCTGAATGCAAAATTATGAAATGTATGCCCGCGTTATACTGGTGGGAAACCTAGAACATGAAGTATTCCCGCATTTTACTGGTGGGAAACCTAGAACAGAAAGTATTCCCGCATTTTACTGGTGGGCGACCTAGAATAGAAAGTATTCCCGCATTTTACTGGTGGGCGACCTAGAACAGAAAGTATTCCCGCATTTTACTGATGGGCGACCTAGAACAGAAAGTATTCCCGCATTTTACTGGTGGGCGACCTAGAACAGAAAGTATTCCCGCATTTTACTGGTGGGCGACCTAGAACAGAAAGTATTCCCGCATTTTACTGGTGGGCGACCTAGAACAGAAAGTATTCCCGCATTTTACTGGTGGGCGACCTAGAACAGAAAGTATTCCCGCATTTTACTGGTGGGCAGACCTAGAACAGAAAGTATTCCCGCATTTTACTGGTGGGCGACCTAGAACAGAAAGTATTCCCGCATTTTACTGGTGGGCGACCTAGAACAGAAAGTATTCCCGCATTTTACTGGTGGGCGACCTAGAACAGAAAGTATTCCCGCATTTTACTGGTGGGCGACCTAGAACAGAAAGTATTCCCGCATTTTACTGGTGGGCGACCTAGAACAGAATGTATTCCCGCATTTTACTGGTGGGCGACCTAGAACAGAAAGTATTCCCGCATTTTACTGGTGGGCGACCTAGAACAGAAAGTATTCCCGCATTTTACTGGTGGGCGACCTAGAACAGAATGTATTCCCGCATTTTACTGGTGGGCGACCTAGAACAGAAAGTATTCCCGCATTTTACTGGTGGGCGGCCTAGAACAGAAAGTATTGAATTTGTTTCCTCGTTCTTCCGAGAAAATTTTCGACAACGACAGAAAATTTTCTGCCCCGGTTTTGGTGATTTCCCTGGCATCGCGTCCTTCTGCCATCATCAACCTTTATTTTCCTGCAGCAGACAAAAGGATTTAGTTAGTTTTAATCATGGTGGGCAGCGGTGTTCTTTCTGCTGGGAGATGATTTTTCTCTTTTGCTGGCTTTGTGCCCTCCCACTGGTTGGCGGACAAAGTCGCTTGCTGGGGTGACCCGTCTGATGGGGATGGTCTTCCATTTATCCCCCTTTTTGCTTTCCTCTTTACAGAACCAACTGTGGGAGTCTGCTTCCCTCCCGAAACCACTCTCTTAAGAGTTTACTTCCTCCCGGAATTGCAAGGCATAGAACTTTATTGCCCGGGGATAACCTTTGGGATTGTTAGGGTTATCTTGCATCGGATCAATTTCCCTTTCCTGTGGAGTCCGACCACTTTGGACTTGGGTCCGTGATTTATCGACGTTCTGCGGGGAGACCTTCTCGGAACTTGGTCCACGAGTCCTTCACTCGTCATTTTCCGCTCTCTTTATGCCACCCTTCTTTTGATGCAATTCGCCCTTTGGTTTTGCGACCGACGCCTTTTGTCTTATTCTTGGTTTTTTGCCTATCCCTTTCGTACTTTGCTTTTGGACCCCTTTAGTCTCTGGTAGTAAACTTAGAAAAATCTTTTTCAAAAACGAATTCTTAGAAAGAAAAAAGAAAAATGAAAACGATAGAAAAGGAGGAAAATCTCTCTGAACCAATACTTGGTGGAGAAAGGAAAAGAGAAGAACTTATCTGGATGACATGACTGGTCCTTGTGATCATGACGTGCACCATAGATTCCTGACCCAGTATATTTGTATCAATCGACTTGCCTGATGACCTTACTTGTTGGGGATAAATGGGTGTCCCTTTCTTTGCGAATGTGGACCCTTTTGCTGATCTGCCTTGTCACCTCATAGTGCCCTTCGAGGGGTTTTCACTAATGAGACTCTCTCTTTTCTCTCAGCTCCCGGCGCCTTATGGTACCTGTGGAGGTTTTCACCGATAAGACTCTCTCGTTTTATATCTCTCATCTTTTGTCGCCTTATGGTGCCTGTGAAGGTTTTCACCGATAAGACTCTCTCATTTTATTTCTTCAGCGGGGAATTGGAGTGCTGTTGATATGACCCTCTCTTTGGAGATTCCTTTGGACT
The DNA here is from genome assembly GCF_000715075.1 of Nicotiana tabacum. Taxonomy (NCBI): domain Eukaryota; kingdom Viridiplantae; phylum Streptophyta; class Magnoliopsida; order Solanales; family Solanaceae; genus Nicotiana; species Nicotiana tabacum. The sequence goes on along the minus strand of NC_134099.1, from coordinate 6,607,861 downwards.
ATCAATTCATTTCCAGTTTTATGACCCTCTTCTTCGCCGGGGATCAGTGTATTATTCTCGGCTTCATTTGCCTGACTTGGCACCTCTTGGATATTGATCGAGAGGTCTATTGGACGTCGATGTTGGTTTTGGTGTGGGGCTAAAAAGAAAGGCTAAATGAAATAACTTTGATGGGTGATCCGCTACAACTTTTGGAATCAAACTTTTGTTGGAATTTTAAAACATAACATCTGCCCCAGTTTTCTTGCTTGGGGGATTTATTTATTATTATTTTTTTTACTCTATGTTGAGCTATGTGCCTTACGCACACTGTGCCTATTATGCACACTTATGGACATTATGCACACTATGACCGAGCCGTGAGGCGCCTACGTATCCTCTTTGAGGAATCAGGTCAAACGTAGTTCCCACGGTTTTGCTTTTCTTGTGATTTTATCTCCCTTTTTTCATTTTCTTTTACAATTTTCTTTCTTTTTTTTCTTTTTCATATCTATTCCATTAGTGATTCCAAAAGAGGGATACGAAAGAATAACTTAAGGCTCAAAAAGGGGAAACAAGGGTAAAAAGTGTTTGGATAGAAGAAAGAATTGCCTCCGTCATTTCATTATCCAATAAGTATCAAGTACAAACAAACGAACCAATAATTGCCATAATCAAAGAAATTACGCATAATATCTTTTGACTGCATCCGGATTGATAGCCATGTCAACACATCTTCCCTCGATTTCCATCAAACACAAAGCACCGTTAGACAATACCCTGGTCACGATATAAGGCCCTTGCCAATTTGGGGCGAACTTGCCTTTTTCTTCGACCTGATGCGGGAGGATCCTCTTTAATACCTGCTGCCCTACTTCAAACTTCCTGGGGCGTACCTTCTTATTATATGCCTTTGCCATTCTCTTCTGATATAGCTGACCATGACACACTGCTGCCAATCTTTTCTCGTCTATCAAGCTTAACTGTTCCAATCGAGCTTTGACCCATTCATCATCATCAACCTCAGCTTCAGCGACAATCCGGAGGGACGGGATTTCAACCTCCGCGGGTATTACGGCCTCAGTTCCGTACACCAACAAATAAGGAGTTGCACCTATGGAAGTCCGGACGGTAGTGCGATAACCCAACAAAGCAAAGGGTAATCTCTCGTGCCATTGTTTGGATCCCTCCACCATCTTTCGCAGTATCTTCTTGATATTCTTAGTGGTTGCTTCGACCGCTCCATTCGCCTTGGGGCGATATGGGGTAGAGTTGCAGTGTGTAATCTTGAAATGTTGGCATACCTCTTTCATCAAGCTGCTGTTAAGATTCGCACCATTGTCCGTAATGATCATTTTTGGGATCCCAAATCGGCAGATGATGTGGGAGTGAACAAAATCCACCACTGCCTTTTTAGTTACCGACTTGAAGGTTTTGGCCTCAACCCATTTGGTGAAGTAGTCAATGGTTACCAGAATGAACCTATAACCGTTGGACGCTGTCGGCTCAATAGGCCCAATGACATCCATGCCCCATGCAACAAACGGCCAGGGTGATGACATCGTATGTAACTCTGTTGGCGGAGAATGAATCAGATCTCCATGTATCAGACACTTACGGCATTTCCTCACGAAAGCGATACAGTCATGCTCCATGGTGAGCCAGTAGTGCCCGGCTCGAAGGATCTTCCTTGCCAACACATATCCGCTCATATGTGGCCCGCAAACTCCAGCATGTACCTCTGCCATAACCGTCGTAGCTTGACCGGCGTCTATACATCTTAACAATCCCAAATCCGGGGTTCTTTTGTACAAAACTCCTCCGCTGAGGAAGAAACCATTCGACAAACGCCGAAGGGCTCTTTTTTGGTCTCAAGTGGCCTGTTCCGGATATATTCCCATTCTGAGGTATTCCTTGATATCATGAAACCAGGGCTCGCCATCTGCTTCCTCTTCTACGGCGTTGCAATAAGCGTGCTGATCACGGACCTGGATGTGCAAAGGATCAACATACATTTTGTCAGGGTGGTGCAACATTGATGCTAAGGTGGCCAATGCATCCGCAACCTCGTTATGAACTCTCGGGATATGTTTGAATTTCACCGATCGAAATCGCTTGCTCAGATCGTGCAAGCATTGTCGATATGGTATGAGTTTCAAATCCCGTGTTTCCTATTCACCCTGAATCTGATATACCAAGAGGTCCGAGTCTCCCAAGACCAAAACGTCTTGGACATCCATGTCCGCAGCCAATCGCAGACCCAAAATGCAAGCTTCATACTCGGCCATATTATTGGTGTAATAGAAGCGTAGTTGAGCCGTAACAGGATAATGGCGTCCTGTTTCAGAAATGAGTACTGCTCCTATTCCAACCCCTTTCGCGTTCACGGCTCCATCGAAGAAAAGCTTCCAACCCGGTTCCTTGGGTAACTCCAGCTCACTTGTATGCATCACTTCTTCGTCGGGAAAATACGTTCTTAAAGGCTCGTATTTTTCATCAACGGGATTCTCTGCCAAATGGTCTGCCAGCGCTTGGGCTTTCATGGTTGTCCTCGTCACATAGACGATATCAAACTCTGTGAGTAGAATTTGCCATTTTGCCAACCTTCCTGTGGGCATAGGTTTCTGAAAGATATACTTTAATGGGTCCAAACGGGATATGAGATAAGTAGTATATGAGGACAGGTAGTGTTTCAACTTCTGAGCTACCCAAGTTAGGGCGCAGCATGTTTTCTCGAGTTGAGTGTACTTGACATCATATACTGTGAATTTCTTGCTAAGATAGTAGATGGCCTGCTCCTTCCTTCCTGTGTCGTCATGTTGCCCCAGTACACAACCAAATGAATTTTCCAGGACCGTCAGATAAAGAATTAAGGGCTTCCCTGGCTTAGGCGGGACCAACACGGGTGGATTAGACAGATACCCTTTGATTTGGTCGAAAGCCTCTTGACACTCTGCCGTCCAACTTACCGCAACATCCTTTTTTAGCAACCGAAATATGGGCTCACAAGTCGCCGTGAGTTGAGCGATGAACCTGCTGATGTAATTGAGTCTACCCAACAGACTCATTACCTCTGTTTTGTTCTTTGGCGATGGAAAATCTCGGATGGATTCGATCTTGGATGGGTCTAACTCAATCCCCCACCGACTGACGATGAATCCTAACAGCTTTCCTGATGGAACCCCGAATGCGCATTTGGCCGGGTTAAGCTTGATATCATACCTTCGGAGTCTTTGGAAGAATCTCCTTAGGTCTGCTACATGGTCTTCCTGCCGCCAAGATTTTATGATCACATCATCTACGTACACCTCAATTTCTTTGTGTATCATGTCGTGAAACACAGCAGTCATTGCTCGCATGTACGTTGCCCCGACATTCTTCAGTCCAAACGGCATTACCCGATAGCAGTAAGTTCCCCATGGCGTGATAAAAGCTGTCTTTTCCGCATCTTCCTCGTCCATTAGGATCTGATGATAACCCGCATAGAAATCCACAAATGATCCGATCTCGCGCCCAGCGCAATTATCGATCAAGATATGGATGTTGGGCAATGGAAAATTGTCCTTGGGACTTGCTTTGTTGAGGTTGCGGTAGTCGACGCACACCCGGATTTTCCCATCCTTCTTTGGAACTGGCACCACATTGGTCAACCACTCGGGATATCGAGTGACCCGAATGACCTTCGCCTGCAACTGCTTAATCACCTCTTCTTTGATCTTTACACTCATTTTTGTTTTAAATTTCCTTAGCTTTTGCTTGACCGGAGGGTATGCCGGGTTAGTGGGCAATTTGTGAACCACTAAATTGATGCTTAATCCCGGCATATCGTCATATGACCATGCAAAATCATCTTTGAATTCCATGAGGGTTTTGATCAATTCTTCCCTGACATTCGGCTCAATATGGATGCTGATCTTGGTTTCTCGGACATTATCAGCGTCTCCTAGATTCACAGTCTCAGTGTCATTTAGGTTAGGTTTGGGTTTTTCTTCAAATTGGCGCAATTCTCGGTTTATCTCTTCGAAGGCTTCATCTTCGTCATATTCAGAGTCATCGTCACAAACGACCTCTTGTATCATTAAGTCGGATTCAGATTGATTTATTAGACTAGGTCGAAGATCCACTGTGCATGCCATGTCATTAGAACCAGTAAAAAGAGAACTGTTCAGAAAGAAAAAGAACAAAACAAAATTAAAATGAGACAAAAGAAGGAAACTTTATTAAACTTGCGGGATAAAAGGGTTCACACTTTTACAAAGTAAAATTTGGATTACACCCTGGAATAATCCGAACAAAACAAAACAGACAAAAACATAAATCAAAGCCTACTACCAAGACTCCCCTCGGACAGGAAGAGGAGTAACTGTCCAATTGTTGGTTTTGGCCTCAGGCCCCACAAACTGTATCTTTGCTCTGCTGGAGCTTTCTCCAGCTTCTACCATACTGACATCAGCGAATAGCCTCTTGAAACTCTGATTCAGGTCCCCATCCATACCAATTAATGGTCCTAGAATCTTTAGGACTGGCGGCCCCTTGGCACTTGCTCTGACAAACGATCTTGAAAGACGTGGCACGGGTTTGGGAAGATACCAGACTTTCTTCTTCATTTTCCGCACTTGCTTTACATCTGCTGCGGTTGGTTTGAACCCCAATCCGAAAGTTTCCAGATTTTTAGGCAGGGAGACAGGTTGGATAATCCCCTAAAGCTCGACTCCCAGGCCCTTTCCCGGCACAAATCTATTACCCAGCATTTCCGAGGCCATCATGACTGTCGCGGCAGCTACCCTAGGGTGCGAGATGATTTCTCCTTCAGCAATTTTGTTTTCCAACCTTGTATCGAAAATCTGGTAGACCCAAGGACCTTTGTCATCATCGGTCTCTATGAAAGGTACAATGGCGCCACCCATGGTGCACGTCGTGTCCTTGCCGTGTAGTACGACCTCCTGCCTATCCCACTCGAACTTCACCATCTGATGTAGGGTGGAGGGCACTGCTTTGGCTGCATGAATCCATGGTCGTCCTAACAGAAGGTTATAAGATACTGTGGCATCTAACACCTGGAACTCCATGGTGAACAGGACTGGACCGATGGTCAATTCAAGTACAACATCCCCTACAGTGGCTGTTCCATTTCCGTCAAATCCTCGAACACAGATGCTATTCTTGCGGATTTTTCCGTGGTCGATCTTTAACTGGTTCAGAGTGGATAATGGGCAGATATTGGCACTTGAACCGTTATCCACCAATACCCGAGTAACTACCGAGTTTTGACATTTGACAGTTAGGTAGAGAGCTTTATTATGCTCTGTACCTTCCATCGGCAGGTCATCATCTGAGAATGTTTCCCTGTTCACCTCGAAAATCTTGTTGGCAATGGTTTCCAGGTGGTTTACCAAAATCTCGTTTGGCACGTGAGCTTCGTTTAATATCTTCATCAAGGCCCGACGATGCTCCTCGGAATGGATTAGTAATGACAGCAGCGAGATCTGGGCCGGTGTTTTCCTCAGCTGTTCGACCACGGAGTAGTCCTGCACTTTCATCTTCCTCAGGAACTCCTCAGCCTCTTCTTCGGACATGGGTTTTTTGGTTGCAGCTGGGTTGGTTCTTCTCAGCTCTATCGGAGCGAAACACCGTCCTGATCGAGTCAGCCCTTGCGCTTCACAGCTGACCTCCTCCACTTGTTTTCCTTTGTACATCACCACTGCCTTTTCATATTTCCAAGGCACAGCCTTGCTATCAATCATCGGCAGCTGGACTACAAGCTTTATGGTGACCAGTTCTCTGTATACCCCCTTCAACACAACTGCAGGTGTGGGCGGAGTCCCTGATATTACCTGCTTGTTTGGCTCGGGTTTGCTTGTTATGGCGGGCGGGCTCTTTTCCAATATCACTACTAACTTGACGCCTTCTTTCTGCGACTGTACCCCGGTTCCTCCACTGGTCGATCCTTCTTTCGGAGTGGCCTGGATCATCATAACTGTCTGTGAAGGTTTTCTCAACTCTCCTCCCTCATACACCAACTCGATCATGTGAGCCTCATAGTGCGCTGGCAGTGGGTTATTGTTGATGTTAGGAGCCTCCGGTATCTGGACCTCGATCTTATTGGTGTCAATAAGATCCTATATGGCATGCCTCAGTTTCCAACACTTTTCGGTATCATGCCCCAGCATCCCTGAGCAGTATTCACAACTTATTGATCGATCCAAATTCTGGGGTGGGGGATTTGGTTCTCTAGTCTGGACAGGACTAACCAAACCCAGTTGCCTCAATTTGTGGAACAAAGCGGTGTAGGTTTCTCCCAACTCCGTGAAAGTTCTGTGTTTCCGCAGCCTGTCATTCCTAGCATCTGTATTTCCCCGAAAACCTACCCCTAGCGGGTTTCTATACGCCCTCGGTGGAGGATAGGTGTTTTGTGGTGGTGCATATATGTTCTGGGGAGCCGGCGCGCGCCATTACGGGCAAACCGGAGGCTGAGTGTATGTTTGGGCCTGGTGTACGGAGCAATGTGGTTCTCGAGGTGGATAGCAATGTTGCGGTGGGTTGTATGGGTAGTTTGGCCTATAAGGTCTGGATTGGTTGTAGTGTGGCTTGCCAGCCCTGGACCAACTGCCTGCCTCGATCGTGGCAATTTCTTCTTTCTTTCTTCTTCCCAGCGCACCTCCCGTGCCGCTCTGAATAGCCTGGGTCGTGGCCTTGAGTGCCGAATAATTCAAGATTTTGTCAGACCTCAGACCTTCTTCTATCATGACCCTTATCTTCACTACCTCGTTGAAGGATTTTCCAACTGTCGTCACCAAGTGACCAAAGTAGGTTGGATCCAATGTTTGCAAGAAGTAGTCTACCATCTCTCCCTTCTCTCATGGGAGGATCGACTCTGGCTGCTTGCTCTCTCCAACGGAACCCGTACTCGCGAAAACTTTCCCCGGGCTTCTTCCCGGTCCTCAACAACGTGAGACGGTCGGGGACTATCTCGAGATTGTATTGGAAATGACCCGCGAAAGCCTGCGCCAGATCATCCCAAGTGTACCATATACTGGAATCCTGCCTGGTATACCATTATAGTGCAGATCCGCTCAGACTTTGGCCGAAATAAGCTATCAGCAGCTCATCTTTGCCGCCTGCCCCTCTCATTTTGCTACAGAATCCCCGCAAATGTGCCATGGGATCACCGTGCCCTTCGTATAAATCGAACTTAGGCATCTTGAACCCAGCCGGGAGTTGGACGTCTGGGAAAGGGCATAGATCTTTGTAAGCCACGCTGACTTGGTTGCCCAATCCGTACAGGTTCCTGAAGGACTGCTCCAAGCTTTTGAACTTCCTCAATACCTCATCCTGTTCAGGGGCTTTAACCGGCTTTTCAATCTCTGTCGGTACCTCAAAGTGCGGATTGTAGGCCTGTGGTTCGGGGGCATGAAATGTAGGCTACGGGGGATAGTATTGCGTATCGTGAGCCTGAAACAATGGCTCACTGGTTGTTCTTTGTAAGGTGGCTGATGTGGGTCCCACAAAAGTGGGAATATTCGGTGTTGGGAGAGGTTGGTGGGGTGGTGGAGCTTGGGAATCATGGGGGCTTCTTTCCTGATGATAACGGGGATTCGGGAGGCTTGTTGAAGGGCCGGAATGAGGGTATTCCGGCATGTGCCCCAGTGGCTCAGTGCTCTTTTGTGCCTTGGCTAAAGCCAGCTGCATTGCGTTCATCTCTAGTCCCATCCTTTCAATCTTTTCCATCGCTTCTTTTAACAGTTGGCTCATCGGCCTTTCTTCCTCGTTACTATTCTCTGAAGTAGTCATGCTTGTTGCTACTAGTCCTTTGGATCTGGTTTAGTAAGAGTGTGTTGCCAGAATTCTTTAAAAACTAACTTGTCTGGTATAGACAACAACAAACTTTGTTAGCGTTAGAGTTTAACAGATTTGATCACAACACATAGAGGATGCAATGCTCCTAGGCAGTTAACCATTTCTATATGCTTTGCTTCAGACAACATGCGTCATCCCGGCTTGCTCATTTGTCCCCCCCCCCTTTTTTTAAAAAGTACTTTAGGAAACCCTGTATTTTATTTTATTTTTTTTGTATTTTCTTTTCTCTTTTTTTTTATTCTTTCTTTCTTTATTTAAAAGCGGTCGAATCTTATGGGGATTACCTATGTATCACGTCCCCGCGCGAATCAGACCAGGCGTAGTTCTGCCATAAAGTAAAGAAACACAAAATTCTTTTGGAATCGTTAAATTCATTCTCAAAATTTTGCTATTACAAATTACTTCAAACAAGGAACAGCAATAGTACAGACTCCACAGTTTTTAACCTGATTTGACTAAAAGAAAAGAAAACAACTTATGGGAAAGTGTCAAAGCCAAATAAACAGGACTCGACCAAAGATTAATTTTCCAACTTAGGGGTCCGCGAGGCATTATTCGGCCTTTCCGCGGCCCTTGGTGTGAGGTCCCTTTGCAAGCTCTTCAACTCGTTCATAATCCGGTGGACGCAGCCCATGATGGAAACAAGGAGGGTCTTCCGAGGCATTTGCTCGCCTGCTAGGCATCTCATGTAGATGTAGTGCCCAATCTCGTCGATCCTTCCTCGAATGTTGTCCCTTTCAGCGAACAATTGCTCTATTTGCCGGTTCTTTAATCCCAGTGCTTGAGCATTGTCAGCAAGTCGATCCTGGAACATCTCCATTTGTCTTTCCATGCAGGCCATTGCATCGTAACAATGTCTTCTGTCGGTCTGGGCATCTCGTGCTTGTTTGATGATCCGCTCATGTAGAGTGGAGTTCGTTTCCCTTAATATCCCGATGCTCATTTCATAATCCCTTATGACCTGTTTCAGACGCTGCCTCCGGGCCATTGTACATTTTGCCCATCTGACCTTCATCCTTGCTACGCGAGCTTCTGATTGTTCTAATTCTTCTTGGCTTTGGACGACCTGATTTTTCAAACTTGCTATCAATCTTTCGTCGGAGCGACGTTTCTGTCGGTCAATGTTACTTTTGCTGGCTTGGCGTAGGCGGGCCTTTAGTGTCTGGTTCTTTTGGGCTAGCTTGTTCTTTTCGCTTCGCTCCGAGCATTGTACTTTGGGTCTACCTCACCTTTAGCTAGTTCTCGCACCATGGTCTTGGGTTCCAAGAATCTACATTCGTGCCACAGCTTTCTAATCTTCCCCTCGGGAAATATGACTCTCGGGCTCAGCTCCATGGCATGCTTGCTCAGTTCTTCATCGGTAGGGATTACTTGGAACCTGCCCAGCTGTCGTAATACCCGATGAGGAGCATATGGCTGGATGCTGCGAAGTCCCATTAAGAGAACATGACATTCTTCAGCCGACATGTAGATCACCTCAGTATCACTCAACCAACCGAATGCCCATTCAATTTGGTCAGCTGTTGTTGACCTTAACCGTGTAAACCATGCTTCGACACCTTCAGGAAATCTGGCGCCTGTCATGCGCTTCTTGAAGCCGCTGATACAATTCCTCTCGGTCAACCCGTGGTTCATGTATCCTACTCGGTGATGGAGGTGTTCTTGCATCCATAGCTGAAGTAACAGATTGCAACCTTGAAAGAATTTGCCTCCTTCTCGGCATATAGTCAAAGCTCGGTAGATTTCGGACAAAATCAAAGGAACCACAGTACTGTCGGTTCTTTTGATTGTAACGTCGGCCATCCCTACAAGGCCTATCTCTATCTTTTTATCCTTCCTTGGACAGACCATGACTCCCAAGAACGCTGTGATGAAAGCCAAAGTACGTCTTGCTTCCCATTTGTTTTTGTTCCCTCCATGAGTTAGTCCAAGATTTGGTTCCTCGAAACCTTGCGGAGTTCCGTACCGCTGATACAAAAAATGGAGATCACAACATCCTCTCGATAAATCATCATGTTGTATCTTTCGACTGATGCTTAGCAGATCCAGAAACGCATGCGGAGATACCGGCCTTGGCGAAAGTAGGTATTGCCCTCTTAACCTCCCATTCAATCCTACATATCCGGCGACTTCCTCCAGTGTTGGTGAAAGTTCAAAGTCAACGAAATGGAATACACTGCGGGTTGGGTCCCAAAATGGTATTAGAGCTTCAAGAATATCTGTCCTTGGCCTAACACTCAGCAAATCGACAAAACCTCCCAATACTCTTCCCGCTATCTCCTTGCCATCGACTTCCAAGTCATTCCACCACATGTGGAGTTGTAGAGGGACCTCGCTGAGGGCCGAGAACGGTTCATTTCGCTCTGTGCTCATCCTGCACATTTGTTAAGGTATTTTTAGGCGAAAGCAAAAATCTTTATTTTGATTCCAAACAAAAATCTTTAAAAAAACAATATATGTATATATATACATGTGTATATATATTTATACATATATACTTTGTTGTATATCATTATTGGTAAAATGAAACAGGGAGTTGGACCCGATGAGGGTTGCCTACGTATCCCACATCCGGTGAGAATCAAACCAACGTAGTTCGGGTAATAAACTAACTAACCTTTCGAAAACAGGCATGCCTTCTTTTTCGTTTTTTTTTTTTTTGAAAATAAAGCAAATTAAAATAAAAACTCATTCCTCATTGCTATTTTTCTCTTTTCTCTTTTCCTTTGTTTTTAGTAAAGCAAACTATTAAAATAAAATATACCCATTTTCTCTTCTATTTGAACTTTGTCACCCCTTTTTTTGTGTAAAAATTTCCCAACATTCAAAAACCGGTCATCATGCATGTTCGAAGCAAATAAATGCACAAGCAGTGAGCAGGATGCATCAGGATGGCCTTTTCTGCTTCAGGTTGCTATTCCTAGACGGACCCAACCCCTGTGTTGAGTCCCCTAAGTCAAAAATGCACATGATGCAAATAAGCATTCCTACTAGGGATCCGGCATGTGGCTTTGTTATACTAGGTTCAGAACCTGGGTGTTTGTTCTAGACCTGGCTTACCCGAGCGGACAGCTCGAGCCGAGGTGGGGCAGCGTACCGGGAATACAGAAGCTTCACCGGCTTAGCAACTTGTCCGAACCTCGTTCTAAATTGGAATTTGACACTATACAGAAAGAAGTCACGACCAGCGTGCACTCCTCAAGAGAGAGAAGAGAGGGGTTTCGGCACAGTTTATATATACAATCCAAGTAATATCAAAGCGGTAAAAGCAGCATTTAGCACATTTAGGCTAAAACATATAATAAAATCAGATAATAAATAAAGCCAAATAATAACAATTATTCTAAGCTCGAATTCTTAACCCTGAACCAGTGGTTCTGGGTGTTATCCCCAGCAGAGTCGCCAGAGCTGTCACACCTCCTTTTTACATACCCGCGAGGGTACAAGGGAGTTTTTTCCAATTAAAGGACAATCGAAACGGGATTGGTTTATTTATTTCAGAGTCGCCACTTGGGAGATTTAGGGTGTCCCAAGTCACCAATTTTAATCCCGAATTGAGGAAAAGAATGACTCTATATTACAGTCTGCGTACCAAAATCCGGATAAGGAATTCTGTTAACCCGGGAGAAGGTGTTAGGCATTCCCGAGTTCCGTAGTTCTAGCACGGTCGCTCAACTATTATATTCGGCTTGATTATCTGATTTTATACAAATATGAACTTATGTGCAAATTTTAACTTTTTACCGCTTTCATAATTATTATTATTAAGAATGTGAACATCGCTTAAAACATGTCTTTGGACTGCGTCACATGAAATGCACCCACAATCCGGAACATATTTTTATTCGACGTTTTGGGATTTGGATTTGGGTCGCATGAAATGCACACCCATGTTTAAGAAAGTAAATTATTAAACACGTGCCTAAAGATTAGCGTATTATTATTTCTGGGAAGGCCGTGAGATTTTCTAAATGGCCCGTCCTGGAAACTAAGTACTTTTATATATACATTTAACGAGGGCCCCGCAGCTTGTGCTTTTTTATTTGTCGAGGCTCATCTCATCTTTATTTTTTAGAAGGATATCCTATAGCGGCTATGTTTCTTGTCGCATTTGTCTCTACTAATTGAAAGTAAAATGACCCTACTCAATTACATGCTTGCAGGTTATTTATAACAAGATTCCGAATGCCTTTGCAGAATAAGAAAACATGGCTATGCACACGGACAGCCGATCGAACATTATAGGCCCAAACCCAACCCACACAATATCGGCTGGGCATGGGCCACTGCTTTTCCGATGAAAGCCTGCTGGGTTCGTTCGATTTGGGGCTCAACCTTCGTGAGGTTGAGAAGTGCAGACTTGCGCTGTTTGTTTTAAAGCAATGGTTTGCCAATTATAAGGAGGCAATTTATCAAAGGAAATGAAATTAACTAACAATGGATAGTTTCATACTTGACATGCATTAAAGGACATGCTAATCACAAACATAGCTAACTTCTAAAATATAGCCCACTATACTGTCAATCCTGCTGACTGTCAGCCTACACGCACAATACGACATTAAGTTACCCCACATTTGCATTCATTATGTAGGAAGGCTAACTCCAGTATCTAGGCCAAAACCTAAACTATTATACATCACATGGTATTTAATATAACAGGCTATGTATAAAATAACATCTTCAACTCTTCTCTTTTGTATTCATGCTCGACTTTCAAATTACATTGGTAGTGTATTAGTCGTGTACCTGGTAGGAAAACAAAAGAAGAAGGAGAATGATCAACTGAGTAGTATGCAACAAACACAACAACAGCAGATACACAGCAACAACAACCAACCCAACAATGATGAAGCTCACAAGTGATCGAGCAACAAACAGACAATCCCATAAACAGAGTAGAAAAATAGCAGGAAGCCCAGAATATCGAATGTAATAGCACCAGCAGTTTAACAATCACAAACAGCTCAGCAGATAACCAACAGCAATTGGCCACCAAAAAAAACTCGACCAACTCGAACTCTTGTGTAGTTTTCATACAATGTTTGGTTACAATATTCTGAAATTTTTCTTTTTTCTTTCTTTCTTTCAGTTTTTCAACTTAAAACCTCTCTGAAGACTAAAATGTCCAGCCCCTTTCATGTTCTGAAACCGTCCTATTCATAGGCAGAAATGGCAAGCATTAAGCTGCCTTCAACCCTTTTTCTCCTTCCTGCCCATAACTTCTTTTTAAACTAAAAGTATTCCCCATGCCCATCCATTCGACAGGCCTTCAGCCTGTATTTTCTGCCCAAAAGCATGGGCAACCCCTTTTTTATTCAATCAGCCCCATGCTAACAAGTTTGGCTCCCCACTATTACGTTATTTTAATCCTAATCCAGTACCCTATTTGTCAGCTCATTTAAACTAATCATTTCTGTTCTTTTTTACACCCAAACTACCCCTGTTAAGCCCTGATTATTACTGTCCTAAACCATTGAAGCATCAGGGCATTTTGAACTTCTGAAAGTTCCAATTCAAAACTGCCCTAGCCTGAGTCTTTTAATTGTTTATAATGCAGTTACAAACTACTTTCAAACAATGTCAAGTAATCAATTAACAACAACATGTTCGTTCACTCATGTGAAGTTGTATGAATTAGAATATTTGAACCTTTAGTTATAGGAAACTAATCGACGACGTTTATCAAATCGACTATACTAATTATGACAAGAAATAACTAGTTGATCACATAAACAATACGTACAGGGTCCCGAATGGCTTCAGACAACTTCGCACAATCACTGGGAGGCCATGCGAACTATCTATTCGATGACTAATCTCATCGAGCATATATATCACAAGACGTATTCACATATACACAGAAGAACAAATGACCAAGTAAAAGGTCTTTACAAAGACGGAAGAAAATTAAACAAAAATACCAAAAACAACAAACAACTACAACAAAACATGCTAACAAATTTAGACAATACTCAAACCAAACTAAAAGGAAAAGGAAAACTTACTGTTGGAGCTTTAACCAAGAACGGACCAGACCTGAACCAGTTTTGACCATTTGAGGCCGAACAAACCTTAATCGGGGTGTTCTCGACCGAGAATACCTTGATTAAGGCCTATTAGGTCCCAAAATCCCCATGAAACTGACCGGATTCCCCAGGTTCTTGTATCCCAGAGTTTGAATCTTCAGATTTGGGATTTTAGGATTTGTGGGTAGATTCGGACCAAACCAAGCTTGGTTTGGTCACGAGGGAGGTCAGGGGGTTGTCCAGTGTGAGTTTGGGTTGGTTTGGTGTAGATCGGGGCTTGGTCTCGAATCTTCGAATCAAGATTCGAGATGATGGAGGGTGATTCGAGGCTAGGGGTAGCAGATTTGGGTTTGGGGTGGTGAGATGCATCAGGGGTGTTAAGGGGGTGGTCACCGGCGTCCTTGCCGCCGGCTTTATGGGGAAGGTGAAGGGGGGCGGCTAGGGTTTGGGACATTAGGGTTGGGCTCTTGGGGACGATGGAACCGGGGGTGTTTGGATAAGGGGGGCGTGGGGTGTGATGGAGGGTTTATATACGGAAGGGGGAGATAGATCAGGGCCATTAGATCAAGTGATCTCAACGGCTTGGATCTACTGGTGATGGACGAGACGGGGTCGTTTGGTATAGAAACGGGGTCGTTTGGCTTAAGTGAAGGGTTGGGTTGAACCGGTTACTGGGTCGGGCTTGGAAACGGGTTGCTGAAGGGGGTCCTGGGCCGTTGGATTGGCCTGGACGGACGGCTCAGATCAAACGCCTTTATACGGCGTCGTTTGGGGGGGTTTGCCTGAGGCCTGGTTTGGACTGGGTCAGATGCAATTGATTTTGGGCCTCAAAATTCAGAATAAAAATAGGCCCACTCCGATTTCTAAACAATTTGCACTAATTCTTTTGTTTTCTAATTTTAAACACAATTAAAAATAAAACAAACTTTAAAACACCCATTAATTAACACTTAACACATTTATCACACACATATTAAAATATTTAAATAGGTTAAATCACATCCTAGAATAAAAGATGCATATTTTGTGAATTTTCTTTTAATGACCGAATTATGGCTTAATTACCATGACATACATATTTTGTATTTTGTTTGTTAAGATTCAATGAAAAAATGGACAGAAACATAAATGACTACCAGCACATGTCACGTGAAAATTGTACCGCGATGCCGTTTATTATTTTTTGATTTCTTTTGGAGTGATTGTTCGTGGAGCAAAAATCACGTGCTTACAGGGTGCATTTCATGTGGCGCGATCCAAAGATGTGTTTTAAGCGACGTTAAATCTTCTTTAAAAATTAAATAAAAGCGGTTAAAAGTTAAAATTTGCACATAGGTTCATAATCGTTAAAAATAATATAATTAAGCTGAATATAATAGTTGAGCGACCGTGCTAGAACAACGGGACTCGAGAATACCTAACACCTTTTCCCGGGTTAACAGAATTCCTTACTCAGATTTCTGGTGCGTGGACTGTTAAACAGAGTCAATCTTTTCCTCGATTCGGGATTTGAACCGGTGACTTAGTACACCATAAAATTATCCCAAGTGACGACTCTGAATTTAATAAATAAATAATCTTGTTTCAATTGTCACTTAAATTGGAAAAACTCCCTTATATACTCCCTTCCGGGGGTGTAGGTAAAAAGGAGGTGTGATATGGTAAAGTAGAATTTGAACCCAAGAATTCATACTTGAAGTATGGAGGAAGTGGCTTCAACTCCAACACCGGTGGCTCCTCAATTGATAGATTTGTTGGTGGAGTTTTCCCGTTTTCAAGATCCAAAGATAGCTTCCTCGGCTCATAAGAATAAGAGCCCATCCCATGTAGGGCATTGACACATTCCACTCTACTAGCATCATCATTGACATCCATGTTCAAGAGCACTGCTTCAAGAGTATCTTCCACGTTGATCATAGCACCGGTATCATCCACAATCACTATTGTGACAAGGTCTACAAATGAGCACACATCGGTGCTATTGGGTTGCTTCATAGATTTGCAAACATAGAAAACGACCTTTTCATCTCCCACTCAAAAAGTGAGCTCACCCGCTTCAACATCAACCAATGCCTTCCCCGTTGCAAGGAAAGGTCTGCCCAAGATAATAGAAACCTTATAGTCCACCTCATAATCCAAAATCACAAAGTCGGCCGGCAATATGAATTTGTCCACCCGGACAAGCACATCATCAATAATGCCCAATGGTCGCTTCATCGATCGATCCGACATTTGAAGTCTCATTGAAGTTGGCCTAGGTTGCCCGATACCCAAAGTTTTGAAAACCAAGTAGGGCGTCAAATTGATACTAGCTCCCAAGTCACAAAGAGCTTTGGCAAAATACGCACTCCCAATGGTGCAAGGAATGGTGAAAGCACCGAGATCTTTAAGCTTCGGGGCCATTGAATGCACTATAGCACTAACTTGGTGAGTCATCTTTATAGTTTCACAATCCATAGAACACTTCTTTGTAACCAAGTCTTTCATGAATTTTGCATAACCCGACATTTGTTCAAGTGCCTCCACCAGAGGCACATTAATAGATTAGCTCTTCATCATGTCAATGAACCTTTTAGACAAATTATCATTCTTCTGCTTCGCGAGCCTTTGAGGATAAGGTGGAGGTGGTCTTGGAAAAGGAGCCTTGGCTTTTGGCACAACCGGCTTCGGCATATCAATTATGTGTTCCCTAGACGGGTTCACATCATTTTGGGTTTCCACCTCAACTTCTTGAATATCAATCCTCACTTCATTGTTCACATTTTCATCAACCACAACTTCAACTACCAAAGGTACTTCATCATCTTGCAACTCAACATCATCATTGTGAGCACATGATTTTTGCCTCACACGAATTACTCTAAAAAAATTCCCAAAATTAGGTCTTTTCTTTAATTATGTGTTATTCTAGGAATTACTGTGCGATATTCCTGATTGTTTGCATATTTTTGTGTGCATATTTAATTTTATTAATGCATTAAAAAATACCAAAAAATATAGCATCTGCGCTTAGGATTTGATTTTACGTTTTTTGGTTAGTTTAGTAAAATGTTGTTTTACAAAAACGAAAAATTCACAAAAAAATAACGTATTTTTGCATTTTTAGTGTTTAATGTCAAATTTTGTGATTTTTCTTTTAATTTTGTGTTTAATTATTTGTGATAGGTATTATTTAAAGTTAATAAATATTTTTAAGCTAATTTAGGTCTTTTATAATTTAATTAGGATTTTAATTTCAAATTTTGAAAGAAAAAAGAAGAAAACAAAAGGAAAAGAATTAAATAAAAGAGAAGGAAATCGGAATTGGGCAAATCCAATTTAATCCCCAAGCCCAAAACAATTTTTTACCCCAGTCCAACCCAAAACCAGGCACATACCCGATCCGTCTCCAGCCTCAACCAAACGACGTCGTTTCAAGCATTTCAATCTGGACCATTGAATTAGCCTGATCGAACGGTCCAAACCCTTCCTCACAACCCGACTCGTTCCCACACCCGGACCGCCCCAGTTGAAACCAAAACGACCCTGTTTCCATTTATGACTTAATCAGAGCCGTTGGATTCCAATCATCCAATGGCCCAAATAAAATCAAATGTTTTAATATATCAAACCCCCCAAACCCGGCCCTTCCCATTTCATTCCCCCTCATCTCTTCAGAGACCTAATATAACACCGCCTCATGCTGCCGCCCTCCGCCTACCAGAAATCGTCTCACGGCGGTTTCGGTCGTCCAATCCCTTCCAAAATTACTCCCCAGAACCACCATGACCCCCTCTTTCCAAATTCATAACTACTTTCCCTCGAATCTTGCCCAAACCTCTCGAATTTTAGATCTAAAGTTCAAATCCCTAAACCTTAATTTCCATTAAATCTATGGCATGCATGATCCAGGTTTCCATTTTTATGATTTAGAAAGCTGATTCACGCGAAATTGATGGTTTTCGTTTGTTCTTGACAAAGAACAAGCGGTCATCAGTAGTTTCGTGAAATCAGGACATCCGGCGTTTGGTTTCAAACTAATATTGGTAAGTATTCGTTTCTCTTTTTCTATCTGTGTTTGTTTTTACCATCCGTTTACCCCTTTTCTTATATTTTTTTTAGTATTGTTGATTGGTGTTAGTTTCTGAACCTAGTTTTTTTTTACGATTAGTTCTGCATTTGTAATTGTTTCTTTGGCCTTTCAGTTTCGTCTTCTAGTTTTTAGAACGTTAATCTCTGATTTTGTTATATTATTTGTTCACCTTGCTTAATTGTCATTCATGATTTTTGAATTTCTAATTTTTTTTATCTTATTGTTAATTAGCCTTGTCTCGACTTGATATTTTAGTTAATTCTAGTTCATTAGTTTAGCTTTAAAGTCAGTAATTTAATTAGGTTTTGGTTTGAAACCATTCAAATTGGTTTTCTGTTCTGTTTTATCATGGATCAATGGGTTAACTTAATTTAGGGATTCATTTCTAACCCAGTTTCAATGAAGGCCCAAAGAATTTGTTCACCTACTTGGGTCAACTTGACCATTGTGATTTTCTGAAATAATAATAGGGTCATGGGGGTAATTTGGGTAGTCTAACCTAAGGGAACCTTAATAAGTGAATTAGGTGGCTGCTAATAAGTGATAAGGTTTAGAAAGGGCACTACTGAATTAAATTAAAAGCACTAAGTTAAGTGGGATTAAAAAATGGAAAGGATACGTTGTAGTGGAAAATGCACTTATTAGATGCCCATTTAAGGAGAACATTCTGACAGAGAAGAAAAAAAAAGACATTATGATATTCTGAAAGTATTGAAAAATACAGATTTTTTAGAAATAAGAATCCAATAAATCAGCTAAAAACTCTCTACTCTACCATTGAGCTTCAGTAATTCCTGATTCTTTTAAACTCTGGAAATAATAATGTTCAGTGATGGGATTTGAGTTGGTTTGATACAAGTTTTTGGAAGGTTTTGATCAAATTTTGTTAAAGACTACTGTTCCATTGGATTTTAAATTAATTTTCTGGTTTCATTTATTGAATCTGGGCTGTGTTGTTGCTGCTGTCGATTTATGTTGTTTAAAAATTGCTGATCCTTCTTTATTTCTTTGTCCCTTCAATCTCAGGTACATTCTTAGCCCCTTAATGATGATTGATTGTTGAACATATAAATCAGATGGAATCCTAATTGTATACAGGTTGCATTTGAACATAGTTTCCCCTGTTTCTCATACTGCTTTAATATTTTGTAATAGATATGTAGTTTTAGATGTTATCTAAGCTATCATTTGCACATTTAATGTTGTGTATGTTCAGTAGTTATATGTATGGGTAATTGGACATGTATGTATGATTCTGCTATGTATATTCAATAGTTGTATGTATAGGTAATTGGACATGTACGTATGATTCTTATTTGAGATCAGTATGGTTCGAAGTATTTGGCAAGCATGTTCTGTGTTTACATTTGCTCCTGAATGAGTTTGAAATGTCTAAGGATTATATTGAAAGCTTTAGTATGAATTTTTGGAATTCATGAGAGAACCAGATTCTAATGTACTGGTTTGGCGACTATCAGTGTTTAGGGAAATTCAAGTTAGTTTAGTTATGTTGAAAATGATTCACTGGTTATCTACTGTTGCTTGCATGTCAATTGAGCAGATTTGGTTGTTTTAAATTCTACAAGTTTCGTCAACGTGAGGTTTAATTAAGGTTTAAATATCAGCATTTCAAGTTAATTTAGGGCCTTGAAAATTTAGAATCATATGCTGTATAGTTTCTCAAGAATTGGATCCTTAATTGTTTTCTATTTCAAAATCTTGGAGTTGTTTGTATGTTGTGACTAGCTATTTAGGTTCAGTCTGAACATTTACTGCTCAGCCATAGTTGGATCACGATACAGAGTCTAATTGGTGTTCGTTCTGAGGCTTTTAAAGAATTTGGGCCTTCTGCTTGGGATCAATTTGGGCCCAGAATTTTAAAATTAATAAGAAATGAAAGTGATAGGCCTTGCTGCATGAGTTTTCTTCTATTTGCTTCAAAACAGGGTTCTTCACTGTTAGTTGGGGTTGGTACAATTTTGTTTTAAGATTGGCACAGTTCCCCAATGTTACAAATCAATTGTGTTAGTTTCTTTAAAAGGGATTACCATACCAATTGGGAGAATGATTATGGCCCTTTAATTTGATGGTTGCTAATTAGTAGGAAGAAAATATATTTTTGATTCTTGCTCATATCTAAAGTACTACATGTTGATGCAAAAAATTTTGAGCTTTAGTAATCAGGCTAATGATTTCGTTCTCTTAACGATATGGACTTCTCTTGATCTCAAATCTCAATATGTTGTTAATTCCTCCTAGGCAGTTCGAAGTGATTTGATCACAAAAAGCTTCTAAATTCAATATCTCATGATGTGCCTGTTGGAATGATTATTTGGTTTGTTTTGTGAGCTAATCTGGTAGATATTAAAATAAAGAGAGGTCTATTGGGCTAAACTCTAAGAATGAATAAGTTGAGAAAGAACTTGATAGGCGTAAAACCTTTTAATAACTTTTTTTGTTGTGTGTGGCATGATTACGGGTTCCAGAATTAAGACCAACGTATGCGTTCGCGCAATGTTGAGCAAAACAATCTTAATCTTAATAAAATACTATCGTGATTGCGTACATGTTCGCGTGACATAATTACGATTCTAAAAGCAAAATCGAAGTATGCGCAACTTTGGCCCAATTTTCTTAACATTAATAAAGCGTTATTAATTGTGGACACGTTCGCGTGACATGATTTTTTACGCACCAAACAAATGGGTATACGTGCGCGTAACCAGTTTCAAGATAATTTTCTCGATTAAAAAGCACTGAAAGGTAAATGCACATAAGTTTTAAAATCAGTAATTAAACAATTTTAATAAGCCAAGTATGATTAAAGGGACCGTGCTAGAACCACGAAACCCGGGAATGCCTAACACCTTCTCCTGGGTTAACAGAATTCCTTATCCGGATTTCTATATTCGCGGACTGTATTACAGAGTCAACCGTTCCTTGATTTGGGACTTTAAACCGGTGACTTGGGACACCATAAATTATCCCAAGTGGCGACTCTGAATTAAATGTAAATAATCTCGTTTCGATTGTCCTTTAATTGGAAAAACTCCCTTGTATTTATACCCTTTATGGGGTGTAGTAAAAGGAGGTGTCACAGCTCTGGCGACTCTGCTGGGGACCAGAACCCAGAATCTCTGGTTCAGGGTTCAAGAATTCGAGCTTAAATTAATTGTTATATTTGGCTTTACTTATTATCTGGTTTTATTTACATGTTTGGGCCTAATGTGCTAAATGTTGCTTTTTACCGCTTTGATATTATCTGAACTGTATATATAAACTGTTACGAAACCCTTCTTCTTTCTGAGTCTTCTGAATTTATGGTGCACACGTGCGCGTGGCCCACTTTTCTGTTAGAAGTCATACCAAGTAGAACGAGGTCGGGCCAAGTAACTAGGCCGGGTAGACTTTCGTGCTCCCGGTACGTTGCCCCCACTTCGGCTCAAGCTGTCCGCTTGGGTAAGCCAGGTCTAGAACAATATACCCCAGGTTTTACACTTAGAATAACTCAGCTTCATGCCGGATCCCTAGTAGGAACGTTTGTTTGCATCATGTGCATTTGACTTCGGAGACTCAACACAGGGGTTGGGTCTGTCTAGGACAGGTGTACCCGAAATGAAAAGACCATCCTGATGTATCTTACTTGCTATTTATGCATTCATTTGTTTCGGATTTGCATGTTGACCAGCTTATAGGAAAAGTTAGAAAAGGAAAATCAATGTGAGGACTGAGAAAGAAAATTGGTTTTTTTTCGAAAAAAAAAACAATTCCCAAAATATTTTAAAATACTACCAAAATTTTGAAAAAAAAGGAAACTTTTGTGTTTCTTTTAAGAGTGGACTTTTTATTACAAACTACGTAAGTTTGATTCTCACCGGATGCGAGATACGTGGGCAACTCACATCGGGCCCAATTATTTTTTTAAAAATAAATAAATAAATAAAAATAAATAGATAATAAATAAATAAATAAAAATATGGGTACATAAATGTCATTGTGTTGTCATAAGTAAGGCGATGTCATTCTTGTCCAAAATATGCCGAATGTCCCCAAAAGGGCGTCTGAAGGCTGTTTTTGCAAGAACAACCGCCTTTGGTCGTTTTTTTTTTTCAAAAAAAAAATTGCCGGTTAGCAAACACAGCCTTTAAACCTTCTTCATCGAAGTGTTTTTTTTATATATGAATGTTTTTAGAAATATTAATGATTTTTTTCAAAATGAGTCTTGATTTTGTTTTTTTTTAAATTAAAATCACTCACAGTTACAAAATGAGCACCATCCAAAACCCACCGTTCATAGATGTAGATGAGTTTCTATTTCGGCTTCAGATGTGGTGGTATGAGTTAGGAGGAGGTGGTCAGAAATGGGTCATTAAGTATTTGGGAGCTCTCACAGATATTATGAAAGTTAAACCATGCAATGATTTGATTACGACACTAGTGACTTTTTGGGACCCTGTTCACAATGTCTTTCGCTTCTCTGATTTCGAGTTTACTCCCACATTAGAAGAAATAGCTAGATATTCCGGTTTGGCAGAGATTTGAGAAACCAGAATCTTATATTCCCAAAGGCTCCCTCAGTACACCGATTCTTTGGTCTTCTGAATATCAGTAATCAAATTAGAAAAAGCAATGTTGTCAAAGGGTGTTGTTCTTTCAAATTCCTATATTCAAGGTTCGGAAAGCCGGATGGGTTTAAAATTCATAAAAAGGGCCTTACTAACAAACAAAACAAGGACACCTGGCAGATTCACCGTCGTTTCGCTTTCATAGTGGCTTTTCTGGGAATCATGGTCTTCCCAAACAAAGAGCGGACGATTGATATTCACATAGCCAGAGTCGTACAAGTCCTCACTACCAAGGAACATCACACTCTTGCCCCGATCATTCTCTCAGACATTTATCGGGTGTTGACTTTGTGTAAGTCCGAGGCAAAAAATTTCGAAGGGTGCAACATTTTGTTGCAAATGTGGTTGACTGAACATCTCTGAAATCACCCCAAGTTCATGTAGTATGGTCCAAGCAAGGACAATTTCATCGAGAGTTATGAAGAAAGAATAAAAGATTATAAATCTCCAGAAGGGGTGGAAGCCTGGATATCCAATTTAAGATCTTTAATGGTAAGTCAAATTGAGTGGACTTTGGGATGGCTCCCGGTAAGAGAGGTGATACACATGTCAACCTTAAAGAGTTATTTGCTGTTGTTGGGTTTAAGAAGTGTCCGGCCGTATACGCCACAGAGAGTTCTAAGACAGTTAGGGAGATACCAAGTGGTGCCTGATAATGAAGATTTGAGTGTGCAAGTGATTGAGCTACACCCCGAAGCCACTCTCCCTGAGGCTTTAATCCAATGGATTTGGAATGGTTGTCGATACTTGAAAGATGATACCCAAGTTCCAGATCCTGCGAAAGGTAAGATAAATCCGGGCTATGCTAGGTGGTTTGAGAAAATATCCCGTGTGGATGATGCACCAGAACCTGATCCTAGAAGGCCCATAAAAAGACCGCATGTTCAAGCTTTTGATGACAAAATCCAAGAATGGTTGGCTTGGGGTGAAAAGGAAAAGGGGTACAAAGCAACAATTTATGCCTTAGAAGAAAGCCTGAGGAACCTCAATTTGGAGAAAGATTTACAAGCACAAGAAGCAGAAGGTGAAAAGAAGAGCCTGATTAGCGAGAATAAAACTCTTCGCGCTCAGTTTCAACAGATGAAGAAAGCCTCTGAAGCGCCAGTAAGAAGTTGGAAAGATCAGAAAATCATTGCCAATCTGATGGAAAAATGCAAGATTATGACTCCATCTTGACAAAGACTGAAAAGGCATTAGACAAAGCTAAGGAAAAAATCATACAGTTAAATGAGGAGGCCAAATCTAGTAAGGAACACCAAGTAATGAGATTTAAAGAAGAAATAGCTCAATTCAAGAGAGAGAAGGACCATTGGATACATTCAGAAGCACAACTCTATGCACAGTTGGAAGAAATGAGAAGGTACAACAGAGAACATCAGCATGCAGATATTGATAGGGAGATAGCACAGGCAAGACTCGAGCAGGTCAGACTTTGAGCTCAATTGGATTCAGATTTAGATCGTGAGGACCACATAAGAGATATATCCACCACTCGCCAATAGCAATTGCAAAACCAAGACCAAAATCTCCAAGATTTCAGAGCACAAATCCATGATTTGGCCGTTTATACTTCTCAAAGTTATGTGAACTGCCAAGGGATGGATTATGAAAGGTTCTTGGAGCATGCGCCTACTTTTGCCCGTCATATTGCAGTAGAGATAGAGAGGATGTACCGTACACTAGGAGGTCAGTCGGGTCAAGCCCCACCGTAAGCAGATGTTCCAGTGATTAAAAGCAAAAGATTGTGGAGTGAAGCGTAGTCATAGTTGTTGGAACTT
The DNA here is from genome assembly GCF_000715075.1 of Nicotiana tabacum. Taxonomy (NCBI): domain Eukaryota; kingdom Viridiplantae; phylum Streptophyta; class Magnoliopsida; order Solanales; family Solanaceae; genus Nicotiana; species Nicotiana tabacum. The sequence goes on along the minus strand of NC_134099.1, from coordinate 6,583,521 downwards.
TTCATATAATAGTCATGTTTTAGTTTAAGTCCATGTTGAGTGTTTTAAACCATTTTCTTAAAGTGTCGTCCAAATGTAATGTCATTTCTGTCTTTGTACTGTTTCATTTGTTAAAATAAATAAAAGTAATAATAATTGTTTCAACCAAAACTACACTCGGTCTGATTCATGCAGGGTCATGATACGTAGGCAATCTTCATAAGATTCAACCACAACCAAAAGAAAAGAATAAAATGAAAAAAGGGAGGGAAATAAAAGATAGGCGTGAGTGTCAATAAAAGGTAAAGGTCGGGAAAAGTTGGGATGACACAAGCAACCGAGCAAATACATAGTAGAAATGACTAATTGCCTAGGTGCATTGCATCCCTATGTGTGGTTGTTTATTTGTTAAAACTCTTATCACTAACAAGTTTGGTTGTTGTTATCAGAATTCAAGCAGCATACTGGCAACCCACCCCTACCAAATCAGATCGAAAGGAAAAATAATCATGTCTATCCCAGATGTAGACACCAGTGTCATTGAAGAAGAAGAGTTGGACGTTTACGCCATAAAAGAAGAGATGTACAAATTAAAACAACAAATGGTCGAAATGTATCAGGCATGGGCTAAAGTACAACTGCCATCCGCCTACCCAGCTAACCCTACCTTCACTCCACCACCGAATCAAACTCAGGATCACCCTGCAACCGATCTATCCCCGAGCTTTCCCATTTACCAACACTACTGGGGCACCACTTCTCATATACCACAATCTCCACCCCCTAAACCAATTTCATACCCTCCTCTACCAGTAGCTCCTATCTTCGTAGCACATCCACCAGCTACACTCCACAAATCTCCTAGCGAGCCTATGTTCCAGGCTCAGGACAATCAATACTACCCCTCGGAGACCACTTTTAAAGCTCCAGAAACCCATTTCTATACTCCTCGCTTTGACCTCCCGATAGAAGCTGATAAACCAGTCTAAAATACCAAACAGGAGGAGATGTTCAGGAAAATTAAAAGCTTAGAACAATCATTCAGAGACATGCGGGGGTTGGGGAGGCAAGTCAGCGTGGCCTACAAGGACCTATGTCTGTTCCCAAATGTGCAATTACCGGCAGGTTTCAAGATTCCCAAGTTCGATCTATACAACGGGCACGGCAATCCAGTAGCCCGCTTGAGGGGTTTTTGCAGCAAGATGAGGGGAGATGGAGGAAAAGATGAATTGTTAATGGCTTACTACAGTCAGAGTTTGAGTGGATCAACATTGGAATGGTATACCCGCCAAGACCATGGGAGATGGTACACATGGGATGATCTGGCGCAAGCATTTGCTTGTCACTTCTAGTACAATCTTGAGATCATTCTAGATTGACTGTCCTTGACTAAACTTGAGAAAAAGCACAGTGAAAGCTTCAGAGAATATGGTTTCCGTTGGAGGGAGCAAGAAGCAAGAGTAGATCCCCCAATGAAGGAAAGTGAGATGGTATATTACTTCCTACAGGCTTTGGAACCTACTTACTATGGCCATTTGGTCTCAGCTATGGGAAAGTCATTCAACGAAGTAGTAAAGATGGGGGGCATGGTAGAAGCAGGCATCGAATAAAATCATGAGCTATTCGGCTATCAAAGCGACTGCTCAGGCTATTCAGGGAGGCATAGGAGGGATTGGGAAGAAGAAAAGAGAGGAAGCAACAATGGTTGATTCAGGAACTTGGTCCGGATCCAGAGGTTCACCTTACCACTACAATCAACCTCGACCCCACCAACAAACATATCACCACAATCCACCCCAACACTACTATCCCCCACCAGAACCTCATTTTTTCGTCCACCATGCACAAGCATACAACCAACCTCCTGCCCACACTCAATGGCATACTCCCGTCCTACAAAATACTTATCCATATCCACGAGCCTACCAAAGCACTCCCGGACCAAGTTTCCGGCCTAGTCAAGCATTCAAGGGTGAAAGGTTGCAGAAAAAGAAAACCTTTACTCCGTTAGGAGAATCATACACAATTTTGTTCCACAGGCTAAAACAGCTAGATATGCTAAGGCCGATACAGTCCAAACTGCCAAATTCTCCTCCAAAGAATCGTGACTACACTATCAGTTGTGAGTATTGTTCTGGTACTCCGGGTCATGATACAGAAAAATGCTGGCACTTGAAAAGTGCGATACAGAAGCTTATTGATACCAATAGAATTGAAGTTCAAGCTCCCGAGGTGCCCAATATTAACAAGAATCCAATGCCAGCCCACTAGGAGGCAAATATGATCGAAATAGTGCATGCGGAGGGAGAGCCAAAGAAGCCATCACATACCATCATGATGATTCGGTCTAGTGGAGTCAAGATAGATGAACAATCAGCAAGTGAAAAGTTGGTGATCAATCCAAGCAAAAAGAGTGTTGAGCCATCTCTGGTAGTTGAAAAGGGGTCTTTAAGCAAAATTGCGACAAAACAGGAAGGGGCGAAGGTGATTGTACAAGGAGCGGCCAGCAAACCCGTCATAATCATGGAAGGTGCTCATACAGACCATGTTATCATCAAGCCGGTAACCCAATTACCAATAATCAATAGTAAGGCTATTCCATGGAATTACGAACGGGTAACAGTGATGTACAAAGGGAAGGAAGTCAAAGAGGAAATCTGTGAAGTATAGGGTTTGACTCGCTCGGGAAGGTGTTTTACTCCCGAGGAGTTAAGAAGAGCTAAAGATAATCCAGCGCTAGTAAATAAAGCTGTAACTGAAGAAGAAGCAGAAGAATTCTTGAGGAAGATGAAGTTACAGGACTACTCTATCGTGGAGCAATTAAGAAAGACGCATGTTCAAATTTCCCTATTGTCATTATTGATCCATTCGAATGAGCACCATCAAGCTTTAATGAAGATATTGAATGAGGCGCGTGTTCCCGATAAGATCTCCGTGAATCACTTGGAAAAAATAGCCAACAAAATCTTCGAAGCAAATAGAGTCACATTTTTTGATGATGAATTGCCTGTAGATGGTACTGAGCACAACAAAGCTCTTTACATCACATTAAAATGTGAGAACTCTGTGGTGACCCGGGCATTGGTTGACAGTGGGTCAAGCGCAAACATCTGTCCTCTCTCCACTCTAAGCATATTGAAAATAGAAGATGATAGGATCCATAAGAACAGTATTTGCGTGTGGGGATTTGACGTCGGGGGTAAAGATTCAGTTGGGGACATAGTGCTGGAGCTGACGATAGGGCCAGTTGAGTTCATAATGGAGTTTCAGGTGCTGGATATAGCTGTTTCCTATAATTTACTATTGGGTCGACCAAGGATCCATGCTGCTAAAGCAGTCACATCAACACTACACCAGGTAGTCAAATTTGAATGGGATAGACAAGAAATAGTTGTGCATGGGAAAGACAGTTTATGTGCTCGCAGCAATTCCATTGTACCAGTCATTGAAGTAGAAGATGACTAGGGACCATGGTTCTACCAGTTTTCTGACACGATGTTGGTAGAGAAAGTTCCTGAGGGGAAATACATTCCAAATCCAAAGATAACCGCCGCATCAGTCATGGTAGCCTATGAGATGTTGAAGAATGGTTTTGTACTCGGTAAAGGTTTGAGCTCATCTTTGCAAGGCATCATACAGTCGGTGTCTCTTCCTGAAAACTTGGAAACATTTGGTTTGGGATTCAAGCCCACTGCCATAGACATAAGAAAGGCCATAAAGCTAAAACAGAAGGCATGGGTCCTTTCAAAGCCAGTCCCACGTCTTTCCAAATCATTTGTCAAGTCCGCTATCAGAAGATGCCTAGTAACAACAATTCCCAGTTCTATAATTAATCCTAACGAGGAGTTAATTGAAAGATTTGAAAAGTTATTTGACGGTGTGAACATGGTGGAAAGTGGTGAAGGTCCTAACAATGCAGAAATTCAATTCGTTGGGCCAGAAACAAAGCTTAATAATTGGAAAGTCACTCATCTCCCCATTCGAAAGAAGTTTTGGTAGTTTATTTTGATTTTCCTTCAGTTTGTCTGGATTATTCCAGGGTTGTAATCCAGATTTTTATCTTTCGGTCTGTTTGAAGTGTGCAAACCTTGTTATCTTTCATCATTCAATGAAATGCAGCTTCCCTTTCTTTATCATTCCTGATAATTTTTCTTTGTTTTTCTTTTCTTTTCTGTACAGTTCTTTTTACGCTGGCTCTAATGATACGGCATGCCTAAGGAATCCTCAGCCCAGTCTTAAAAATCAATCGGATTTCGAAATAATAGTTCAAGAAGTAGATTGTGATTACGAATCAGAATACGATGAGGATGAGGCCTTCGAAGAGATTAGTAAGGAGTTAATTCACTTCGGAAAAAAACCCAAACCCAACCTGAATGATACATAAGTAATCAATTTAGGAGACACAGATAATATCCGAGAGACTAAATAAGTGTCCACCTCGAGCCAAAGATTTGGAAAGAGTTAATCAAATCATCATCGAATTCAAAGATGTTTTTGCATGGTCATATGACGACATGCCGGGTCTGAGCACTGATTTAGTGGTCCATAAATTGCCCATTGATCCAGTGTTTCCTCCCGTCAAGCAAAAGTTGAGGAAATTCAAAACTGATATGAGTGTGAAAATTAAAGAAGAAATCACAAAACAGTTGGATGCAAAGGTCATTCTGGTCACTCGATATCTTGTTTGGTTGGCTAATATTGTACCTGTGCCAAAGAAGGACGGCAAGATCAGAGTATGCGTCAATTACCGCAATCTCAACAAAGCAAGTCCGAAGGATAACTTCCCACTACCCAATATCCACATTTTGATCGATAATTGTGCCAAGTATGAGATTGGATCTTTTATGGATTGTTATGCAGGGTATCATCAGATTCTAATGGATGAAGAAGATGCAGAAAAGACGGCATTCATCACACCATGGGGAACTTACTGCTACCGGGTAATGCCATTTGGTTTGAAGAACGTCAGGGCAACTACATGAGAGCAATGACTACGGTGTTTCATGATATGATATATAAGGAGATTGAGGTATACGTGGATGATGTGATCATAAAATCAAAGCATCAGGCCGACCACGTTGGGGATTTGAGGAAATTCTTCCTGAAACTTCGCAGGTACAACCTCAAGCTTAACCCTGTCAAGTGTGCATTTGGTGTTCCATACGGAAAGCCATTGGGATTCATAGTCAGCCGGCGAGGCATCAAGCTGGACCCATCAAAGATCAAATCCATCCAAGAATTGCCACCTCTGAGGCACAAGACTGAAGTGATGAGTCTGTTAGGGAGGTTGAACTACATCAGTAGGTTTATTGCTCAGCTCACGACAACTTGTGAGGCTATTTTCAAATTGCTGAAGAAGGATGCTACGGTCAAGTGGACCGATGAGTGTCAAGAAGCATTTGATAAGATAAAAGGATACTTGTCAAACCCACCCGTGCTGGTTCCGCCAAAACTAGGAAGACCTTTGATTCTTTACTTGACAGTCTTGGAAAATTCATTTGGCTGCGTACTGGGGCAGCATGACATCACCGGCAGAAATAAATAGGCCATATATTATCTTAGCAAGAAGTTCACAGCTTATGAGGTTAAGTACACTCATCTGGAAAGGACATGTTGTGCCCTAACTTGGGTGGCTCAGAAATTGAAACATTATTTGTCATCCTACACTACTTACCTCATTTTGCGCTTGGATCCGTTGAAGTATATCTTTCAAAAGCCTATGCCAACAGGGAGACTTGCGAAGTGGCAGATAGTGCTCACAGATTTTGACATCATCTATGTGACTCGAACTGCGATGAAAGCCCAAGCATTGGCTTATCATTTGGCCGAAAACCCGGTCGATAAAGATTACGATCCATTAAGAACTTATTTTGATGCATATCGATGAACTGGAGGAAATTGAAAAACCAGGCTGGAAACTTTTCTTTGATGGGGCTGCCAACATGAAAGGAGTCGGAATAGGAGCTGTGCTTATTTCTGAAACAGGGCATCACTATCCTGTTACGGCTCAGCTTCGATTTTATTGCACCAACAATATGGCTGAGTATGAAGCTTGTATTTTGGGTCTAAGGCTAGCTGTAGACATGGATATCCAGGAAGTCTTAGTCTTGGGAGACTCGGATCTTCTGGTACATCAAATTCAAGGAGAATGGGAAATGTGAGATTTGAAGCTCATACCGTACCGACAATGTTTGCATGATCTTTGTCAACGGGTTCAATCAGTGGAGTTCAGGCATATTCCAAGGGTCCATAATGAGGTCGTCGATGCTTTGGCTACCCTGGCATCAATGTTGCACCATCCGGACAAAGCTTATGTCGATCCTCTGCATATTCAAGTCCGAGATCAGCATGCTTACTGTAACATGATTGAAGAAGAACTTGATGGCGAACCATGGTTCCACGATATCAAGGAGTACATCAGAATGGGGATATATCCAGTGGAAGCCACAGGGGATCAAAAGAGAACAATTCGACGGTTGGCAAATGGATTCTTCTTAAGAGGAAGAGTTTTGTATAAGAGAACACCAGACCTTGGATTATTAAGATGCATAGATGCTAGACAAGCTACGGCTGTCATGTCCGAAGTACATTCGGGAGTCTGAGGGCCACATATGAGCGGATATGTATTGGCAAAGAAAATTCTCTGAGTAGGATATTATTGGCTTGCCATGGAGCGAGATTGTATCAATTTTGTGCGCAAATGTCATCAGTGCCAGATACACAGAGATTTGATTCATTATCCACCATCAAAATTGCACACAATGTCGGCACCATGGCCCTTCGTTGCTTGGGGCATGGATATCATTGGACCAATTGAGCCAGCAGCATCCAACGGGCACAGGTTCATTCTGGTAGCCGTTGATTATTTCACCAAGTTGGTTGAGGCCAAAACTTTCAAATCGGTGACCAAGAAAGCAGTGGTCGATTTTGTTCACTCAAATATCATCTGTCGATTCGAAATCCCAAAGGTGATCATCACAAATAATGGTGCTAATCTTAACAGTAACTTGATGGAAGAGGTATGTCAACAGTTTAAGATTACACATCGCAATTCTACCCCATATCGTCCCAAGGAGAATGGAGCATTCGAGACAGCCAACAAAAACATAAAGAAGATACTTCGGAAAATGGTAGAAGGTTCAAGGCAATGGCACAAAAAATTACCATTTGCGTTGTTGGGATATCGCACTACTGTTCGTACTTCGGTAGGTGCAACCCCTTATTTGTTGGTATATGGCACTGAAGCAGTAATACCTGCAGAAGTTGAAATCCCTTCCTTTCGGATTGTCGCTGAGGCTAAGATTGATGATGATGAGTGGGTAAAAACCCATTTGGAGTAGTTGAACTTGATTGATGAAAAAATATTGGCAGCAGTATGTCATGGCCAGTTATATCAAAAGAGAATGGCAAGAGCATACAACAAAGGGTGCGTCCTCGAAAGTTTGAAGTGGGTCAGCAAGTGCTGAAACGTATCCTTCCACATCAAGTTGAAGCAAAAGGCAAGTTCGCCCTGAATTGGCAAGGGCCATTTATTGTAACCAGAGTATTGTCCAATGGTGCTCTATGTTTAACAGATATCGAAGGAAAATGCATAGACATGGTCATCAATTCTGATGCAGTCAAAAGATATTATGTATGATTTCTTTGTTATAATTGTTGATTGTTTGTACCTGGCATTGTTTCGAAGATTGAAATGACGAAGGCAATTCGTTCTGCTATCTAAACACTTTACCCTTTTGTTCCCCCTTTTGATCTTTATTTATTTCTTTCATACCCCTTTTTTGGAATCAATAAAAAAAAGAAAAAAAAGAAAGAAATAAAAGAAAAAGAAAAAAGAAAAAAAAGTATAACAACAAGGAAATTCATGTTGTGAACTATGTTTGACCTGATTCCTGCTAAGGATACGTAGGCAGTCTCACGGCTCGGTCATAGTAAAATAAAATATCAAAAGATCCCCAAACAAGAAATTGGGGCAGAAGTTGCACTTGTAATAAGAAATGTGATTCCAAGAGCTGTAATTTTAAACTCATGTCAAATTGTTTTGAGCCTTTGATACCCTTTCTTTCTAACCCCATCCAAAAGCCCACATTACGGTCCAAAGAAAGACCTTCCGATCAGTCTTCGAGAGATGCCAAGTTGAGCAAATAGAGGTGATTCATATCAGGATAACACTCTGGGCCAAGCAGGAAAAGTAATGAAAATGAGAAAATCTTATTGGTGAAAACCCTCATGGGCACCATGAGGCGACGAAAGCTGAGAGAAAGTAAAAATGAGAGAGTCTTATTGGTGAAAACCCTCACGGGCACCATGAGGTGACGAAAGCCGAGAGAAAATAAAAATGAGAGATTCTTATTGGTGAAAACCTTCATGGGCACCATAAGGCGACAAGGAATTGAGGAACAAACAAATGAGAGAGGTTTGTCGGTAAAAACCTTTCAGGTCACTGCAAGTCGAACAAGGTCCGTAAGTTGGCGGAAAGTAAATTGGGTTGTGGAAATCTTGGAAAACAAAGTAAAACAATTGGAAAGGAGATTGGTTAAATAGACTGGGCTGATTAATCCAAAATGGCATACCATGATCATTGGTGCCAGTGACTCCTCTCAGATAAGTTCCTTTTTCCTATCTCCAACAGTCATCCAAATTTGGATTTTCTTCTTTATTCTTAGTTCTCAAAATCGTCGCAGTTCATTGCTGTTAATTTTTACTCCTCTAAAGCTCTTCCAAGGGCCTTGTTCCAACAAATAAGAAGGAATGTCAAAGTGTACTACCAGATTCAAAATTGCACAAAGCAAAATACGGCTAGGACATGCTGGAGATAGTATGATGAAAAGTGGGACCTAGGGTGTAAGCAAAGGTTAAATCGGAAGAATGGTTCAGTAATGTCATGAGAGATGTATGGTTACAAATAAAAAGGTCGGAAGTGAAAAACAACAGTTGGGGATCCTGCAGTTAAGGATCAGTCATGAGATCAAAATAATCTTTTCGACCAGTTCAATGCAGTTTGTTGAAGCAAAGCATGGCAAAGAGAAAACCATCCCCAGCAAGAATGCCACAACTAACCACCATGTTTTAAACTGACAAGATTTTCTTTGATTTGAAAAAGGGGCAAAGATGGTGTTTATTTCAGGAAGCACCCTGTAAGGAAAGCAAGTACCATGCAGGTTTGATCGTATAAATTCTCAGGACCCTCCTGGAAAATGGGACTTAGCTTTAATTCAAAATATTCATGAGTACAAGATCTACCATAAGCTCTACTTCGTGAAAATATAAGTTGGTTTGAATTTTTTCATTTTTTTAAGACAAGACTCAATTCGAAACTTCAGGACCCTCCTAGAAAATGGGACCTAGGTTAAAAAAACATAAGTAGTGAATATAGGACAAAGGTGCACCAAAAGGGACATAAGTTGGCTTCAAAGTTTGCATAAGGGTTTTCAGGACCCACCTGAATAATGGGACGTAACTTTAAGCATTCCATTAGATAAGTAAGTATTGTTATAAGAGAGTACAATTTAGCGTTGAAATTGTCATTCGTAAGATAAGCTTTAATTCGAAATTTCAGGACCCCCTGGATAATGGGATGTAGCTTTAAGATTGTTGCTAAATAACAAGATGTAGCGGAAATAATACCTTTATAAGATATAACTTAGGTTTAAAATTGTCGTTTAATTAAGAGTTGTCAGGACCCTCCTGAATAATGGGACCTAGTTTTGAGATTTCCATTAGATAACAAGGTTTAACATAAGTTCTGTTGTAAGGAAATATAATTTAGCCGTAAAATTGTCACTCTTAAGATAAAACTTGATTTAAGAGTTGTCCGGACCCTCCTGGATAATGGGACATAGTTTAAAACTGGCTTCGACAACAAGATTTAGCATAAGACATACCTTCAGTAGATATAATTTAGCTTTAAAATTGCCGTTTAGTTAAGAGTTGTTAGGACCCCCCTGGATAATGGGACCTAGCTTTCAAATTCTTAGTAATATTTGGTGATGTGATTCAGTTTAAACTCACAGATGGGCCCAGTTACCAAACTGGGGCAGAAAATTTTCTTTTGTTTTGTCTATTTTTATTGAAATCAGGCGTCCACCTGGAGAACAAGGAAGAACAGTTGAAGTATCAACAATCAGGTGTCCACCTGGAGAACAAGGAAAGACAGTTGAAGTATCAGCAATCAGGCATCCACCTGGAGAACAAGGAACAACAGTTCAAGTTTCAGCAATCAGGCTCCCACCTGCAGAGCAAGGGAATACACTTCAAGTTTCGACAATCAGGTGCCCACTTGGAGAGCAAGGGAATACAATTCAAATTTCAAGTAATCAGGCGCCCGCCTGGAGAACATAGGAAAGGAAACAACAGTCAAAGGAAGACATTTAAAAGGTTTAGCAATCAGGTACCTGCCTGGAAGAGAGGGAAAGCATCTCAAAAATACAATTCAAGTCAGCAACAAAGGAACTTCTGAAGAAAATATAAGTCAACAAGGCAACAACAGTCACAAGACCAAGTTTAAAAATAAAACTTTGTAAAGCATATATTATAGCTTAGTCTAGCTTCTTCAATTTGTCATGGTGTAATAAGGGGGTCAGTAAGCAGTATCAGCAGCAGCATCAGTAACAGTGAAATCACAGCTTCATGGTAGTCCCAGCTACCAAAACTTCCCGAACTACATTGACATGATTCCTTTATAGCCAAGGATATGTAGGAAACCTTTGAAGCATAGGTTTGGTCAAATCTTTCAAAAAATGCTTCCCAGGGAGTATTCAAACGGGCAAAAATCGCTCGTATCCGCTCACTGTATCTTTGCACGCAAACTCTTCGTGTTTCCGGGCAAAGAGGGGCAGCTGTGAGCACGTGATTTTTGCCTCACACGAATTACTCTAAAAGAATTCCCAAAATTAGGTCTTTTCATTAATTATGTGTTATTCTAGGAATTACTGTGCGATTTTCCTAATTGTTTGCATATTTTTGTGTGCATATTTAATTTTATTAATGCATTAAAAAATACAAAAAATATAGCATCTGCGCTTAGGATTTGATTTTACGTTTTTTGGTTAGTTTAGTAAAATGTTGTTTTACAAAAACAAAAAATTCACAAAAAAATAACGTATTTTTGCATTTTTAGTGTCTAATTGTCAAATTTTATAATTTTTCTTTTAATTTGATGTTTAATTATTTGTGATAAGTATTATTTAAAGTTAATTAATATTTTTAAGCTAATTTAGGTCTTTTATAATTTAATTATGATTTTAATTTCAAATTTTGAACGAAAAAGGAAGAAAACAAAAGGAAAAGAATTAAATAAAAGAGAAGGAAATCGGAATTGGGCCAATCCAATTTAATCCCCAAGCCCAAAATAATTTTTTACCCCAGTCCAACCCAAAATCAGGCACATACCCGGTCCGTCTCCAACCTCAACCAAACGACGTCGTTTCAGGCGTTTCAATCTGGACCGTTGAATCAGCCTGATCGAACGGTCCAAAGCCTTCCTCATAACCCGACCTGTTCCCACACTCGGACCGCCCCAGTTGAAACCAAAATGACCCCGTTTCCATTTATGATTTAATCAGAACCGTTGGATTCCAATCATCCAACGGCCCTAATTAAATCAAATGTTTTAATATATCAAACCCCCTAAACCCGGCCCTTCCCATTTCATTACCCCTCCCCCATCTCTTCAGAGACCCAATATAACGCCGCCTTACGCCGCCGTCCTCCGCCCACCGAAACTCGCCTCACGGTGGTTCTGGTGGTCCAATCCATTCCAAAATTACACCCCAGAACCACCACGACCCCCTCTTTCCAAATTCATAACTACTTTCCCTCGAATCTTGCCCAAACCTCTCGAATTTTAGATCTAAAGTTCAAATCCCTAAACCCCAAAGTTAATTTCCGTTAAATCTATGGCATGCATGATCCAGGTTTCCATTTTTATGATTTAGAAAGCTGATTCACGCGAAATTGATGGTTTTCGTTTGTTCTTGACAAAGAACAAACGATCATCATTAGTTTCGTGAAATCAGGACATCCGGCGTTTGGTTTCAAGCTAATATTGGTACGTATTCATTTCTCTTTTGCTATTTGTATTTGTTTTTACCATCCGTTTACCCCTTTTCTTATATTTTTTTATTATTGTTGATTGGTGTTAGTTTCTGAACCTAGTTTTTTTTTACGATTAGTTCTGCATTTGTAATTGTTTCTTTGGCCTTTCAGTTTCGTCTTCTAGTTTTTAGAACGTTAATCTATGATTTTGTTATATTATTTGTTCACCTTGCTTAATTGTCATTCATGATTTTTGAATTTCTGATTTTTTTATCTTATTGTTAATTAGCTTTGTCTCGACTTGATATTTTAGTTAATTCTAGTTCATTAGTTTAGCTTTAAAGTCAGTAATTTAATTAGGTTTTGGTTTGAAACCATTCAAATTGGTTTTCTATTCTGTTTTATCATGGATCGATGGGTTAACTTAATTTGGGGATTCATTTCTAACCCAGTTTCAAGGAAGGCCCAAAGAATTTGTTCACCTACTTGGGTCAACTTGACTATTGTAATTTTCTGAAATAATAACAGGGTCATGGGGGTAATTTGGGTAGTCTAACCTAAGGGAACCTCAATAATTGAATTAGGTGGCTGCTAATAAGTGAAAAGGTTTAGAAAGGGCACTACTGAATTAAATTAAAAGCACTAAGTTAAGTGGGATTAAAAAATAAAAAGGATAAGTTGTAGTAGAAAATGCACTAATTAGATGCCCATTTAAGGAGAACATTCTGACAGAGAAGAAAAAAAAAGACATTCTGATATTCTGAAAGTATTGAAAAATACAATTTTTTTTAGAAATAAGAATCCAATAAATCAACTAAAAACTCTCTACTGTACCATTGAGCTTCAGTAATTCCTGATTCTTTTAAACTCTGGAAACAATAATGTTCAGTGATGGGATTTGAGTTGGTTTGATACTAGTTTTTTAGAAGGTTTTGATCAAATTGGGTTAAAGACTACTGTTCCATTAGATTTTAAATTAATTTTCTGGTTTCATTTGCTGAATCTGGGCTGTGTTGTTGCTGCTGTCGATTTCTGCTGTTTAAAAACTATTGATCCTTCTTTATTTCTTTGTCCATTCAATCTCAGGTACCTTCTTAGCCCCTGAATGATGATTGATTGTTGAACATATAAATCAGATGGAATACTAATTGGATACAGGCTGCATTTGAACTTAGTTTCCCCTATTTCTCATACTACTTTAATATTCTGTAATAAATGTATAGTTTTAGATGTTATCTAAGCTATCATTTGCACATTTAATGTTGTGTATGTTCAGTAGTTATATGTATGGATAATTGGACATGTATGTTGATTTTGCTGTGTATATTCAATAGTTGTATGTTTATGTAATTGGACATGTAGGTATGATTCTTATTTGAGATCAGTATGGTTCGAAGTATTTGGCAAGCATGTTCTGTGTTTACATTTTCTCCTGAATGAGTTTGAAATGTCTAAGGATTATATTGAAAGCTTTAGTATGATTTTCTGGAATTCATGAGAGAACCAGATTCTAATGTACTGGTTTGGCGACTATCAGTGTTTAGGGAAATTCAAGTTAGTTTAGTTATGTTGAAAATGATTCACTGGTTATCTATTGTGCTTGCATGTCAATTGAGCAGATTTGGTTGTTCTAAATTCTACAAGTTTCGTCAACGTGAGGTTTAATTAAGGTTTAAATATCAGCATTTCAAGTTAATTTAGGGCCTTGAAAATTTAGAATCATATGTTGTATAGTTTCTCAAGAATTGGATCCTTAATTGTTTTCTATTTCAAAATCTTGGAGTTGTTTGTATGTTGTGACTAGCTATTTAGGTCCAATCTGAACTTTTACTGCTCAGCCATAGTTGGATCACGATACAGAGTATAATTGGTGTTCGTTCTGAGGCTTTTAAAGAATTTGTGCCTTCTGCTTGGGCTCAATTTGGGCCCAGAATTTTAATATTAATAAGAAATGAAAGTGATAGGCTTGTTGCATGAGTTTTCTTCTATTTTGCTTCAAAACAGGGTTCTTCACTGTTAGTTGGGGTTGGTACAATTTCGTTTTAAGATTGGCCCAGTTCATAGTGTTACAAATCAATTGTGTTAGTTTCTTTAAAAGGGATTACCATACCAACTGGGCGAATGATTATGGCCCTTTAATTTGATAGTTGCTAATTAGTAGGAAGAAAATATATTTTTGATTCTTGCTCATATCTAAAGTACTACATGTTGATGCAAGAAATCTTGAGCTTTAGTAATCAGGCTAATGATTTCGTGCTCTTAACGATATGGACTTCTCTTGATCTCAAATCTCAATATGCTGTTAATTTCTCCTTGGCAGTTTCGAAGTGATTTGATCATAAAGAGCTTCTAAATTCAATATCTCATGATGTGCCTGTTGGAATGATTGTTTGGTTTATTTTGTGAGCTAATCTGGTAGATATTGAAATAAAGAGAGGTCTATTGGGCTAAACTCTAAGAATGAATAAGTTGAGAAAGAACTTGATAGGCGTAAAACCTTTTAATAACTTTTTCTGTTGTGTGTGGCATGATTACGGGTTCCAGAATTAAGACCAACGTATCCGTTCGCGCAATGTTGAGCAAAGCAATCTTAATCTTAATAAAATACTATCATGATTGTGCACATATTCGCGTGACATAATTACGATTCTAAAAGCAAAATCGGAGTATGCGCAACTTCGGCCCAATTTTCTTAACATTAATAAAGCGTTATTAATTGTGGACACGTTCGCGTGACATGATTTTTGACACACCAAACAAACGGGTATACGTGCGCGTAACCAGTTTCAAGATAATTTTCTCGATTAAAAAGCACTAAAAGGTAAATGCACAAAAGTTTTAAAATCAGTAATTAAATAATTTTAATAAGCCAAGTATGATTAAAGCGACCGTGCTAGAACCACGAAACCCAGGAATGCCTAACACCTTCTCCCGGGTTAACAGAATTCCTTACCCGGATTTCGGTATTCGCGCACTGTATTACAGAATCAACCGTTCCTCGATTCGGGACTTTAAACTGGTGTCTTGGGACACCATAAATTATCCCAAGTGGCAACTCTAAATTAAATGTAAATAATCCTGTTTCGATTGTCCTTTAATTGGAAAAACTCCCTTGTATTTATACCCTTTACGGGGTGTAGTAAAAGGAGGTGTGACAATCATCCACGACTTGTTTTTGCTTAGAGGTATTAATATCATCGCCTCTCCCACTTCTTGTTGTGACCGCCATAACATGATTGTGTCTACCCTTTGGGTTCACTACCATATCACTTGGTAGAGAACCCTTCGGGCGAGTATTCAATGACTGAGAGATTTGGCCTTATTGCACCTCCAAGTTTCGGATAGAGGTGTTGTGAGAAGCTAATTGTGCATCTGAATGCGCATTCCTCTTCATCATCTGCTCGAACATCATTTCAATTCTACCCATATCATTACCAGAAGAACTAGGACCTTGAGAAGGGAAAGGGGGTGGATTGTTCGGTTGTTGGTACATTGGGGGCCTTTGAACGCCTTGCCCCCGGTTGCCTTGGTTTCCATTGTTGTTCCACCCGCCTTGATTGTTGTTGTTGCCCCAGTTGTTGTTATTTCCATTCCAATTGTCTTGGTTGTTGTTTTGATTACCCCAATTGTTGCTTTGGTTTTTGTTCCAATTGCCACCATTTTGTTGTTGATTGCCCCAATTTCCTTGGGGTCGCCATTGTTGGTTTGAAGAGTTACCTCTATTGCCTTGATAATTGTTGACATATTGTACCTCTTCACTTTGGTCATCATAACCATCATTTTGACATCCATCATATTCATCAACAAATTGCTAAGAATTTCCTTGATTTTGTTGCTCATTTGCCTTCTCTTGTTGACAAGCATACTAACACCCTCCATGGCAGTCACTTGGCGAGGATTCTGAACTTGTTGCAACTGTGCCTTAGCCAATTGATTCATCCTAGTAGTAAGCTCAGCTATTGCTTGCCCATGATCATGTAATTCCTTGTGCAAATAGATAACCGTTGGGTCACCTTGAGGCACATTTGCTCTACTCTTTCATGCTGAAGAAGTGTCCATCATTTCATCAAGTACATCACATGCCTCCTCATAAGAAAGCTTCATAAAATTGCCCCTGGCCAATTGGTTAACAATGCATTGATTTGTAGTATTTATGCCCCGGTAGAAGGTTTGTTGGATCATGGCATCGGTTATATCATTATTTGGGCATTCCTTCACCATCATTCTATACCGCTCCCAAATCTCATGGAAAGGTTCCGTTGGCTCTTGCTTGAAGGCTAATATTTCATATTGAAGTGCCGCCATATGACTAGGAGAGAAGAATTTGGCAATAAACTTATCCGCAAACTCATCCCAAGTTGTGATGGAATGGTTGGGGAGTCTCTCGAGTCAATCCAATGCCTTTCCCCGAAGTGAGAACGGGAAAAGTCTCAATCTCAATGCATCCTCAAACACATTCGTCTGTTTGCTCCCCCAGCATGTATCTATGAACCCCTTGAGATGTTTGTAGGCATTTTGATTTACAGTGCCCGTGAAGTACCCACGTTGCTCAAGTAAGATCAACATCACATTGGTTATCTGAAATTTGCCCGCCCGAATTTGGGATGGGACAATAGCACTTGCGTATCCCTGGTTCGATAATACTCTGGGAGCCACTCTTGGAGGAACCGGGGGAGGATCTGGATTAGCATTGGCATTCCAGCCTCTCCGTTGACCTTGAGGTGCAAGAGGCACCTCATCCTGCTCAAGATCATCTACATCCTCCCCCGCTATCACGTTTCCAAGAGAATCATTAGCGTTGTTTAAAGCCATGGTGGTACCTGTAACGACACAAACAAGTAAGTAACAAAGAAGGAAAGAAGAACAATACACGAAACTAACCAAATAGATAGCCAAAACCGTTAGCTCCCCGACAACGGTGCCAAAAAAGTGATCGCTGCCAACTCCACACTACTAAAAAGTATGAAGAGAGGGTCGCAATAGCTTTTACTCGATATGAGGTTCGGGATCGATTTCCACGGGGAGCTAGAAATGAAGTCGAGTATCTATCTAGACTAGAGTTGTGTAATTGTTCTAAATGTCACTTCCATATATTTTTTTATTATTATTATAAACTACTATTATCAAACTATTAATTGAAGCTAGATTATGCTATGAGATAATTGTAAAGTTATATCTAATGGGAAGAAAGGCACTAAGGTAGTGACTTTCACATAGATGGCTAATTGACGGGTAAATGCTTCTAAGGTTCGATTGACATGTTTGGGGAAATATGCTATAACCATTGCACAATTTTACCCACTCTCACACCTCTCGGTAGAGAGAGTGATTTTGCCCAATTGACTCTCTCGAGACCAAATGGGTAGGCAAATTAGCTCAAGCAACTAAGGTTCAAGTTGGGTAATTACTCTCTCGAGGTTTAACCCTTTAATTGGGACTATCAATTCTCTTGAGTCCATCCCAATTCCTTATTGGGTCAATTTTGGAGACTTAGGATCTCTTTCTTAAGAAGAGCCAAGTCAACTTAGCACAAACTAGTGTTTGCAACCACCAATTCATAGATTAAACCATAAAATTGACTCAAATAACAAACACTCATAGTCAATCTAACAATAGATGGCAACACCCATCAATTACCCACACTATGATTGAGCCACAACCCTAGTTAATGGGTTTAGCTACTCATGCTTGAAGGAGAAAATAGAGAAATAGATGAAGAACAAGGCATATTAATTAAATGCTAAATTAAAATACAAGAATCTATAGTTAATTTGAAGCTAAGATGCCAAAAATAGCTACAGATGAGGTTCCCACGAGCGCAACTCAGTTCTCGATATATCTGATGACCTAAAAATGGTAAAATGTTCTATTTATACTAGGCTGGAAAACCTGGACAAAAATACCCCTGCGGGGTTAGTGCGGCCCGCATAAAATGGATCGCGGCCGCACTAGGATCTTGGACTTCAATTATGGGCTCTCTGAACTTGGGCTCCGCGGACCGTGTAGAATGGACCGCGCTACGGAGGCAGCTGGCGCGGTCCGCACAATCATGACCGCGGACCGCATGGCTTGAACTTTGGCATTTTCCATCTCTCTGAATCTCTCTTCCGCGGACCGCGCAAAAAGGTAGTGTGCGGTCCGCACTAGGCTTGTTTGCCCTCAGTTTACTTTATCTTTGATACTTGAGCAAGTTTCACTCCTTTTTGAGCCGATCTTTGACATTTCGTCACTTTGTCGATCAAACCTGCAATCAAGCACAACTTATGAGCCTTTTGGGACTATTTTGTAATAATTTATAATCAAAGCATAGGCAAGAAGGAGCATGAAACTCGTTAAAATCCCTACTTATTACCCTAGCACACATATTGAGGATACTAAGAGATTTTCGGGATACTGAGAGATCCCCAAGTATTTACGTTTGGGGACTTCCTCTTACTGTAGATGGCAAGGAATCAGCTATGGAATTTCCTCTTGTTGGACGGAGTTTAAGAGGCGGTATCCTGGGAGATATCCGGTTGTTATCTCTGTGTTGAGCTGTATTCCTTCTGTGATTATTTTGTCTCTGTTATAGTTGTTGTTATTCTTATTATCCTGTGTTACTCCATGTTGTTAACATTTAATTATACTGTCATATTCTATACTGTTTTACCTCATTTTTCATCTATATTCAGTAGGGCCCTGACTTTCCTCATCATTACCCGACTGAGGTTAGGCTTGACACTTACTGAGTACTGTTGTGGTGTACTCATGCCCTTTCTGCGCATGTTTTTCATCTGCAGATCCAGGTTCTTCAGCTCAGCCCTATAATCCTTGAGGCGAGGCAATTCTCCAGAGACTTCGAGGTACATCAGCCGCGTCCGCAGATCGAGGAGTCCCTTTCCATTCTCTCTAGTAGTTATAGCCCTTCTGTATTCACTTTGATTTTGATATTCTGGATTTAGAACACTATGTAATATCATTAGCTTGTGATTTCATGAGATTTCGGATTTTGGGAGTTATTTCAGTTTGAGAGTTTTATTGTATATGTCGAGCGACATCTTAAACGTTCTATTATGTTTTATTCTGCAGTTTTTAGTTGGTTTTTATCTTTCCTTTTCCTTTTTTCGCAAATTGTTAGGCTTACCTAGTCGTAGAGACTATGTGCCATCACGACAGTTCACGGAGGGCGAACTGGGGTCGTGACAGTTCCATTGGGTTCCTGTACCACCTCCTCATCCGATGTGTTATCGTGTGCAATTGCTTCTTTTTTCGACCTCATTCCGCTTCTCGATTTCCAGATATGGGCTCAATTGATGTTTCTTAGGAGCTCCAGGTGGTTTCGAAGACGACCCAATCTCATTAGGGTTTCTCAATTCACTCAGATGAATTGTTGTAATTAGCACAGTTTCTTCATTTGTAGATTCCGGTTGCATGCGCGCTCCAACAGAACTTCCAAAGATAATTAGGGGAATTTTCTTTGTCCTTCCACCGCATCCTTTTCCGCAACCTTGATCTCGCCCTCCTGGCATGGTTATCCCCACCGGCGCAGGTTAACTATTTTGCGCCGAGAGCATGAGAAGAGAGCATAGGTCAGAGGTCATACAAATGACCATATCGATGGCCCGTTTCCGTGAGTGTTCTAGAAAACAAGTTGAAAGAATAAGAAACAAACAAAAGATAAGAGGGAATAATGTGTGTTTATGACAAGGTAGAATCATCCAAAAACATATCTCTTCATTTGGACTAGTTTTCATAATTTCGTGGTGTCACATCGTTCAATTCTTCCTCATCTTAACCTAAACATTAATTAATTCTCTTTGTATTAATTAAATGAAAATTTTCAAACAATTGTAGACGTACAAAACCTAAAGTAATTATATAGTTCAGAAAGGATACAAATCAAAGATCCAATTTCGTCATCAAAGTCTAACATTTTTTATTTAATGTACCACATGACGAGATGACATTTTGTCTACATAAGAAAGTAGGTGAGCATATTTGGCTTGTCCATTTTTATTTAAAAAATAATTCATCATCTCAAACTGAAAACAAAAAAAAAATACGAGAAAAATGATCTCTTATGATTACTTATAATTCGATAGCAAATATGATCCTTTAATTTTTTTTTGTATTTTATTTATTAATTTTCCGTGGTATATATATATATTTCACTATTTTCCGTGCTATGGACACAAACTAATTAACAAAAAAAATAAGGCATAGTTAAATCCACGCTTTAATTTTGTTTCTGAGGCTTATATATATAGGTCACAAAAAAGTTATGTGTATATATAACTTGTTGTATTCCCTTTATATATAAAAAATTAGTGTAATATTTTTTTAATCTCTTTATTAAAATTATGGCTCCCTCACTGCTTACTAAGCGTTAGAATAAAAGTCATTTGAAGCATGCTTGAGTAAAATGGGGATTGTAACATAAATAGCCGGTCAGGTTCACTATTTATTTTTTCGGTATACATAGATTTTATATATATATATATATAATGCATAAATTATACATATATTATATATCTACTAGTTATTTTTAATTTAATCGGTTGAATGAACGACTATTTAAGTTGATTCTTGAAAAAGAAGGATGTCTGCTTATACAAATATAGCATGATCCTCAATTGGTATTTAACTAATAATATTGTTCTTTCAAGATCTAAAGACCGATATTTGGATCACTAATATATATCATAATTAGCTGTTAACAATTACGTGGAGAGAGTGGGAAGATATGCAATAATACTGTTTTTAATATATGATCTCGGATAAGGATTAAGAGATTACAGAGATTTATCCTGTTTAATTAATGACATTCTTAACGTGTGTAATTAAAACCAACTAACTGAACTTTTAGTGGGATCAAACATAAGTGATTACATCTAGAAGTTAAATAGAATATTAGGCGGCTAAGTATGGACAAGATGGATTAATGAAGTCATTAAAAGTAGAATAACTCAAGATATTATGCGTAATGTCTACTTTTGCTGCTTCTTTTTGGTGCCTTTTCTTGTAAATACTTGGAATTTGGACTAACATTAACTAATAACATGTGGGATAAACAATTGGGAGTATTATTTAATTGGACTTTAAGAAATAAATAAAGATTTTTAAAATGTTTGATCTTATCTGTCATAATATTTTGTAGCTATAATTGTTTTACTAAAATTAAATAAAAAAAATTAAAAGTTAATTATTTTGTTTCTAAATATATAAACATACTATAAAAAATTAGAAAGTTGGCCTCTATTTAGAATTATGGTAACTTTTCATTTACATTAGATCAGATTAATTTTTCATAAAGATACATTACCAAATTAAAAGCATCAATCCAAATTTCTAATGTTTGTAAATGCCTGTAGTGTCATCACCAACTTATACACAATATCCACCAACTATTCTCCCCTTCCAATTTATTTTGGATTTGTTCCACTCACATGATTACTTATGTAGTTAATCCGTTAAAAGCAATTATGTGTGTAAACTCAATAATTTTCCAAATCGGATCTAGTCAATTATCGCATAATCACGGGCATAACATAGATTAAATTGGACAAAAAGTCCACGGTAATTCTTTGATGATGATTTTAGAACATAATGAAACTTGAGGGGTCAAGTAATGAAATTATCGATTAAGATAAAACAATGCAAAATTCTAGCAAAAACATTGGAAATTATTTTATTTTAAAATAGTTGGCAATTTTCTAGATTTATAGTCCATCTCTCTCGAGATGAGCAATGCTCATGTTGTCTCCGTGCAACCTATAAGTATGAGGTTTGAGTCGTGAAATTAGCTACTGATATTTGTAGGTTGCGTACATTACATTTTTTTGGGGTGCGACCATTTCCTAAACTTTACATGAACACAGAATACTTTGTGCATCAGGCTGCCCTTTGTCCTCTCTCGAAATGAGCTTAAAAAACTACTCATTTGTAAGGAATATTGGAAGTTTCGCAATTAGAACCCACACAATAATTTTTTTTTTTTTTTTTTTTTTAAAAAAACAATTTTATGTTTCTCTAACCCAATTATAGCTACTTATACATTCAAAATACGCCTACATGGTTTAAGCATTTTTATTCTCATAAATAAAATAAATCAAATATTATGACATAGAAAATTCTGACTATGATAAATGAGAAAATCTTTCAAAAATAAGAATTAAAAAATAGGGTTATTACTGTACTTACTACGCACATGAATAATTGATGAGGTTTTAATGTTATTTTATTTTAATTAGATAAGGGAATCTGGAAATCGGGCCAACATAAGTTACAAAAAAGCCCACATCCAATGCTGAAAAGGCCTGAAACCCAACCATTCAACACATTGCACGCCGTTTATGGGCCCATAGAATGACTCTTAAAAGTAAAAATTGCATGGGCGCCCTATTTGGTTGCCCCCATTTAACTTATACTCGTTTTTTAAAATTTTTTTAACTTGTACCCACTTTTTAAACAACTTCAACCCCTTTTCTCCTCCTTCTCCTCCTCAAAGTTATATCCGCCTCTTCTTTCTCAAACTTCTCATTCTCCCTTTTCTACAAAAGTAATGTATCAAACAGATCGCATGAAGTTATAGATAATCCTTAATAAAAAAGACTAAGATATAGCAACGAAGATCCGAGTTGATATACAGTGTTCTAACACTATAGTTGTACCATTTCTAACTAGAGAATGATACACGAGATATTTGCAGTAATTGTGTTAGTTGGATATGAGACGCAGGAGATTGAAGATTATGCTATGAAGCTTTTCTCTGGTTCAGTGACACTCTACAGTAGAACATAAAACTTTGTTATTTCTAGACCAAGGCCTTATCGTGTACCTTGTACCTGTCAGGAGATCATCCACCTCTTTCATTGACGCTGCCACTCATACACTTTCAAGTATCCGTTAGACTCCAGTTTCATATATTTAAAGCGGACAATAACATAAAAAAGCTTATTTTTTCAGAAAAACTTCATCTCTAGAGCTGAAGTTCTCCAGTTACAAATTCCGACTCCAGAAGAGGAGAGCCAAGTAAAATATTAGTACAAACAAAAACTTCAGCTCTAGAGCTGAAGTTCGACAGTTACAAAACAAAAACTTCAGCTCTAGAGCTGAAGCTTACAAACAAAAACTTCAGCTCTAGAGCTGAAGTTCGATAGTTAAAAAACAAAAACTTCAGCTGAAGCTACAAACAAAAACTTCAGCTCTAGAGCTGAAGTTCGATAGTTAAAAAACAAAAACTTCAGCTGAAGCTACAAACAAAAACTTCAGCTCTAGAGCTGAAGCTTATAAACAAAAACGTCAGCTCTAGAGCTGAAGTTCGATAGTTAAAAAACAAAAACTTCAGGTCTAGAGCTGAAGCTTACAAACAAAAACTTCGCCAGTTACAAATAAAAACTTCAGCTCTAGAGCTGAAGTTCGACAGTTACAAAACAAAAACTTCAGCTCTAGAGCTGAACTTCAGGCGCAGCTACTAGAATGTTGAAGTTTTGCGCGATTGTCTTTGCTATTTCAGCCCCATATGCTGAAATTATGCGAAAAAGCGGGTACGCTTGCAATTATTTTTGCAAAACAGACACAAGTTAAAACGTGACACAAAAAACGGGTATAGATGCAAATGTCCCTCTTAAAAGGATGTTTACCGTACAGAATAGTCAATTTTCTAAATTTCAATTTAATAAAAATTTACTCGAATCGAATACCCTTAAGGCTATAGCTAATGTTTTTGCATCAGACTCATTAGTTAAAATTTACGTAAGAATACATATCGCTGACGCAAAGGAGGAGCTAGCTAATTAGGTGCACATTCGGCCGAACTCGGTCACTTTTGCTTAAACACAATATTTGTATTATGAAATTCATTAAATATTTAATTATGAACCCAGTAACTAAGACGAGATATGAGTTTCATGACAAATTCAGAACCTATAAACTTCAAATCTTGGCACCGTCTGTGCACTTAATCATGGTTGATAGACGGGTGGGTAAAAACTTACCCGCATTGGGTGTTTACACCAAACCAATAGATGTATGACATGTGTCTTGCATATGAACTTCAATCATTTAACAATGGTAAATTACATGCATTCTCATCTAATTAAATTAATTAACCATAGTGAGTTGATATAGTTTGGTGTAAACATCCGGTGTGGGTAAGTATTTACCTAGATGGATGTGTTACAAACGACACATATTTTGCAGTTAAAATAGCATGGTCTAGCCAGTTTTCAGACCGGTCATTCAAAAATAGCCAGCGTTTACCAAGTCAGTGAAAAATAACAATTATTTTGCTGCAACAGAGACCGGTCCAGCATAATATACTGGAGTTCAGTGCACTTGTATATGAACTTCCAGCATATTATGCTAGACCGGTATACTTTGTTGGCTCCAGTATAATATACTGGAGACTGGAGCACCAGTGCTCCAAACTCTAGTATATTATGCTGGACCGGTATATTATACTGGAACTCCAATATATTATGCTGGAGTATTTTTTCGGATTTTGAACAGTGTTTTTGTTCAGATTTATCTTTACATGAAAAGTGGCTAAATTTCGATTACTTTTGAAACTGTGACTATTTTTGAATGACTACTTGTAAATCTGGTTATTTTTGAATTTCTTCCTATTTTGCATTGATTGGTTTGATATTAACACCAAATGCAAGTTATTTTACCCTAACGGGCTTTTACCTTATCACTTTGAAGATACTTTTAATTTTTATTTTGCTCTATTCATTTTTAGATAAATTCTCACTATTGAATGGTAAAACATGACTGTTTCCAAATGTTCAAGATTGTTTAGAAAATTCTTATTGTTGGATTGTTTCGTTAAAAATAATCAATAGAGTCGTGAAATTCGACCAAACCCTAATAGAAGAAGTGAAATAAATGAATTAGTTTGTAGATGCATAATTTGATTAGTACACAAAGTAGGACAAAGTCGAAAGGGTGACAAGTCAACTTAAAGCATACCAAATTAAAGAGGTTGGCTAATAATGTAATACGCACTATCAAGGATTGTGGTCAGATAGGATGGATAAGATCTTTCACCTTAATTTAAGGTTTTGTATTTGAGCATTGAAAATAGAAAATATTTTAGCACAGAACGGTTTTCTCTTTAATGAACCTTACGCGACACAAAAACTGACTTAGTAATGTGAGTGCTAAATACCGGGTAAAAAATAATATATATAAAAAAAATAAGAAGATTTCTTGCCTTCACAAAGTCTAATGGTAATTAAAGATGGGATCTTAACGTATGGTTTTCTACTTGACATTACACAAATATCAGTAATCTAATAGGACCTGCGCCCCCATTTGAATATGGAGTCTTTATTGCTAAATAACAATTGACTTTTTGCATTTAAACACATAGATATTTATAAGGACAACGGTGATTAGCTTTTTTTTCCAACCTCTCCCGATACATCTGGAATGTTATTACGGATATTATCACTTTTAGTCTAGACTAGAAACTTTTTATATTCAGTAGTTCAAAAAATATATATAATTTGTATTATATATATATATATATATATATATATATATATATATATATATCGGCTTGATAGTGGTAATAAAAAGATCTGATAGGTAACGGTTGGCAAATAAAAATAAAATTAAGAGATACTCCCTTCGGTCCATTTTAATTGAATTTTTGGCCTTTTTTGTGGTATATAATATTTAATTTTTTCAGATATCAGGAAGAAATTATCTCATTTTTTCCAAAGTTGTCTTGGAATAAGGAGCCTAGGAGTATTTGTTATATTTGCAATGAACAAATTAAGGTTAATATGGTCAATTTTATTGTTAACTAAAGCTAAAAAGTAAATTTTTTAATATGTGAAAACAATCAAAAAATAAATTAAAGTGAACCGGAGAGAATAATAACAAGGCTTTTTTTACTTTTAAACCGCGTTAGAAACTATATATATATATATTTTTTCGACTATTATTTTAAATTCGGCTATACTGTGGTATTTTTCAAACTAATTACTAGTAAGTCGGTCTGTAAAGTTTGTCACGACCGAAAATTTGAAGACGGTGGCAAATAGCAATACCACTCTACCACTTATTATTTTTGACTATTTTGGTTTGGAAAACACCAAAAAAAATGAATGAAAATACCCATGGAATTTAAAAAAAAATTAACCATAACATTGAATTCTTCCTACCTTCAGTTCCTTTCAATCTAGTCATTTATTTGTCTTTTTACTAATTCCAACTATGTCAACTTGGAAAGAAGAGAGCGTGTGAAGACTTAGTCATTGGAACAGTTTTAGATGAGAACACACTATTCTATTGATTAAGACTTTACCTAACAAAATGCCATGAGTATGGTATTATAATTATGAGAACAATAAATACTCTCTCCCGTCCAAAATAAGTGATTTTTTGGTTTTTTTTTGTGGTTCAAAATAAGTAATTTTTTCAAATTTCAAGAATGAATTAATTATTTTTTTCCTACATTATCCTTGGAGTAACTAATGTTGGAATATGTGTTAGGAGTGTCTATGTGAGATAGTAAAGGTTAATATGGTCAATTTCATTGATAATTAATGCTAAAAGGTGGATTTCTTAATCTGTGTGAAAACATCCAAAAAATCACTTATTTTGGACCGGAGGGAGTAATATATTAGACATTAAGACTAAGGTCATTTTCAGACAGTTGCTATTGAGCTTTGACCCTAGCTAACAGCCAATTAAATATCAAATCCAAGTTGATAATACTTTATACATTAAAAGTTCTGTTGAATACAAATTTTCAATTAATTTATTGTCCTGTTGAGTGATGTTTCCACTTCCTGCTGCACCTTTTATAATTATTAAATTTCCTTTTTTTGACTTCAGACTTTGAATTCAAATTCAAAAACTTAAGATTTAAATAAAAGGGTTAATTATATGCCAATTTGTTGTTGCAAAGATAAAGTATTATACAGTGTCAGAGTTTTTCTGTTGTAATCTGCTGATTAAGCAAGCATTAATATTTATTAAATTTGATTATTGCTCACTTAAGAAGTGATGTAATTAGTACAGCCATGTCCTGTTCATATTACTGCATCAAATTGTCAACAGAATATTAATAAATAATAACTCAATCACATGGCTACCATTAAATTAATTACTAGGATTAATTGAGTTTAATATGAAACCTAATTATATTATTTTTCCACATGTCATTAAAGTTGTTTTCTTGATCTACGACTTCTTTTCTACTTAACCGTGATAAATTGACATAATTTAAGGCATATATTGGATTTGAGAGGTTTCAAAAGATTTTGAACTAGTCCAAATATATCAAAAAATACATAGGAAATTACAAGCTGAACAATTAAATGACAATCTTGTCACATGAACAAATCCTCTAACAAAAAAAAAAGATTAAGTTGACCAATAACCCACATAAAACAAATAGGAAGAAAATAAGAACAAGAATAACAAGAAGTAGAATAATAAAAATAGTTAAGTACTACGATAAAAGGTTATGGTAGAGTGATAAGTATTTTTTCATATCCTTAACCAGAAGGGTTCGAGCCCTAAATATATAGTCAGTCTTTGTTAGGGAGTACTTTAACCGCTGACGTAAATTTAAATTTAATCGGATTCCAATACAGATATTTGAATACCGGTGAAAACTAAAATAATACAAATAGTTAACTGAAATGATGGAAAACGCGTAATGAGGCTTTCAAGAGTCTTCAGTCCACTCTTATAATTTGCATGCACGAATATTCAGATTCAAAATAATATTACTACACAAGTAGTAGCAGTACTACTGGTATGAATTATTATGACATAATATTCTTTCTTTGACTTCATTGACCTCGTTACACGTTACAAAGTCTCCTTTTTCTTTTCTTAGAAGCTCCAAAATATTTGCCATGATTTTGATGACTTTAATTCCTCTCCATTTCCTTAAGAATACGGGACACAAATCATATAACATTAACATATTAGCAAAAAATAACATTAACATATCCAATAATGTATAAAAAATTCCCTCTTAACATCACTTTTAAAGGGTCGAATTGTATGATATTCTCTAGTTTCTGTAAGAATCAATTCTTAGGTTATTGAAATCTTGAAAAGTCACATTACCATTTTGTCGTGGAGACTTAGAAGATAATGGTTTAGGATTAAAATTATGATTATATGTCTTTTAGCTATTTCTAAGAGATTTTAGGTTGCAATCCAAAATAGCGGCAGATTCAAGATTTAGAGTTTCTAATTTATGAGTTGAAATTATAATTTCTAATATATAACACACACTCATATATATATATATATATATATATATATATATATATATATATATATATATATATATATATATATATATATTGGTTACTTTATTTGAATTAGCTACCTCAACTAATACATTATCATTTTTTCCCACATTAACATTACACTACCAATTGAAGTCATAATAAATCCTCCTTTCATTTTTTTTTAATACGGTGAACAAAACATCACGTATTTACGTAGGGTTCGAGGAAGAATCATACCTTTAAAGGTAGGGGTGGCAAAATGGTTAAAAGAAAACAGTTAACCACCCATATTATCCACTAAAAAATGGGTTGGATAATGAACTTTGTAAAAACGGGTCAAATATGGATAAGATCCATATTATCCATTTAGAAAATGGATAACCAATGGGTCTAATTTATACATTTGTAAAGCCTCAAATTGGAGGTTTCTCAAGTTACGGAAACTAAGAATTCTCCTAAAAGTGATCATATGCAAGAAGTCATGGATAATATGGGTAACCATATTATCTACCGGTTAACCCGTTTTTTATCCGTATTAAATATGAGTCGGGTCGGATAATTTATCTGTTTCCGACCTGAACCATATTCGAGCCGACCCTTTCGTTTGCCACTCCTACTTAAAGGTATGATATAGACAACTTACCCTAATGCAAGTATTAATAAGAAGTCACAATAAACCCAAATAAATAAAAGGATTGGTGGTTAAGCATGAGCCAGATGTTCCAAAATCCAGGAGGCTCTACAAGGCAATTGCAATCAAAGTAAAGCAACAAAAAAGCTATGAAAAGAAACAAAAAATGGTATGTGCAAGTAGTAGCAGCTGAGGGTAACAACCTAGCTATGATAGTACTTCAAATGGATTTTAGCAGAACAAATGGAAATGAAAAAGTAGTACAATAGATAA